>NW_016107737.1:106027-246299 GCF_001604975.1 Cebus imitator | reverse complement strand
TGAAATCACTGCTAAAAAAAAAAATGTACCATTAAAGAGCTGTCGGAATACGAAGGAAGGGAAATGTGCCCTGATATGCATATATTTAGAAATAAATTCCAAAAATGCTGCAGTTGTACTGAAGCAAAATTTTAACGTGACCTCCTCAGATGGAAAAGAAAGAGAGCCATCTCATTCTTTTCCTTGAGTTAAAATATTTCCCCAAAAGTTCACTTTTGAAATAATTTTCCAACCTCCTTTCCCTTAGTTCTACCTCCACCCTCAATACTGTCTTCATAGTCTCATTCCTTTTGCTCTAGTGGAAGCTCTGTCATTTTCCTTGAGAGGATTACACCCCAGAGTGTGAGGAGAAATCATGACATTTCCTTCCTGGGCTGGCCTGTATGCTCACTTTTTCCTAAGGAGAGATGCCTTTTCAGAGCCCAGGAAGCAGGGGCAATTCCATTTCCGTGCTGGCTCAGCCCTGGCCTCTCCTGGGTACAGGCAGGAGTGATACCAAACCATGCTGAATCACTTATAGTGGTTCTGTGATGAAAATAACAGTCACAGGAAATTAGCTTGACCATCAAATCTGTTGAATGTTGCTGAAAATCAGCTTGGACCCTAAATGGGCCAGTCTCCCACTTCTTGGCAACCCTCTCTATGAAAACAAATGCTTTGCCCTGCCCTTCTTATAAGATTCCCCACTCCCTTTTTTGACAACTCTGAGAACGTTTTGAAGGAAGGGAACAATTAATGTTCACAGTTGATGTCCAAGTGTCTAGGCCAGGTGCGGTAGCTCACGCCTATAATCCCAGCACTTTGGGAAACTAAGGTGGGTGGATCACCTGAGGTTAGGAATTTGAGACCAGCCTGGCCAACATAGTGAAACTCATCTCTACTAAAAATACAAAAATTAGCTGGGCATGTTGGTGCCCGTAGTCCCAGCTACTTGGGGGGCTGAGGCAGGAGAATGACTTGAACCCAGGAGGTGGAGGTTGTAGTGAGCCAAGATCACACCACTGCACTCCAGCCTGGGTGACAGAGTGATACTCCATCTCAAAAAAACCTTTCATTCCATTTCTTTTGTTAGACAGGTGTCCAGGCAGAAGGATCTCAGACAGTTTAGTTTTTCCATACACAAACCTCCATAGAGCACCATACCTGGGCAGGACCAACTCCCTCACATCATTGCTTATTGAATTCCTGCCCTCACCCACATCACCAATGTGTGGCAGGATGTGATTGCCTAGCATAGCTCACTGGTCACACACAGTTTTTATTTAAGACTCTCCCACTCTGTCCCCCTTCATACGCCAAACAGAAGGAAGGTGGATTCCTGTCCCCACTTTCCTTTCTTTTATAGAAGAGTGATGGATTCCCAGTGCATAAGATCAGAACATGTCAGTTTCAAGCAACGCACATTATCTTTTGAAAAGTATGAACTACCGGAGCAATTAAAATAGGAGACAAATCTTCAAGTGTCCTCAGAAGAAATGTGTAAGCACAATTTTCTTCTAAAATGCAAACTTAGAGAACTAAATATGGGTCTGAAAGCATTTTGTTTTTAATTAACTTTTCTAAAAATCTTCTCAATATGAGTGATCTTTTACTGACCCACTGTCAAGGGGAAGAAACAATTACTTTGGTCATTGAAAGAGTCATTTTTACCAATGAACTATCATTATCAATCAATCTAGGGTTTCCTGCGCTAAATACAAAAGTGAATAGGAGAATAAATCTGTAAGTGGATAAATTGTCTGCACACCAGTCCCCGCAGGCCATGTGTTTATAAGTCAACAGCTTAAAATGAAAACATCTGACGAAGTTAATACACCTGTTAAAGGAGCATAAAATTCCAAACCCAATGGTAGAATATAAAGATTATAAACCCTCTTAAAGGACCCATCAAAGCAAACTATTAAATGAATACATCTGCTCTGTGCTAGACTCTAGTTTACAAGTGCCACTCAAAATAAAAGAGATTTAGGACAAACATTTCATAAAAGAATGTGAAAAGCAGCGAAGGGGACATATTTTGAGGATGATGAGAGAAAACAGAATGGATTCCGTTAAAAAGAAGAATTGACCTAAACTCAGGCCAGGACTCACAGGAAAGGTTTTATGAGTCTAGTTTTCATTGGAAGGGGTGAGGTGTGAAGAGGTATAGCAAAATAATTTTTCATGTCCAACTGTATACTTCAATTGCGGCCTACAGACAAAAGGAGAAAAAATCAGTTTAACACTAGTTACTTGTAGTGAAAACTAATACAAGAAAGAGAGAAAGAAAAAGAAAGAGAGAGAGAGAGAGAAAGAAGAAAAGAAAGAAGAAAGAAAGGAAGAAAGAAAGAGAGAGAGAAAGAGAGAAAAGAAAGAAAGAAAGAAAGAAAGAAAGAAAGAAAGAAAGAAAGAAAGAAAGAAAGAAAGAAAGAAAGAAAGAAAGAAAGGTAGAAAGGAAAGAAAGAAAGAAGGAAGAGAGAGAAAGAAAGAAATATTAAAAATAAGAAAGAAACTTCTACTTAGGGCAGTTCCCACAAACTTTCAAACTTATAATGTTACCAAAGAAGCATGGCAAGAGAGCGGTCCTGGGCATGACTGTATTTCTACCTGACCCTCTTAAATTTGGTTTTAGTCATGATGCATTTTCCTGGTTTGCTTGCCTCTTTGAATGCTGCTTCTGAGTGTTTCATCATTTAAATGCTGGTGTTCCCTATAATTCTGTTTTCAACCCACTTCGCTTATTCTTATCAGTCTTCCTCGGCTCATCTCATTGCCTCTCAAGGCTTCAGCTGCCAGCATGACAGAATCTATGTCTCCAGCCCAGATTGTCCTTGCAGCCTCAGAGACAGCTGGTGCTCACCACCAACATCTTGCAAGACCAGAACACTCAAAATATACAAAATGGGCCTTAACACTTTCCCCAACCTCAGCTGTTTCCCTGCCTGTGTTCTTTGTATCTGTTGGAAAGCAATAACCCAACCCACCCAAACCAAAAATATAGTCATCGCCTTCATTCTTAATAATTCTTGGGTCTCTTCTTTCCTTTCCATTCCATGATGAGTGTCCTAGTTCAAGCCAGTGATCTTCCTAAAACTTGACTCTGGGCACATCCCACCTTGGTGTCTATCATTCCAGCCCCTCAACATTGACCTAGAGAAAGCTCTTAAACATGGTAGGAAGGTCTTCTCTGAGCTGGCCCCTGTCCTGCCTCCAGCCTGACCTCTTACCACTCCCTGCTTCCTATTTCAAAGAGAATGCTCTTTTATCATGCTTTTGCTCCAGCTCTACCTGAAATCCTTTCCCAGATCCTTTCTCCATATGGAACTCTCTTCATTATTTAAGAATCAGCTCAGGTGTCAGTTCTTCCAGGGAGTCTCACTGCCTACTTGAGGCCAAATTAGGTCCTTCTGCTCAGGGCTCCTCAAGAGCCTGATGCACTCATCTACTACTGCATCCAGCACAGTATAATCACTGGCTTATGCATCTGTTTCCCCCATAGACAATGAGCTCATTGACAGCAGGGGCTCTCTGTTATTCATCTATATCCTCCATGCACATAACAATAATTACTGAATACATGATCTATCTAACAAAAAAACACATTTACACATACAGATGTGCCTTGACTAACAATGGGGTTATGTCCAATAAATCTGTTGTAAGTCATAAATATCTACGTTGAAATGTATTTAATACATCTAACCTACAACATCACAGCTTAGCCTAACCTACCATAAATGTGTTCAGAACACTCTAGAGTTGGGCAAAATTATCTAACGCAAAGCCTATTTTATAAAAAAAAATGTAATTTATTCAATACTGTACTGAAAGTGAAAAACAGACTGTTTCTATGGGTATTCTGTACTTGAAGTATGGTTTCTACTGAATGTATACCCCTTTCACACCATCATAAAGTCCAAAAATCATAAGTTAAACCATTATATGCCTGGGACTGTCTGTATATCCTACATGTAGACATTTTAAAGATATATGTTATCATGCCAGTAAAATAAAAGCCTCCTATATATTTACTTACATACATCAAGAAAAGGTTTATGGTATTTTTCTTGTTTTTGTTTTGTTTAATTTTGCAGTAAGGAAAGAGGGTAATTGGATCTGTTTCACCTTTCTTGAAATCAATCAAATTTGAGCTTGAGTTTTACAAAATTTTCTAATAAAAATAATAACAAGTAATTCTTCCTGACCACCTATTATCTTGAAACACGGTTCCAGGTGCTTTGTATGTCTGAATTAATTTATCCTTGCAGTAGCCCTAGGCAGCCTGCTGTCTAGGCATTACTGTTCTTCTCATCTACAAAAACTAAGCCATTGAGAATAACACATCCAAGGCCACACACATCAGAAGGGATGGAAGCAGGATCCAGCCAAGGCTCCTCAATTGTACTACACTGTCCACAATCGAAATTCAGCTTCTGTGATTGATTCCTACATCATGAAACAGAATTGTTTTTTGACTCAAAAACACTTGCAGGCTTAAAAGCCAGTTTGGAAATGGACTTCAACCAATCAGAATGCATCCTAGCTGCATTCTGCTATGGCAAGCATTAATCCCTTGGTTACTAGATCAAAAAACAGTTGAGGAGCTCCAAAAGCAGGAGCCACACTGAGACGGTCTGGGCACTTGGAGGACGGCTGCTAGCATTTTAATATTTTGACAACGGTACTGCCATGATGGTATACCCTAGCCGAATATCAACCCAGATCTGATGCATCAGAATAAAGGTGTCAGTAAAAAGTGTCTGGACTATTTACAGAGTCGGGTGCTTCATTCTTTCAAGGTTATTGTTCTCAGATGCAGCTGCCACTGAGTAGAATTTCCTTAGAGGGAAAATCCAAAATTTCTGGTGGGACAATGGAGGCAGCAAAATTATACCCTAGGCTTCTAGGCTTTGTTTCTCCTGTAACTCCATGTCAGGCACAAAATAAATACTCAAGAATCATTATAAATAAAATGAAAATCAAAACCACAATGAGATACCATCTCATGCCAGTCAGAATAGTGATTATTAAAAAGTCAATAAATGACAGATGCTAGTGAAGCTGTGGAGAAATAGGAATGCTCTTACACTGTGGGTGGGAATGCAAATTAGTTCAACCATTATGGAAAACAGGTGGTAATTCCTCAAAGATCTAGAAACAGAAATACCATTTGGCCCAGCAATCCCATTACTGGGTATATGCCCAGAGGACTATAAATCATTCCATTACAAAGATATATGCACACATACGTTCTCTACAGCACTATTCACAATAGCAAAGATATGGCATCCACCACAATGCCCATCAATGATAGACTGGATAAAGAAAATGTGGTACATATACACCATGGAATACTATGCAGCCATAAAAAGGAACAAGATCGTGTCCTTTGCATGGACATGGATGGAGCTGGAAGCCATTATCCTCAGGAAACTAACACAGGAACAGAAAACCAAACACTGCATGTTTTTGCTTATAAGTAGGATCTGAACAATGAGAATACATGGACAGAAGAAGGGGAACAACACAGACTGGGGCCTGTCAGGGGATGGGGTGGTGGGGAGGGAGAGTTTTGGGAAAAATTACAAATGCATGCTGGGCTTAATATCTAGGTGTTGGGTTGACAGGTGCAGCAAACCACCATGGCACATGTTTACCTATGTAACAAATGTGCACATCCTGTACATGTACCCCTGGAACTTAAAATAAAAATAATAATAATAAATAAATAAAAGTAGCTCACCCAAACTGGATTAAATGTTATGTCAACCCAGAGAGGTACACAGAACACCAATTTATAAAAGGCGCTAAGGTATTGCTATAGACAAAATGAGACAGAGTGTGCCAGGTGTGGTAGATCAAAAACTTGAATGAATTACTAGAGATGGAAAAATGAAACCCCTGAGGATGTGCTCACATCATAATAGATGACCCCCCATCAACCACCATCTTAGGATGTAGGCCCAGTTAACCACAGACCTTTTACATGGTTGAGCAGCACACGCAAGTGTCGAGCCAGAGCTGAGTTGCTTGGAAAAATAAAAGGAGTAAGGCCAGTGCTGCCTCCTGAGGCCATCCCACTGACACTTTGCTGGAAGTGGTGCAGGTCCCTCTGCAGTAGCAAAGTGTGAACACTGTTGAATGTCAATGACAGAAACCATGGCAGGCACTTTACTGAGAGGAAAAAGTGTGGCTCCCATTACAGGGAGTGGGGAAGGAAGACTGGCAATGGCTTTACCCTCAGTGGCAATAGGTTGAGGTGGCCCCAAGATTGAAATCATCCTGAAGGTGTTAACGCTTCAAGTCTGTGTTCAAACTGTGCTGCCTTCTGCTGCAGAGGATTTGCCTACAAATAACAATAAGAATAATAACTAGAGTAGTGCCTGCCACCTTTTATTGTGCATTCACTGTGCCCTAGGCTAAGCCTTTATGAGGCTCTTCTCATTACATCTTTTTAACAACCCTATGAGGAGGGTATTATCCTTCCACTTTACAGCTGAGTGTTAACAGGGCCTAAACTTACCAAGGAAATCTTCAAAACAGGGCTGCTGTTTAACATCTCCAATAAGTTTGCAGACCCCATTGTTTGTCATCCCACCCCAGAGTACCACACTGAACATATGTACATTTTAGCATCCTTGACATCTTTAGATGATATCATTGTATTTTTTACCTAGATATTCTGTTTCATTTACCTTTAAGTCCCCAAATCAGGCTTGAAATTCCTTTTCACTCACACATAAAGAATTTTTATATTACTACCCATGGCTTTAAGCAGGAAAAAATCCCTCTCCACCATGTGAGTGACTGTCAACTTGATTTTCAGTGTAACAGCCCTTACATTGTGTCATTCCATGTATATACTCAAGGGCAGAAAATAAATAATAAATAATAGCATTTCTTCTGTTTGCTTTGCACCATCCAAGATGTCAATCATAGTGTGGGGAGTAACGCCTTCTCCCCACTGACATTTAGGTACAATGCTGAAGGACTATGTCTCCAGCTAACACGTCAACGCAGTTCCCTAATATCTTAAAGATCAACCTTAATAACAACCATGATGGCAAAGGTATGGAATTTTATCAGTACAAGGTATTAAAAAAGAAAGGTTTTGAAATATAAACAACCTTATCATTGATTTCTTTTTTTTTTTTAGGCCCAAAGAACATATACTGTTCAAACTATGGGGACAAAAATAAATTGTTGCCAGAGGCTGCTCAAATAGAAACCAGTAGCACCCTTGAGGGTTCAATGTACTTTTTTGTTTCTTTTTCCTACCCAGACTCTCAAGGGACAAACACATGCAGGAAAGTGAACCTGGAAAGAAGGGGTTAATATAAGCTGCACAGTGCACTCAGTGATGCCTTAAATAATTGTCACATGTCCCCTATAATCTGTCCCATGCTGTCAGCACTGAGTTAGTCATAATAATATCAGATAAGAGCTGTTCAAAGTGACACACTAACCAACATGGGAGCCACATGACTTTCTGGCTTGGCTACTGCCCTTCAGCTGAACTTTGGCTTAGAACGCAAGGCTCCCAGAGGCACCCCGGCACATGCCGCCACGTGGAGTGTCCGGTGGCATTTTCCGTTGCTAGGGCCTCTGTTGTTTCACAGTCTGGTGAGGGGCAGCTGGGGCTCAGAGACAAGGAGTTGCCTGCTCACCCCACCTCCGGAGCCAGGGAAAGGGAACTGGCTGCTGTGGTGGCCGCTGCCTTTCTGAGCTTGTGCTGAGACTCCCTGTCCCCTCCACAGTTGATTAGTTTTGCAAATGTATGTGTCACGGGTTATGCCAAGAGCCACAGCAGGGAAACTCGGACCCCCAAAGGGAGTTTGTGCTGGAAGAGGTAGAGAAGGAATGTGACTCTTGGCTAAGAGGATACAAAGGCAAGGGCAGGAAGGAAGGAGGGAAAAAAAAAGGAAGGAAAGTGATTACCTCTGGGTGGAAGGTTACTTAGACTAGCTCTGTTTTATTTTTGCTTTTCTGCAACCCCCACCCCCCTACTTTTTTTTTTTTTTACCTCCAGCATATTTTAGATTTTTAATTTAAAAAGTTAAGGCACATATTTTTTTAAGGAGACTAAAGAAACAAAGCATAGTGAAAAAGAGGAAGAAAGGAAGGTGACCCATTCACTCACTGATTCATTCACAAAGCAGAGAGCAGAAAGGAAGCAAGAATCCAATGTCATCTGACATTGGATTTGAGAACATTTATTGGCAGTGTGCCTCTGGCATACTTACCTAACACCTCTCTCTAAGCTTTATTATCCTCAGCACTAAAATGGAGAAATAATACCTAATTTACAAGACTGCTATGGGGATAAAAAGAGGTGATATATGCTAAGTGGCTAACAAGTGGTAGGTGTACAATAAATTGTAGCTCATGGGAAGCCACAGAAGCTGTGATGATCTTTGGAGTCAGAGGTACCCAGATCCAAAGTCTGACTCCAGCACTTACCATCGTGTGACCTCAGGCAAGTCATTTCACCTTGCCGAGCCTCAGTCTCCCATGTGCAAAATGGGGATAATGATACCCCACTGTCAGGGTTGTTAAAAGGAATGACCATTAATGCTCTACACTTAGCACAAAATCAGGTGGTAGTTATACAGTAAATTGTAACAGGGGTTGCCATCGTGGTGGCGGTCATGGTAGCTAGGAATAGAATGAAGGAAAATCCATTCATTTATTCAACACATGGAAATAGCAAGATGTACAAGTAAAAGTAATAATCAGACAAAAAGGGAAGAGATAACTAAAAACCAAAGGTACTGATCAATAAAAATTGGAGAGTCTAAAAGGACCCAAATACATGAGAAGACAGAGAACAACAGAGAATGTTGTTAGTGGGACTAATCTTACCTCCCTTAGCTGGGAATTATCTAGTCCATCCTCCTTCTGCCTCCAGGGAGCTAATGCTATACTTCCATTCTACAGATCAAAGTGTAGACATCTCCAGTGACTTTTCCCAGATCACACTAGTAAGAAGCATAGAAGGGGCTAAAGCTCAGGCGTGCCCCTAGTGTTCTCTTTTAGGAAAGGCATTGCCAAAACTACCTGAAAGTAGAGAAACATTAGCAACTAAACAATAAAACAACAAATGTCAGTAGAGAAAAATTATTGTTTACATTAGGGGAAATGGAAAATTAAAAGTAGTGTTTCTTAAAAAAATCAAAAAGTGGTATCTTAAAGAGAATTTTCTTAAAAAAATGAGAAATAAAAAATTGTATTTAGTAGAAAGGCATCTTATTGGAGATGAATCATAGAAGGTAGAATTTCATGGAGAACTTAAGAGGGAAGAATTCCAATTGGAAGGAGGAAAGCAAGACTTTTCTTGCTCATGTACTCAGTTTGATTCCTCAGGGTACTACATATTCTAAGATTCCTCTGACAAAATTCCATAGCTATTTGCTCTGAAGGGAGGAGGCCAAGAACACATGGAGTCCAGGAATCAGTCTTGCTGTTCTAGGCTGCTCACATTAGACAGGTGCTTCAAGGAGAAGAAAGAACACTTGTGTTGGCCAGTTGAGCAGACTCTTCCCAACACGTGGTGACTCTAGTGGGATAAAAATCAGAAAACCCTAAAGGGAAAGTGAAGTGCAGTAGACAGGAATTGGGGCCAGCCAATCCCTGGAGTCTCTTCCCAATTCTTCTGTTGCCAAAATGTCTGAAAGCTCTGTGATTTTTTTTTAAGTAGGGGCCATTCCCTTTCCAGAAGCCAGGTGGAGTGCTGGAACAGAAAACAACCACAAAGAATGAAGTCTACCTCTTTCTTTTGTTATTCAAGAGCTGGGTGGAATGGGCCTCTCCCTAAAGCTCACTACCTTCCTTGCATTTTTCTCCTATGTAGAAAGTCCTCAGTTTGTTCTGAAGAATAGATGAAGTAAGCAAATCAATGGGATGCATGGTAAGTTATACTATTATTTTCACTTTGCTTCCAGGAGTATGGGTTTGCAACTTCCTCTTCCCTACCACACAAATAGTTGTTTTGTTGGAACAACTCTCAGCCTCACCTCATACTAGCTGGAGGATTCTGAAGCTTAAGCAAGAGAAACTCATTGGAAAATGGGTGACAGAGGAAACTAGAGAATGGAAAAAAGGGAAGAAACATGATTTAGTATTAAGGAAAATAGCCTATTGGCCCAGCATACTCTGAGAGGTTAGAAAGCATTTTATTTCAGACAGCTTTCTGGCTATCACCTGAAGTTTATGAGAGCTAGCCTTGTCTGTGCCATGTGTATAAATCATCCTTGCCCATTTATTAATAATCACAAGGGCTTCTTTTATATAGAGTTCTTTAAAAGGAATTTTCACAGACACCACCTATTCATTCATATGCCACAGGGCATCAGCAGCTGCCAGCCACTCATTTGCCCATGTGGGCAAAGCAACTCTGTCTTTGGTTATATAAATATGAGACCCACAGGCAGCATGATTTCAGGGGAAGATGTAATGTGTCCTGTGTGTCTCCCAATGTCCTTTCCTAGGCAGAGCTGTCCACTTGGGAGAGGTGAATATACTGGCATAGGGGCTGAAGAGATCCCTGGAAAGAAAAATGGAAAGGTCTCATTTGATGTCCAAAGTTATTAGAATCCCTCTGTTAGAATGGTGTGGTCTCAACCAAAGTCCTGAAGGAACACCCACAAGAAAGGCAGGGAGGTTAAGTGGGTGGTGACACAGGGAAGGGTGGATTTGGCTGAGGTTGCAAACTTCCTAGGACCTGTTGTCCTGTCTTGATGTAATGGTATGAGGAGCACTAACCTAGTATGTGAGTGTTATGAAAGAAAAGTGGTAACTTGGGGTCAGAACAAGGGGATCCATGTAGAGAGCTGTGGTAACAATGGTCCCTGCAGAGCAGAGGACCAGCCTTCCCTGTGCTATGCAAGATTAATGTTCAACAGCGACACCTTCTGGCAGCAAATGAAGTAGCAGTGCTAGTAGACAGCACGGCATCCAACCTTTTCCCCCAAACATCCCCTGCGGCCTGGTGGGGTTTTTGTTTTGTTTTGTTTTGTTTTCAAGGCTGAGCTAACTGGGCTAAGACAACTTCTAGTTACTTGGAACAACTGGAATTGTAATCTGTGGAATGATGGAGAGACTTCACAAAGGAGATTTTGACCTCCTGCTAATAAGGGTGTCTGAGACTCTCTCTGATTGACTAATCAAAATAGTAAGAGGCATAACTACATGTGTGGCCCATGCTGGGGAAGCTAATCATCTTGGTTGCATTTGCAAAAAACATTAAGCAAAACCTCTGAGCCACGCACTAAGATAAATGCAGATAAGTTATTATTAGTCTCAATTTCTTGATAAAGAAACTGAGGATCATCTAGGTGTTAAGTGACTTGTCCAAGACCCCAGATCAAGGAAATGAATAAGCACGTTCTGTTTCCAATGGAGAGGATTTTAAGTAAACAAAAAACAATTGCCTCTGCCTTTCTCTCCTTTGGAACCAAGGTGAAATATCCCACCAGACCTTGTGGAATTGTCTCTGCATGTGAGCTGCACCCTTTCACAAAGCTTCACTGTCTTTTCCACTCCCTTACATGTACTTGGGCAGAAACCAAGCTCGAGGTTCTGCTCACATGCTTGTGGTTTGGCTCCCAGCTGGGGATCACATTCTCTGCTCCACAGGCAAAGCCAAAGATCCTTCTTGCAAAATACTACTGGTGTCCTGGTGCCACCTCCCGAAAGAGCTGCCCACAATACCCGTGTGCCTGGGAGGTGGGGTGAGCAGGATCAAGCACTGGCAAGCAAGACATCCAGCAAGAAAGCTTATGCCTGCTCTTTCTCCCAGTAAGTTTCCTAAGAGCCATGGACTTGGTCATTAATAAATACAACACAATTTCAGGAAACCTCTCAGATACAAATTGGTGAAATTAAAGTGAGACAACATCTGGTAGTAAATTATATACTAATTTTGGCTATTTCCTTGCTGCTTACACACTTGGCAGAGAAAAGGCAAATGTCCATGGAATTCTGGCTCACAGGTACTTTTCCTAGCTATATCATCATAAGGATAATGTTAGTAAATACCAATTTTTGTGTCAGGTCCATCTATTGCACAACTCCAAGGGAAATTACTTACATAGAATACAATGTAAATAGTGCTCACCAGAGGTGTGCAATATGGCTCTTTCTATAGAGTTATTTCCTTAATCCAGGCATAAAAATTATTGTAAAAATTATACATGCAGTATCTTATTTTATTACAATAACAAACAATGTGGTAAACATTTGTATTTCTGTTTTACAGATGAGAAAAACAATAGGCATTGGAAGTCTAAGTGATTTGCCTATGGTCATACAGCTAGTAAATTGCAAAATCAGGATTCAGACTCAGTGGTATCTGAATCCAAACCTCGTGTTCTTAACTATTTCATTATCCTAGCTAAAGCCCAGGCATAACAGCAGGACATGAATCTTAAAAAAAAATTGCAAAGTTGGTTAACATTTAAATGTTGAGTTTATATATAAACAAGACTTTAATTATATTTTTTCAAGAAGAAATGGCTTAAGTGTTCTGTCTTCTTAGCATGTAAGATGTTTCAGCATATCTGTTCAATTTAGTGAATACTAAGTATTGATATTACTACATATGAATTCCTACATACATTGAGGAAAAAAGTTTAATCAATTTTATTTAATTTTCAATAAGCCAATATCACCACAATACCTTCAGATAGAACTGATTCACCAAAATGATTGGTGAATCAATACAATAGGTATTATGTATCGAATGCCTACTATGTACTATATACTATTCTAAGCCATTTTCATATATTAGCATGTGTAATCTCCAAAACATGCAAATAACATAGGCACTGTTTTCAGCTCTACTTTGCACAGATGGATTGAGAAACTTGCCCAAAATCATATAGCTACTAAGTGATAGAGCCAGAATATGAACCAGGCAATTTGGTTTTAGGTTCTATCCTACAGACTTCAAGATCTGAAGGATGACAATCCACAGGACATGAATTGCAGCAGAGGGAGTCAAGAAGCCTAATCAGGATGAGCACAGTGGCTCATGCCTGTAATCCCAGAACTTTGGGAGGCCAAGGTTGGTAGACCACCTGATGTCAGGAGTTTGAGACCAGCCTGGGGGACATGGAGAAACCCCATCTCTACTAAAAATATAAAAATCAGTCAGGCATGGTGGCAGGCACCTGTTATCCCAACACTTTGGGAGGCCAAGGTGGGTGGATCACTTGAGGTCAGGAGTTCAAGACCAGCTTAGACAATATGGCAAAGATCTATCTCTACTAAAAATATAAAAATTAAATGGGCATGGTGGCTCATGCCTGTAATCCCAGCTACTAAGGAGGCTGAAGCAGGAGAATCGCTTGAACTGGGAGGCAGAAGTTGCAGTGAGCCGAGGTCTCACCACTGTGCTCCAGCCTCAGTGACAAAGTGATTCCATCCCCCCCCCAAAAAAAACCTAGTCATGTAAAAACAAGTAATAAACACAGATTCCCAGAATGGAGCAAACCACCAGCTCCTGCATGTACTGAACATAACAGTCGTAGTCTTCTAGGCAATGCTCACTAATAAGAAGGCAATTTTGTGCAAAGTCACTTAGAAGACCAGAGACCAGGAGGGGTGCCATGAAGGTCAACTGCTAAGGCAACAAACTACTAATTTCACGGCCCACAGAATGATAAACCTCTTTTTGCCAGAACAGAGAGGAAGAAAGGATAGGAGATAACTCTAAGATTATAATATTTCCAAAGTCCCTAGGTAGCTTCTCCTGATTTGTCTTACTTCTACTGCTTTCATGATTGTTTTACCAGTGAAATCTGCCTTTCATTTATTTAATGGTTTTCTCCCACAAACATGGGGAGCTGATTAATCTTCAAAATATCCTCATGCAATGTGCAGATGCATTTCAAAATGCTGCTGATCCCGTCTGTACCAGGAAATTGGGGCAGAAAGTTCTGCCGCTTCTGTCCAAAGTAAAACTTGGCACTGAGCCACAGGTAGAACAGTGGATCAACCCCAAGGGTGCCTATTCCCAGTCCACAACTTCCTTTTTCTTTTCACTAGAAAAAAAAATTAACCCAGGGCATTAAATTTTGTTGACTCCTTTCAACCTTTTTTTGCCTCTTAAAATAAGCAAAATTTCTACCTATCCTCAACAGGTCTACAAAGTTAGAAATGTATTGTTCAATTTTCAACTATTGAACATAAATTCACTTGTTGGATATTATTCTCCCACTATACGTATTATAAGTCTGAAAGGGTTAATAGATCTCTACCAGTGACAGAAATGATCTCTCTGCTTCTCTCCCCTGGAGGAAGCGCGGAGATATGCTGTGGTAATGTTTTCTGCCTCATCATCACAGTCCATTCAATTATACAACTTCTCATTATTTAGGATCTGTCTCCTTTCACAATACCCTAAAGGGAAGTGCCTTGACAAACATCCCATTCATCTCAATAGGACTTTGCAAAGTCAGAATAATATGCGTAAGCACAGTTGGGCTTGGAGGTGGCTCCAAAAGAAACTATCTAATGTTGTTTGGTAGATGAGAGCTTTGGAGAGGCCAAAATGGGTCCTATGAGATCCAGAGTAAAGATTTCAGGAAGACTAAGAAAAGTAAGTGTATTAGGAAGCAGAAGAGTTGCATAGAGACAGGAAAGCCAGTAAAAATTCGGTTTATGCTAAGTATTGCTTCTCGTTCTTTCCTTGTATTTAATTTCAGCAACTTTGAGTATCCTGAGTAAGAACTGTTACAGAGAAAGTCTTGGGAACCATGAAAAGTCTGTCCCTGGAAGGTAGGGGCACCAGGGACACTTCTTCATTTAGAAGAAAAAAATTTATATCTTCTTCTGGTCCAACAATTTTCTAGGTCATTCATTTATTTATTCTTTCATTAAATTATTACCTGTATAATACATGTGATATATTTTTCTAGGTAGTCCCCATAGGATACAGTAACAAACAAGACATGCTTTCCAGGAGCATGCAGTAGAGACAGAAAACTGACTCTGCAAGACTGTTTGAGATGTACCATGATTGAGAGCAAAGAATGACAAACTCTGAAGATGACAAGGAAAGCTCTTTTTGAAGATTCACAGTGTGAAGCACCATGAACAATGAATGGGAGTGTAAGAGACCTAAAGAAAAGAAGGATACCAAATGGAATGGTGCTACCATAGCCCCTTTCATTAGGTAGGGATCACATAGAGAAAACATGGAGCTTTAAGCAAGAAAGTTAGAAACAGATAAGCAAGAAGGTTAGGAGGTCAGAGAAGCAGCGTAGGACAATGACAGGGAAGCAAATCTTCCTCCTAGCCCCTTAAGACATGGCTTTCATGTAGGAGAAGTAAGAGTTATGAGAAGAGAGCATGTCTGCTGCCCAACAAAGGTCAGCCACTGGTGGCTGTATGGCATCATGTGGCTGCCCCAGTGGGTGCTCCCTTGGTATCAGGGAGAAGTCTCCACAGCTGCTCTTGCTCAGATGCTCGACAAGGCTATTTTGGGCTGGATGGGGTCCATGGTGATGACTGCCCAGCCTGGGCAGTTTACCCAGTATTGCTTTTTAGCATTCTGTTTTTCTTGTCATTTAGTTCTCTACCATACAATTACTCAAATAAGGAAAAGAAGAAGGAAAAAGGGAAGAAGAACATGACTACATCTTATTTTTAGTACTCAAATCGATGGTGGCAACCTCCTGTGCATTTCAGTAAGAACTTTGCCTATCAAAATCCTCCAAAATAAAGCAAAGTAAACATATTAAAATCTATAATGACATTTTTCTGTGCTGTTTTAAAATATGTTTGTTTGTTTTGAAATACCAAAATGGCTCAGCCCAAATTAAAAACTAATTCATTGACAAATGGGCAAAAATAATCCATAAATGCAATAAGCATACTCACAAATGTGTGTCTCACCTTATTACCCTCTAGGTCAAAGAACGTTTAGAAAATAACAAGCATCTTTTATTTCAATATATTTTCCTTCCAAAGAAACAAAGCACATTTCAAAGATTATCATGATCACAGGATCCTACGGTGGCAGGGATTGTCAGAGATTTTGCTGCCTTTGCCTACATTTGAACATTTTCTGGAAAATAAATTTCCCTCCCTAGAGATAGAGAAAGGATGAGCGGGGGTGTGGGGGTAGCTAACTAAGAAATGCCACAAACTTAGAAGTTATAGAGATCCCCCATTCAACACTAATAATGGCTACCATCTAACAAACTATGCAGATACTAATGCTGGTAACTTACTAATACAATGTCATAATTTAACTCTCTCAACACAACAATATCAAGAAAGTGATATTACCCTAGCTTTACCTATAAGAACACTGATGCTCAAGTACATAACCAGTAAGGGAAGGACAGAATAAGAACCTCAGGGTCTGGTCTCTTTTTCAAAAATATCATATTACCTCTCAGCAACAACAAAAATGTTACTCTCATTACTTTAAGCCATCTCATCTTCCCTCACTTGGAATCTGCTTATAATAACTATAAATTTGAAAACATATTTCACATCCTTTAATGTTCCTGGAATCTCCCTTAGAGCTCTAACTTCTCAAGGCTCCCCTAATTCATCCAAATTTGTAAAATGTAATCAATGATATATCAGAGCCTATAAAAGTTGTCTGGGTGTTCCTTCAATAATTAATTTACCAAACTAATTAATTTACCAAACATGTATTAAGTACCTTCTTTTGTCATGTATTGTTTCATCCACAGAGACGAAAAAATACCACCTGGACTTGAGAAACCCACAAGAGATACAGAAATATCTGCAGCAATGTAACAAACCATCTTGTAACAGAGAACTGTGGAAGACGCTGCATGGAACACAGAAGAGAAGTAAGTGCCAATTCCACCATTAGTTTCAGGGAAACTCCAGAACGAGGTGACATTTCATTTAAGTCTTAAAAGATCAGCTGGAATTTCTCAGGTGACCTCAACAGGCAATTGTCCAAGGAAGAAGGAAAGATTGAAGCACATTTGAAATTTCCATTTGAAAATATGTTATAGATTCTGCTATTGTGTTAAAAACGAATCACCAAACAAAAAAGAAAAATCTTATCTTCACTGACTCACTAACTCTTCATGCTAATGATAATATCAAATGAGCAGTAGTTGTATGGTCAGTAATAGCAGCATCACAAAACAAAATGACATCAGCAAAGAAGAAAATGAAAAATTCACTTCCTCCATTAAATGTGTGTAGTTAGTTAGCTCATGGAACCCTCTTGTTCTCTGGGCTTTCTGACGAACTAGATCCAGCTCTCACAAAGAGTCAGTCTGTAGGATGTAATTCCAGTTTGCCTGAGTCCTTCTTGGTTTCTTGCTACTTAACAATCCCTGCCTAAGATTATCCCCTTCCAGACTCTACAGAAAAAAATTAGCTCACAATGAAATCAGTGTACTTTAACGTCCCAAATGTAAACAGGTATCCAGAACCATAGGCCAAAATGTAGCTTCCTAGAACGTCTCATAAAATTAATGTTTGTTAAACAGATACCTTGTCAAAACGGAAACTTGAATCATTCAAAATAGTTTTTCTTAATTTTATTGTTACTATTATTTCAGAGACAGGGTCTCACTCTATCACCCAACCTGGGTAAAATTGTGCAGACATAGCTCACGATAACCACCAACTCCCTATCTCAAGCCATTCTCCCACCTTTGCCTCCCAAGTAGCTAGGCTTGTAGGCATGCAGCAAAACATCCAGATTTTTTTTTTTTTTAATTTTTATTGTTTAGAGATGAGGTGTTCACTATGTTGCCAAGGCTGGTTTTGAACTCTTGGCCTCAAGCTAACTGCCTTGGCCTCTCAAAGTGCAGAGATGACAGATGTGAGCCACTGTACCCAGTTTTAAAGTTTTGTAAATGCCATATGTGTAAATGGATTAACCAAACTAATTTGTGGGCGGGAACATAAAAACCCAATTCACAGATTGGAGTATGATATCCATCAGACTGGATCAGGTGGTCCACTGATATAAACAAAGAATGTGGGGATCGCCTTCTAGAATCAAAACAATTGCCCGCCTTTAGCTTCATCCCTGAAGGGACTTATAGTTTATTTCATTTCACATACATTCATTTGGGAAAAGAGAACGGCTCTGGTGATGGATTTCCATGTCAGAGAGTACCTAGTATTGCTTTTTAGAGCAGGAATTCTGATGTGAGACTGTTCTAGATTTATGGGTGCCATGAACAGTCCCAGGGCACAACATCACCACTAAACAGGCTTCAATCCATTGATCCTTTCAGGTATTATTTCCCTGTATACACATTGGGAACTGTCACTAAAGGAACTCACTTCACGCACCCAAGCCACATCACTGACCACCACTACAACCACATCCTAAAGAATGACTACAATATCGTTCCTTTTCCTGCTTACCTATACTACTGAGAATGATTTTAATTAGATATGGAGACTAAAAAAAACTGCCATCATTTCAGAGAACGGTCAGAGCTCTCTGGACTCCCTACTTGAAACTGGGTAGACTAGCTCTTAAAATCAACAACCCTAGAACACCACATAATATGAGCAGATACAGTCTTTCCGTTGTGAAAGACAGTGTATAAAAAAGAAAGAAAGAAAGAAAAAACAAGAAAGAGAAGAATCACACTCTCATGGATTTTTGGATTTTTACCTTAATGGAACGATTTTCACATTTCACCTCTTGCCAGTAATCTCAGTGTGTTCTAAAACAGCACCATCAACAGTTACACCTAGACCTCTAAGCAGGGAATAATAATACACAGGAACCCATGGGAACTGAGGGGAGTGAGTCATTGAAATCACTGAAAAATGCCTGAAAATGTCCCTCTGAGAAAGGACTTCGTATCAATATTTAGATTTTATATCTAAATGATTCCCAATATTCTTGTTGATTCTACATGGTCAGATTCATCAGAACTAGTGGATTTAGCTGTTAATACTCTAAGAATATTTTTTTCTGTTTTGCTCTTGTCTAACCTATCCAGATATACTACATTATGATCATCCCAAGTAAGTATAGGGTTTAGAACAAATCCCAATCTTTGAAACACCCACATTACTGTTATTTATTTAAAATTCACTTCCACACTTACTGAAGCTGTACAGCTCTGTGTTCAACATATCCCATTAAGCACTCATGCACTTAGTATTAGTAAATTGGTCCCTTTGGGAATCTAAACTTAGGCATACGTAAACACTACATCTTGGAATTCATAATTCTTTCATAATCACCTCCCATTTGGCATCTGTGAACTCACAAAGGCAAGTTTTTTCAGTAAAGATCTGTTCCAAGTCCAATATTTACATAAACAATTTTTGTTTGGAGTGTAGGTTTCTTCATGCATCAATAACCTCTCCATCTATGTTGGTCTCTAAATTTCATGTAAAATAAATTTTAGCACTACAGAAATACTTCAAGCAATCCTCACCATTTTCTCAGCATAAAAAGTCACAGTCTAAGAAGGTGTTCTATGAATTTTTAGTGGAATAAATGTAAGTACAATTTGAATTGTAGGTATAATTTGAGTTGTAGGAATAATTGAAGCTTTTTTTATGTTGCCTTCATCCTGAGGTTTAAATGTCTTTGGGAGTTGGGACTATTTACCTACTCAGTTCATAGCCCAGCAAATACCCACTGAACTAACTTTCGTCAACCTGAGTTTGTTTCATTGTAAAATAAGTAAATGCAATTCTGATTCCTCAGTCAAAATGGGACTTCGACTCTATGTTCTTTTAAGGGTATGCCCACTACATGTTTAAATTCTCTGCTTACTGAATCTTTAATTATTCAAAAGAATAATGCACAACAGTGCTTTGGTTTGATAAAGCTAGCACCAATGAGTGCAAATAGGTATTGCCTTTCTAGAAAGTAACTTATCCAGATAAATTTAAAGTCTTTCTCTAAATATATACCCTTTGGCTCAAATTTATACAGAAGGATTTATTTTAAAGAAAAGAATTTGAGGGATTTAAGGATATTTGTAAAGGATATTAATGTGACATTGCCTGTAATAGTTAATAAAATGGTAAAACCACAGGACTATCAGTAGGTAATTGGGTGAATCAGTCATGGAACATCCATGCAATGTAGAAATGCAATCAATCCCCAACTAGGAAGTGAAAAGTAACTCCTCACCCCTTAAGTGTGAGTTGTACTTAGTGACCTGTTTCTAAAAGTACCTTATAAAATGGGAGACAAGGGGTGACTCTGCAGTGGAGAACTTTGACACCCATGACCTCAGGTGATCAAAATTAACATCATCACAATTCACATTGATAGCATGTCTTCTTGACATGATATGTTGAGAATGGCACCTCACCTCTGTGGCCTTGCTCCCCAGAACCTATAAATCCAGTCTAACCATGAAAAACACATCAGACAAACGCCAATAGGGGCATATTCTACCAAATACCTGACTAGTACTCCTCAAAACTGTCAAGATTATCTAAAAGCAAGGAAAGTCTGAGAAACTGTCACCACCCAGGGAAGCCTAAGGAGACATCATGACTAAATGAAATGTGGTGTCCTGGATGGGATCCTGGAGTAGGAAAAGGACATTACAGAAAAACTAAGGAAATTTGATGAAATGTGGAGTTTAGTTAATAGTCACGTATCAATATTGGTTCATTAACTATGACAAGCATGCCACTGTAATAGAAGACATTAAATTAGGTGAAACTGAATACAAGACATGTGGGAATTCTCTGTACTTTCTTATCAACTTTTCCATAAATCTGAAAGATTCTAAAATAAAAAGTTTTATTTGAAAGAATGCAGTCATACACAATAATGACAAATAAATATGTGAACCCCCTCCAGATTAGGTTAGGTGCTACTCTGTGCCCCAAAACACCCTGAACTTCTCCCATCACAGAGCACATATCCCACATATTTGCTTTCTTAATTGTCTCCCTCCTGCTTCATGCTATTCTGTGCAAAATCTTCTAACAATACGTAGCACCTACCAGGTACTTAACACCTGTTAAATAAATGAGTGGATCATCATGTTGTCAAGCGAAAATAAAATGAGACTGCAAAACACTGTTGATATGGTTTGGCTGTTTCGCCACCCAAAATTCTTCTTGAGTTGTACAATAGTTCCCATAGTCCCCACGTGTTGTGTGAGGGACCCAGTGGGAGGTAATTGAATCATAGGGGCAGTTTCCCCCCATCCTGTTCTCATCACAGTGAGTGAGTTCTCATGAGATCTGATGGTTTTACAAAAGGCTACCCCCTTTGCTGGGCACTCATTTTTCTCTTTGCTTCCCCTTCTGCCATGATTGTTTCCTGAGGCTTCCTCAGCTATGCCAAACTGTGAGTAAATTAAACCTCTTTCCTTTATAAATTACCCAGTCTTGGGTATGCCTTTATTAGCAGTGTGAGGATGGACTAATAACACTGTGTACCATGCTCCATCACCTATTAGCTATAAGACCCTGGCAAGTAAGTTCACAGCTCTGAGCCTCAGATTCCTAATCTTTAAAATAAAGATAGTCATTGCACATACCTCACAGGGGTCAGTACGTATAAAGCCCATAGAACAGTGCCAGGCACATTATAAACCCTCTGTCTCTGTCTCTCTCTATTTCTCTGTCTCTCTCTCCATCACCCAGATGGAGCAATAAAAAGTCTGTACCAGAACTTATACACCTAGCCTGAACACTATTTGCCATTTTAAGATTTATATTTTCAATTGTTTTAAATGTATTTGTGCTTATCTTTATGCATATATTTTAGGTAATAAAAATATATGATACCTACTAAAAACATTAATGAAAAAGAAAATAAACATGCAGGCATATACACCTAAGCCACATAACCCAGATACATAGGACACTGTTCTGCTCCCCAAAGAATAGAATTTACCATGCATCAGAGAGACAAGGGTAAAAAACCACTGCTGAGAAGCCGAAGAACCTCTTAGTAAAGCAATAGAAGAGATGCCTTAAAAATGCCTCTGATGAGCAGACAAGTGACCAGAAGAAGCAATCATGAGGACAGAATTTGAGAGAAAGGAAAAAACAAGGCTCTGAGATGACAGGTGAGCCTAGAGAATAGGACATTGAGTAAGCAGGGAGGGCACTCCTAGCAGAAGGGAAGGCATGAGCAATAGCACAGCACTGAGGAAGCTAGGGGCAGAGAGTGTGGTAGGCATAAACCCTGCCTTATATATCTGTCCATCAACCTGGGTCTTTTCATTATCCCCAAGTTTGTTTTTTGAAACCTCCTGATTAATAAAGCCCTTATCCAACCTTGCTAACTTGTTACCATTGCAAGGAAAGAGGAACAAAAGAACAAAAGAAGCCTAACCTGATTTCTGAGTTTATATTTCCAATGGCAGTGACTCACGTGTCATCATGGCCAGCCGCATGTGACCCGCAGATGTGAGTCATAAAAGGCTAGAGATTCAGAACTGGTGCAACCCAGAACAGCTGGAGGTGGACACAAAGTGACAGGCCAGACCCTCCCTCCTCCCCAGGGCAGAATCCACTCTTTCTATATCACAACTTTGGCATGAATATCTTCAGGAGGCCATGCTCCCAGACAGAGTGGAGGCAAAGCACAGGGAATGAAACTCACTTCGTTAACCTGACAACACATCAAAGGGTATATATTCTCTCCCGTTCCCCCAAAACAGAGCACCCATTTTGTCTACCAATAGAATTTATAGACCTTTAAAAATAGATTTTGCCAAACAACCATGTGGGCAAATGCTGACTTGCAGTCTGGGAGATATCTCTTCATCAGGCCCAGCAAGATTAAAGCAGGTTCTATTTTCATAGAGAGAGCCTCACATGGAGGCACAAGAAAGAAATTCACTTTTTGTCGACATCAAGCAGTGCCCCTCACTAGCCAAGGCTGGGCTGCATCTAACAATTGCCAAAGTACCATACTCAGATTCAGAGTGGCTTCTGCTTGAAGAATGGCCTTGCGCTGCTACAAATCCAGGACGAGAGGATTTCCCAGTGCCCAGCTCAAAGGACAGAAAAATTCTTTCCTACTCTGGTGTGCCAGGAACTTGACAGTAGAATAATATTAGCAGGAAGAGCAGCAAAGGTACAGTGCAACCCAGACATGCAAGAAAGAAATGAGGACACAAATAAATCCTGCTACCAAAGTGTACGGGATGGTTTGTTATTTTTTATCTTTCTGGTTCCCCCTCACACCCCAGGATAAAATTTATCCTTCAAGCTTCAAGTCTGAGAGTAGTTTACAGGGGCATATCTCTTTCTTGGTGAGGAGATGAAAATACATGTATACACACACACACACACACACACACACACACACACACACGTAACCATTGTCCTTAACTCCTACAAAGATGGTATTTTTTAATATTCTCATGGCATCTCTAGTGTAAATATCTCCTTACAACAATCAAACTGAACCCACAGAGCCTAATTGTGCACTATCTGCCTCTGGCAGGTTGGTGCGAAATTTGATTTGTACTAATCAGCCCCTGGCTATTGAAGCATGTAATATACTTGATGTGACAATTTTTTGTCTTACAATATCTACTTTCACCCCCTGGAGGTTCCCTGGTGCTAGCTAACTGGGAGGAATCATCTCATTGAGAGACTTTGATATAAGGAAAGGTCAGGTTCAAAGCCCAATAATATTAGGTAAAGATGACAATGATGATTCTACCAGTACTGATACAAAAGCTAGCAGTGATTATACATTGTGTGCCTACTGTGTGACAAGCACTGTGGTAAGTGGCTTACATAGATCAGCTCATTTTACCGTCAAAATAATCCTGTAAGGCAGATAGAATTATAATCACTGTTATATAGTGATATACATAACAGCAATGGAGAAAATGGAGACTTAAATAATTTGATCAGTCTGCTCAATGTCACACTGCTGGTAAGAAGTGAAGCTATGATTTGAACTGGGCAGTGTAACCCCAGAGCCTGTATCCTCATCCACCACTCAGCTCATACTCATATCCTCCTTAAGGGTATCTGCTTTTGCCCTACTCCCTAAAGCTTGCTGGCAACCCTTCACTGCAAACAGAAAACCAATAACCACTAAATCAAAATGTGGCCCCTCTGTTTCACAGCCATTACATGTGGAGACTACACTCCATGAAGACCATGCTTCTCTCTGCCCAAC
Organism: Cebus imitator; assembly: GCF_001604975.1. Classification (NCBI taxonomy): domain Eukaryota; kingdom Metazoa; phylum Chordata; class Mammalia; order Primates; family Cebidae; genus Cebus; species Cebus imitator. The sequence continues at coordinate 222,214 of NW_016107737.1, read as the reverse complement.
GTGAGAGCTGACATCCTCACATTCTTGGCTTTATCCATTGCACCCTGGGCGTGTGGCCACCTGTTGGAGCAGCCTTGCAGAGAGGAGCTCCATAACTGCCGGTGTGGGAGGCAGAGAGTGGGCACGGGGAAATTACATGAGTTTCTTCCTCCCTGCGGTCCTAGGCTCCATATTTGCTTCTTCTCCATCTCAGAAGCTCAGCAGGAACTATGGAGCCAAGTGGGGACACGAGAGCCTGGTTCTTCATCGGTTATGACCATCCCTCAGGAAGAGCTTTCTTATTGTGCCACTCAGCTTAAGTTTCCATTTGGGAAAGACCGCTCTGTGTCTGCATGCCTTCTGAATTTTTATCAGCCAAGAATGCAGCCACACTCTTCTCTGACTGCAAACCTCTGTTCTGGAATGACTGCTCTTCTTTTAAATTCATGCATCTATTCAACATATGTTGACAGAGTAGGTCCCAGCAGCCATGTGGTTGGGATACATGATGAATAAAACTCTGTTGCCTCCCTCAAGGGGCTCAGCATTTGGTAGAAAATACAAAACTATTGTTCCTTCCTTTAAAAAATGTATATTAATTTACATGGGAAAGAAAGGAGGGGGCAGGAGGGAAGCAGGAAGACAAAAAGGCATTTACTAAGACTCCTGTGTCATGCTTCCTGTCACAGATGCTTGACATCCTTTCTACAGTTCTGAGAGGCAAGCACTGTAGCTCCCATTTTATAGCCTAATGAGGTACAGAGAGACTCAGCAACATGTTTTCTCAAGACAATGAAACCTTTGGTTTCTCTCTAAGAGGCCCTTTGGGCTGAAATCTCATTGGAAAAGGAAGTACTTAGAGACTTGGTCTTGAACTTGCATTGCCGAGCAAGCTCATCGTCCTTGCCTAGGGACACCGCACATCCCAGTGTGCTCCAAAGAGTTCCACTTAATGCCTGTGGTCCCTGAGTAATTATTCCAAACCCCTCTTTGCATTCTAAAATGTCCCAATTTTTATGATAAATTATATGATCACCCTATTTTTGTTTTAATTTTACTTTCATGTGAGGTGGCATGGAAAGCCTGATGGACTTTGTCAGAACCAAAGTCTTTGTTTCCCAAGCCAGCCCTTAGGAGTGCTCAGATCTAAAAGGCTAGTGACCAACCTGAATGGCATTCTTTCTCAAATTATCAGATTCTGAATCCAGTGCTCTTACCCTTAGCACCTATAAGAATCATAACTGGATGTAGATAGAACCTAACTCTTAAACCATGTTACTCTCTATTTGCCTAAACTAGTTTTCCTCTTCATTTTTCAAGTCACAAGGCAAATGGATAGCTTAATGGCACAGCACTGATTCAATGAAGATCATTAAAGAGTTAGCTGCCCATTATTACAAAATCAGAATACAGATCAATTCACAGACCACTCCGAAACTCAAGGAGTTTGAGTATGTATGTACTACATACATAGACCAAGAACAGTATTACTTTCCTACAAAAAGTGTCAATGTAATTTCTAATTTTTAAAGCGCATTTGGAATAACACACACAAAAGGAACAAAGAAAACATCATGACACTTGCAACCATCAACTCTGTCTGTGCTGGGCTGTTCCATTATGGAAGTCTCACAGCACCAAGCACAGCACTAAATTACGTACAGGTAGTGGCTGGCTATAGCTGCCAGCCAGCTATCAGCAACATACCCCATATGGCTAGGAACACTTGTGCCAGTTAATTAGCACTGGCATTAATCGAGAGAAGGAACATTGACCAGGACATCGAGGTTATCCTTAGACTATTTAAATATGTCATGTGATCACTCGTTCCATCTGTTATCAACATACTTCACACTTAATCCAGTAAATAAACTCCCAACCATTTTAAGCAAATGGATTCCATTTTGCCAGGCCTCTGTAGACTTTGCAAATCTCAAGATGCTTTCTTCCTCTAGAATCTATATTGTGAGGTGTCACAAGGTTTAATAACACAGCCTGATGGGAATTCAAGGACAAGGGCCACACCTTCCCCCTAATCTGTGAAACTCTGGGGCAGTATCCACAAGCGCTGGGGGAATAAAAACAAGCACATGCCATCACTCATTCAAATGCATATTTTTCATTTTGCAGCTACCCTACAAATCTGCCTTGTTTTCTTTCCTTGCTCAGAATTCTGCTGAAAGCACATAGAAAATAAAGCCTATTATTCAAATTAATTTCACCTTGCACTAAAAATGTGGCTGAGTTTAGATGGAAACCCATTTTAAAAGTGCTCTCCTCTGAAATGGATGATGCCTGGCAAGGTATAAAGCACCTGGGCACTTAGAAAGGCAGATAGGAAATAGCCTAATCCCAAAACACTTCATTGGCAAATTGACTCATCATTAGGTATAGACCCAAAGTAGATTTCAAATCCACTTTCAAGAAAGGTATATATTCCATACATCTTTAAAAATACTGATATAAATCTTCCCTGAGAATCTTATCTTTGATAGAGTGTTCTCTTGCCCTAAGAGAAGTTATATTCATTATCTCATCAATCTCTAGCATTTCTGTACCCACCTCTTCTATAAACTCCCTTCCTCTCCAACACTATCTCCAAAACCAGCTCCTGGTAAATTGACAAAAAGGTACATCATTTGCCTAATACACAAGATGTCCTTTAAAGAAAGACCAAAATCTCATCAAAGCTATAGTAGGTAACAAGCATTGGTTGATGCAAGTAAAAGTAATAAACCTGATCATGATGGAGCCTCTCTCAGTGCTGAAAGGTATCTTGTGATAATTTACAGAAAACACTGGACCCAACTCAGGAAGACCAGGGTTCAAATCCAGGATCCTCCAGAATGGTGACCATTGGAAAATAATTTTGATCTTTGCTTGCTATAAGTTAACAATTGAGATCCCACCTCAAGAGTAGATGTAAGGATCCTGTGTGATAATGGAAATTGTTATTACCATCTTTCTTGTTGTGGACTTGGTGTGACTGATCATCATGGTTAGTTCTCTTCTTTATACTTCATATAAAAGATATTACCTAATCTGCCCTTTAGTCTTAACAAAAAGTACAACTTACACTTTCAGGTAGTTTAGGGTGATGAAGCAGACACTTACTGGTCTAATTTTACCCCAAGCACAGGGAAAACCCAAAAGTCATCTCAGGAGCCAATTAATCAGAGAGAGATAATTAAATTTTACACATTGGACTAAGTTTTAACTAGGACACTAAGGCTATCTTGACGATTATGCAGTCCTCTCTGCTTTGGGGGAAATGCAATTTTTGTAATTATACAATTGTTCAGTTCAACAAATACTTATTGATGATTTGCTACATGGCAGAGCCTGCACACTCTGGATACTAATAAAAACTGGACCCTCTCTCTGTCTTTGAAAGACCCCCAGTCCTGTAGGGTGAGTAGATTTTGATGTATAAATGATGACACAGAGGTACGGGAATTGGGGGATGGTTTCCTATAACGAATGCTTGGACCAAGCCAAGTGAGTAAGAGTTACACGTGTGATGAGAAGTGGGAAGAGTATGCTAGGCAGAGGGAACTGCACAAACAAAACCCTCCAGGTGTTTATACAGGGAGCTACATGTCGGTCATTTTTACTAGAGAATAAGCATAAAAGAGCAGAATCTGGAACACAAGGCTAGGGAGTATGAGGAGCAGCTCACCCGTGAAACACAATGCCATGCATTATCAAAGGATTCTTTACCATCGGTTCATCCCACGGTTTTTATTAAAGTCAAAACATACAAGAAAAATGTGTTCCAGTTAGTAAAACCTGAATGTATAACAGATTTCACAGGAAATGTCCATTACCCAAATCAGGAACAGCAAGGTACACAAATGAGAGATGACAGTCTGAGGAGAGCCTTTGACAGGAACTCATAAAAACCTACATCCAAGTTACAGGAAACATTTAGAGCTTAACCATCCCTCTCCTAACCTCCTCAGTTTATTGACTTGAGTAATTTGAGGTTTCTCAATCTAGAACCCATTGATGAAAAATAAATTCCCTTCCCTCTGCCCTACCAGAAAAGCCTTCACTTCCAAGACAACGTTGCAGGAGTCTAATGATCATATCTGTTCATCAGTGATATATGTAAATATTTGAACAGTTATTAATGAAAGATCATGATGAAAGGTAGTTGTTCATCTGGAAAGTGTTGTAGTTAATGATTCTGTTTATAACTTGTCATTTCCTTCCCCTTCCCCATCATATTTACTGCATGAGACACCCTGGACCACAGTCATTCTATTTGTTCTGTTACTTGTTTTGATTGAGGCTGTTGTACAAACTAAAGTCTGGAGTACAACTTTAAATGCCATATTGCATTTTATTCTTCTCAGAATCTACCACTAGAAGAAACTCCTGGGTTCCTAGGCTCATGGGAGTCTCTAAAAAACAATCCAACACACAGAACTACACAGTTGTTATCTGGAAGAGAAAACCGGTCACAATGATAGTTTACGTTTTATTCTTTTCTCCGCCCTGCCTCCCCATTCCATTCTCCATCCTTCTCTGCTCTGCATTTGGAGGCCCATATACAGCCTCCCCTGGGTACCCTTGCCTGCTGGCCTCCTGCTGGCTTTAGCCAATGGGAAGCACCACCAGAAAACTAGGAAATGGGGTGGAAGAGGACTCAGGGCATCTTTTTCTCACCTCCTCCCTGCACCTGGACTGCCTCTCCAGAGGCATCTCTGTTGTTCTACAACTTTATCCCCTACTGGACAGTTCTCCCATCATAACTCCAGTTCTCATAGGCTCAAGTAATGAATGCTGTGTCCTTTTCTTCATCTCTGGCCCTAGGAGAGTTAAGGCTAGGGATACTTAACTCTCCGGGTTTTAGGGGGCTCAAAACTTGTGTAATTAAATTGGTAAATTTTCTAAAAATAATATGAATATAAGAACATATTTCTGTTCCTCTCAGGGCCTTGGAAGGGCTCTGTACAATGTGAGGAATCCTGAAACTTAAAAACTTTATTAGTTGCATGCTAAGTCTCCCTCAGCTAAAGACTTTCAGTTTTCACTAATCTTTTGCTGCCTCAACATGGCTATTTGTTCTCTTTACACGGTTACACCTCTTTCAATAGTTCCTTCATTAAAGTCTACTCATTTAAACAATCTGCATAGACTCTATGTCCTGAAGAAATCCTTGTGCATAAACCTACAACAACATATTACGTGAAAATGTGATAAACAACCTTCCTTTCTTCCCCTCTTGTCTACCTACCTAAAAAGACATTAAAGTTTGCTGTAACTTCTTTAGGCCTAACTTTTGAGTCTCAGCTTTCTTTCTGAAAACAGTAAGTAAGTAAATAAATAAATAAACTAAGTGTGACTAGAAGGAAATACTATATTCTATCATGAGTTTTCCCAAGCTGATCACAAGCTAAATGTATTGAATAAGTTCTCATTAATTGTGTAAAAGAAATACAATAGTACCCTTTTAAAGACGTGTTTGGTCAAGTAAGATTTTTAGTAGCTGTAATTGCAATGTTGCTATGTAGCATTTCTGATTCACTCCTTACTATTCCTCTTGAATAAATCTCTTACTGACCACATAGTAGAAGGTATTACTATATTAAGGAAACAGCTTCATTATGGAACAATGTTGGATTGGTTTAACCATACAGTACACAGTCTGCAGGTATTTGAGGCAGATATCTGAATGATCAGCTTTTTGTCTTTACTGTAATATTTGGAGTATGCATTAAAGATTAGGAAATTCTTATAGAGCAATATCCCCAGGGAAGTAGCCAGGGCCTCATTGCCCTGAACATTCAAAACTCCCTTAAATTAGTCCTGCAGCAGGGCATTGCATGATCTGTTGATTATTTTCAATTTTCAGAACCATGTCATTACCAACGCCCACTAACAGAATACTCAGGAACAAAAGAAATAGTGACCATCTTATAATTGATTCAAGTCGTCAAACAACTTCATCTTCCAAAGTTAGAAACTCCAAGAGATACGTGCCAAGAAGAAAATACAAGGCTACATTGTCACATGTGGAAATATACAATAGTATTCTAGGTAACACATATGATAAAAAGGTTTCAAGTTAGAACAGCACCCCGTCTCTACTAAAAATACAAAAAATCAGCTGGGCATGGTGGCGCGTGCCTGTAATCCCAGCTACTCAGGAGGCTGAGGCAGGAGAATTGCCTGAACCCAGGGGGCGGAGGTTGCGGTGAGCCGAGATCGCGCCATTGCACTCCAGCCTGGGTAACAAGAGCGAAACTCCGTCTCAAAAAAAAAAAAAAAAAGAACAGCACATTCATTGTCACGAAGATTTTTCATAAGAGCATGCTGTCCACTGGAAAATATTTAGTTAAATTTCTTTTGAAATAAGGTGTCTTTCCTCCACCTTATAACTTACTCACCTAACCCCTTATAGTCAGTAATTTTTTTAACTGTGCATAGCAATTTCATGACTAACAGTTTATATTGTTTGTGGACACTGGCTAGCTTTCTCAACCAAGCTGAAATTTACATTCTCATATTTTTAATAGTATTTCTAGGATGAGAGAAAAAGGAAAAAAGAATGAGATTTTCATAGCAAATTCACCAAACTAAATGTGGTACGGAAAACAAGCATGCTGAGTTTTTCTACTCTAGCAGTTTAGTAATGCTAACTGTGGTGATATAGTTTTCATGCATTGCACATTTACTAATAGGCTAGTCCCAGGCATATGTTAGTAACCAAATATATATTTCTTTTAAGCAATAGTCATTTTAAAGGCTCTTTGGACAATTTTGTCATTTCTAATTTAAATGTAATACATACTCTCTTATATTAAAAATAACTACAGAGTTATTTCACACTGTCACAACTCAAGGTCTTCCAGAAAACGCTCACATTTAAAAGTTTAATTTGAAGAAGTTTAAATGAAAGTTTGAAGTATTCTCAGTAATTATATAACATTATTTTAGCATAATTCTCATAGATACCAATCTGAAAAATAGATGTTTGATTAATATTTGAATAAGAAGGCAAACTAAGATGGAGAATAAGAATATAAATAGAAAAACATAGGTATTTGTTTCTGCAAAGTTGTGAAGAAATAGATTGTTTCATATTCAGGGGCAATATGCTGTTATTTTTATTTTTAGTAATTATAATTTGCTTGAGATCTGAGTCAATTTCTCTATTTTCTAAATTTTAAAGGCTGTTCCATGAAGATATTTACAGTAACTGAAGATCTAAGGAAATTACCTGGTACTTAACACCACAGCCCAAATATTATATTCACAACCAGGAAATAGCAGCACATAAATCCCTCCTTTTACTGCTGTCTTGCTCTTTTCACTAAGCATTGCTGGGTATCAGTATTTGTAGAGGAGATATCAGAGTGTAGCTAATAAGAAAAGCCATAGGTAAAAAGCCAATAACACTCATTTTTTCTTGAAACTGTATCTTTCTTTTAAAGAAAAGTTATACTTCAATTGAAGAAATAACCAAAATGTTTATCTACATTCAATTTAAGTTCAAATCAAGGTCCAAGTATTAAATACCAACATGGTTATTTGCAGCATTCTCTCAAAATGGAAAAATATCGATGGCAGTGATTTCTTTATTGTTGCTTTTAAAATGTGTTCAAAACATCTAATGCTTGTGTTTCTATAAATAAATGTTAATTCTTTACCCTAAAAAACCTCTGGAAATACAGCATCTGCCCAGAATATAAAACAACATTGATTTATTCCTTGAAACTAGAGTTATAATGAATAACAAACAAATTCATTATGATGGCATAAAAATATCAAAATAAATTACTCCCTAGTATCTACACCACATTGTAGGTTATTAGTTATTAATATCATTATTCATGACAGGCCTAACTACTGATATAAAGGAGCAATTTTCTTTATTACAACGATTCCTCCAAAATCAGTTAGTTGGCAAGGGCAGGAATCAAGGTAACTTACAGTGAATGTTCAGGGTTGGATGTGCATAACAAGAGATTGGCATCAGTGAAAAACACACAGGATTAAAGCAAAAAATCCTGGGATATAACACGGTCATTTATTAACATTTTTATTGAGTAATAAGAATAACAGATGATTTGTATTGAGCACTTATTATGTGCTAGGCTTTGGGATAAGCACCACAGATGCATTATTCCTATTTGGTTCTGATCTAATGAAGTTGAATTTATAGCTTTATTTTACAATAAAAAAAAGTCAAGACACAGAAAATTTAAGTAACTAATTATATATTGATAAATAGCCATGCCAGAACAAGACCTAAGGTCTTCCTGACTCCCAAATGCTCTCTCTAGATCTGAATTCAGGAAACTTTCTGTAAAAAGCCAGATTGCAAATATTTTCAGCTTTGAGGGTCATATGTTCTCAACTCTGCCATGTAAATCAAAAGCAGCCACAGGTAGTGTAACAGTGAACAAGCGTGGCTATGCAATAAAACTACAGACACCAAAATCTGAATTTCATAAAATTGTTTTCATTATTATTATTATATTTTAAGTTCTGGGGTACATGTGCAGATCATGCAGGATTGCTACATATGTATACACATGCCATGGTGGTTTGCTGACTCCATCCCTCTGTCACCAACATTAGGTATTTCTCCTAATGTTGTCCCTCCCCAATCTTCCTACCCCCTGCTATCCCTCCCCTAACCCCTACCCCTCCACAGACCCCAGTGTGTGATGTTCCCCTCCCTGTGTCCATGTATTCTCATTGTTCAGCACCCATTTACAAGTGAGAATATGAAGTGTTTGGTTTATAAAATTGTTATGTATCACAAAATATTACTCTTCTTTTGATTTTTCTTTAACTATTTAAAAATGTAAAACCCATTATTAGCTTACAGACTATACAAAAACAGCTGGATTTGGTGTGAGGGCTGGAGTTTGTCAATACCTACTCCAGACTCCTGCTCCTCTAACTTTAATGTACATCCACATCACCTGTGGATCTTACTATTAGGCAGATTTTGATTCAATAGGTTCAAGGTGAAGTTTGGAAATTCTAGACTTCTAACAATCTTCCAGGTGACATTGATGCTGCTGGTCTGGGGACCATGCTCTTTGCAGCAAAGCTCTGAACTCCAATGATATCCTAAGCAATCTCTGAAGATGCCAATTTTTCTATATCCAGGGTTTTGGTTAATGATTTCATTTAACCACAGAGTTGTCTGAGCTAGGAACCTTTGAGCCCCCCCTCCCATTCTTATTTTTCTACCACTAGAATATCTCTCCAGAAGCTCTGCCCCTCTCCAACCCTAAGATCATTGTCAAACCATATCCTCTGAACAAGTCACTCACTAGTCCCCTTTTCTTTCAGTCCCTTTCCCTTTGACGTCTTTCCTCTATTTGATGACCTAAGAATTCTTTCTATCTAAAATACAAGGCAAATATTTCCCTCCATGATTTATACCCATCTCAGTAGTGGCTCAATGCACACAGAATAAAATTCAAATGGTAAGCTCTTCAAAGTCTCACCAAACCAAGCTTGCCAATTTTGTCTTGCACCATTTCCTTATTATCATTGTAGCAATAGCCACAAGTTTTGTTAAACTCTTGCTAGGTAGAAGACACAATTTTATTTCATTTCATCTTTGCTTCAGACTACTGCATGAGGTAGGTATGCTTATTTCCATTTCACAGATAAGGAAACTAATAGCTTAAGTTGCAAAAAGTTACAGTGCTCATAACTGATGGGACCAGGATTTGAACTCAGGCCCTCTGATAGCAAACCCCACATTCTAACCACTACAGCGTACTCCTTTCCCAAGCTGTTTCACATGATCATCACAGCAAAGTACTTCAGAGACAGGCCATGTCATTTCCTGCTACCCAGCCTTTGCAGTGCTCAGCCTCTGCCTATAACCCTCTTTAGTCATAAAATGCCTCCTCCGTCTCTCTCAGCAGTCAGCTCACATGTCACTTCCTTTGAGAGTGTCCCTTATTTCTTGCTGTCCCCAACATACGAAAATGCCCACAGAGTCATTACGTTTTCTGTGTCTGCTTCCCCTAGGAATGTTGACCTCCCTTAAGGCAGGGTCTCTGTTTTATTTTTTCCTGGCACTGACATTAGCTAACACTATCCTTCGTAGGTAGAGGGTATTCTGTTCAATAAATATTTGGTAGATGAACAAGAGGAATGAATAATAAATGAATAGATAGGCAATCGATTTAGCAAACCATCCTTAGCCTAATTTCTACATCTGCATAAAGAAGGGATTGAAACAGATACATTTTAAATAGTTTTCTTCAAGAGCCATCATGTATCTATTCATTTACTCACTCCAATATTTATTGAGTGCCTACAGCCCACCAGGCACCATCCTAGGTCCTAAGCATTCAACTGCAAAGAAAACAAAGTCCCTCTTCTCATGCCACCTACCATCTGATAGGAGAGAGAGAACGAGGTGGTATTGATAAATGCCACAGAGGGAAAAAAGCCCACTAAAGGAGTAATCTTTTGTATAGATGTCCACATACACATAGCAAGCAGAGTTATTTATAGGTGATATTTGTAATTTTATTAGTCAACTCTTTTGCATGCAATTAAGAAACAGCTCCCTATGGTCTTCAAAGAACATGGATTATCGATATGGAGAAAACCTGGACTGTTGACCAAAAGATAGGGGGGACTCGAGTTTAGATTGATTATAGAGTCCGTTTGGGGCCTGAAAATTGTAGTTTTGCAATTAATCTACTTAGCTGCTGCCATCCATCCCTGTGTGTGTATTTAAATACAGATACTGCAAATAGGAAAACTGGAGAGATATGAAACAAAAGTTTCCCATAGTTTAAGAAACATTATTTTTTTGGGGAATGAAACATTTACTTGTCTGATTGTATATAATAAGCACAAATAATTTAACCCTGTTCAGTTCCAGTTTGGGTCAATTGCAAGCACTGGGCGATTTTAACAATAATCATCATTTTATTTTTTATTTGAATTAATGGTCATTTTTACTGTATGTAGAATTAAAGGTATAATATAAATGTAAGCATAACTCTAGATGAAACAATTTGAAAGCCTTATGAAATGTTCAGAAAACTCCAGGAAGACAAACTTGTAAGTCAGTGTATGGAGGTTATAAAAAGCCAAATAAATAGATTTCAGATGTATCACAAATTCATAGCAAAAATAGATTTGAGCCTGGGGTCCTAAATAATTTCCAAGTTTATAACTCAAAATTTTCTTTATGTTTTCTAAAATCTGCTTTATTTTAAGCAAAGGTATCTGTATTAACTGTAATCTACTCCAACAACTCATTTAGTCTTTTTCTCAAATGCAAGGCAGTTTTTCAAAAGGTGGTCCTACATAGATATCAATACATGCCTATGTTTGTGACCATAACTCATTGTGCTTTCTTTTTAAAACTCCCAAATATCTAATGCAAAATAAAGTATTTATGTTCATAGTGTTTATACTAAAATTACCTCTAGAAAGTGTTAAGCTTATTCAAGTAACAGAATTATCTTTAATCCAGACTCAGACATAAAATAAAAATAGATTGATATACTTTTCCTACTAAGAAAGGCTAGAAAATGTTAGCAGCGATATATTCGAATAGAATACTATTTGCCTTAATTCCTCAAAAATATGTTTGTTTGTATTTATTTATCCTTAAAGGACTTATTCATATTGACAGAAAGAGCAGAATTTGGAACATATCCTAGAACTTCAGTGTGCAAATAAATGACTTTAGGTAATACTCTTGATTTATTTACCAAAGCAGAGGGAGAGGGAGAGGGAGATGGGGAATTAATGAATGAAAGAAAGAAAAAAAAAAAAAAAAAAAAGGAGAGAGAAGGAAATCTCCATCACATGGAAAAACTGAATTCTTTGTTCACTTCTGCCCTAAGCATAAATAGGCTCTCTCAATAGGAGAGGAGTCTCCCCTTTACCGTCTCATCAGAGAATGAATGCAAATGTGACTATATTGATTGAAGGGGAAGCATTGCCCACCATATGGTGCTCCTCAATGGAGTCAACATGAGGAGGAGCTCTTTGCTGACAGAGAGCTAAGCAGGGAACAAAGTGAACACCTGGTCAGATAAAAATCCATCAGGATACATGAACTGGCTGCCCAGTCTCCAAATTATGTGCAGGCATCAAGTCCAAGGTAAAATGAAATGTGCCCCTCTTGCATATTTCAGTACTTATTATGACGCTGGAATGTGTATGACATACTCCTGAATGGAGAAAGCTTCCCAATTGGCCTCTATGATTGCTATCTCCACAGAAGGTGATAATAAGATGTAGAAAACAGTGTAAGAGTAATTAGAAGTAAAAAATCCACCCCGTTTCTTCAATGCGGGCATACCAGCATGACGTGGCTTTGGGGAAAAGCACTTGCCCTGCCTTCCTCTTGACCACTTCGAAAGATGACAACATGAACATAGTGAGGCTCGCTGCCCTTCTAAACCCTCAAGAAGCTAGGAGCTCTTGGACTCCCCTAGGAAGATGGAAGGAGAAAGGTATTTATGACAGGTCAGTCTTCCTCCTTCTTAGCTGTTCTGATCAGTGCTTCTTTGTCCTTCTCATTTATAGAGCAGAACCTTTTATCAGCTGGGAAGGTAATGGTGGCAGAACATTTCGAATAGTTGGATGCACAAGTCAAGGCTGCTTATCAGTAAGTGCACTAGGCCATGATAAGCTCAGCAGACTCAAGCAATGAGTGCCCAAAAGCAGAGGGGAAACCTTGAGTCTGTAAAAAAGCAACTCAGCCTATAAACTTGGTCAGCCTGGGCAAGTGCTCAAAATGGCAATTTCAAGGCCAGACTAATGAGCTAATAAATTATAGTTACTTCACACACAACATGGTATGATTTTTCCTGCTGCGTTGAATTAGGCAACAATCTAGGCTAACCTTTAAAAACTGATTTGAAATCCCCTGATAAGGTGGCCAGATAGATTCAGCCTCTACTTTAGATACGAAGGTCTAAATGTTTATTCTTTTGTGTTGGGAATGTGTCTAGATCAGGAACAGTTCTGTTGCTCGAGGTACACCTGGCAATGTCAGGGGACTTTTTTGTTGTGACAACTGCTGGGGTGGGAGAGGAGAGAGATGACTGGCATTGAGTAGGTGGAGGCCAGGGATATTGCTGAACATTCTACATCACACAGAACAATCTCACACAACAAAAAAGATACCTGGACTAAAATGCCAATAATGCTGAGGTATGATCAAGAAACCCTTCTCTAGAACATACAAAAGTAGGTAAAGGACAAGTAGTTTGGCCAAACAATGAGTTGCTTATCTTTGGCTCCTATTTTGAGAGGCAGGAATGGCCAAAAACCCATGAGCAAGCCTTGGGCAGGTACATCCTTCATGGAGTTCCACGGTGCATAACGCACTTATCCTGTGAAAATGACTACAAGGAAAATGAGCAAAATTGTCATTATTTCTGGCAGACAGTCCCATCATCTGGAACTGTGTGATGTGTCCTTCAGATGGGTGAGTTTAACAAGCAAGTTCAATTAGCTCTCTTACTCCTACCTAAGGCAAAGCCATCACATTGTTACATTGCCTGAGGCCTCAGGCTCCCCTTAATCTGCCCAAATTCATAAAATAATTAAGCATTACTAACGTAAGTCTTTCCAATTTCTCTAGGAGCCTGATAGACTATTTGGGCTTATTCGTACACGGTAAAAGCATGGTATCTAGATTAATTCCTCTCATCAGTGAGTGTTCTTAGTTAGCATTATCAAGGAAATAATCTATAAATAATTGCATTAATTATGTTTCTGTGTTTTAACTTAGCTAAGTCTACTTGGTAAAAGAAAAATGATGGCTAGGAGAATGTGTGTGTGTGTGTGTGTGTGTGTGTGTGTGTGTGTGTGTGTGTGTAATTTTTCCAGATAGTTCTTCAAAAAAGAAGCACACTTCTAGGTAGCAATAATAATGTCAGGAAGGGGGAAGTAACACCATTTTACTATTTTCATCTCTTGACAATACTATCTTTCCATGAAAGGTCTGCCACCGTAGCAGAACTTCTGATGACAGAGCAGTGATTTAGGTTTCATTTCCCTCTGATCAAAATTTCACTGTACTTGAAAGAAGGTCAAAATCTCCTAACTGGAGGCCCAGGGTATAGTAGTTTCACTTCTTGAGGATTTCAGGAATGTAGCTAAAACAAATGACGTGATTTATCCTTACACTTCTATAGAAACCACAGGATAGTGGGAAGTTCTCAGCATGTTCAAAATGTATCTTTGTAACCTATTAGGGAGACCAGACACACCCTCGCTTACCTCCACACCTTATCCTTTCCATAAACAGAACATGTGTGGGTATTTTCAGCATGAATCCATTTCCCAGAGCAACACATAACAACCAGGCAGACTAACAAGGACTCACTATCTCCCACCCTGCCATGTCACCTGTTCCTGCATTGTAATCACATGGTGCCATAACTGGCCCTGTTCCCTGTGGTAATTGGGACAGGTATTAAATGGCCATGTTCTCTGCCTCCTGCAAGCCCCCTTGTGCATGTTAGGCAGGGATGAGATGCTCATCGCAGATAATTCTGAAATCATCTCTTTACCCACAAGGTGACAACAACCCACAAGGTGACAGCAGCCCTAAAGGTGTCGAAGTGAATACTTTAACTAATAAGCTGTTTTGAAGGCACTGGACAAAGAAATGGGTTTGCAGATCATGACCAATAAAGATAATGAGCACTTGCACTGTTAGGTGCCATTTCCAACTAAATCAAACCCTCTGGCCGGTACAAAAAGGGTTAGGGGGAAAAATATCAAACAGCAAATCTGCTGAGAAGGCCAAATGGGGCCAACTTCCATAACCCCCCTTCTCATCTTTTTATTTTTTTTAATAACAACAAGAGAAAGTAGAAATTGCAAGGGGACAATATTTTTTCAACATAAACTGTTGTGGAATAGAAAAGTGTCAATATCAACTCCGCAACTGCCTTTTCTCTCTCTCTCTTTTTTGAGACAGAGTCTCGGTGTCACCAGGTTGGAGTGCAGTGGTGCAATTTTGGCTCACCGTAACCTCTGTCTCTTGGGTTCAAGCAATTCTCCTGCCTCAGCCTCCCGAGTAGCTGGGACCATAGGCACACATCACCATGCCCAGCTAATTTTTGTGTTTTTAGTTGAAATGGGGTTTTACTATGTTGACCAGGATAGCCTCAATCTCTTGACCTCATGATCTGCCTGCCTTGGTCTCCCAAAATGCTGGGATTACAGGCGTGAGCCACTGCGCTGGGCCAACAATTGTCAAATTCTGTTGTACATTGCAAGGGAAAGAAAGTAAAGCAACCCTGAAAGGGACCAAACTTAGAATAGCCACCTAAGTAGATCACACTAGGACCACAGGGTCATCTGACCCAACAGCCTCCTTCTACAAACGAGAAGCTAAGATCCAGAGAGGGTGAATAGCTTACTCACAGCCAAACAGTTATCTAGCAAGAGCACCTCACCACTTGCCTTTCCTCTGTGCCACCAAGAAGATGTCACTCGAGTCTACCATCTCTGAGTTCAAGGCTCCCCAAGACAATGAGACAGTCAGAAGCAGTCAATGCTTCCTAGTTCCAAATCCAAACTGGATGTTGGAACCTCAGTCTGGCTTTTCCCAGCTAGGAAGACATTTGTCTATGTCTGAGCAATCCCCAAAGTCAATAAAAGACTCCTGTTTGCCAACGGCTTACTTCATGAGTTTGGTCTGTTGAGAACACATGGCCAGGTGGGAGCCTACAAGTACAGATTATAACCTTGACTGAAACCCAAGTGGAGAAGGCGATAAAGGTAATTGCCATTAGTCTGTGCCTTTTACCTCTTTCATTTCAATTGTCTCCTACTCTTACCTGAGCCCATGGGAAAGCTGCACAGCAAGAAGCACAACTAAAAGAAGGGACGCCTCTTAAGCTCCAGGGACTTGAGCTCCTACCTGCAAATTTCCTTTCATTCAAAAGAACACTCCCCACCTTTTTTCTCAGCACAACACTTAGCATGCCCATGAGGGGGGGAAAGTGTTTCTCACCAGGAATAAGCTGTAAGGTATATTTGAAAATTGAGATTTTTGAATTGCAATCGGCATCTCTCAGTGCCTTTCCAACGGGGGCCATCTAACTGCAAAGCGACATTTTGTGATCCTGACGTAATGGAGACCCTGTGAAAAAAGCCACAATCAGTCAGTTTCTAAAACACAGGCTGAAGAAATGAGGACTTAGCATTAAACCTAGAAGACCTTTTATGATTGTCCGTCAAAGGAAAATAGCTAGGGACATTCATTTTGCAAATTATTCTCCCTCACTGGTTTCTCTTATTGCTATTACCATGAACAATATCATTCTTTACCCACTGCAGGAACATTTTGCAAGAAAAATACCATTGAAAATCTTTACTTTCAAAACCATTCACTCCTGGCAAGAAACAGTCCTGGATGAACTTTCTGAGTGCCCAGAGGGGTGAATGAGTGACCTTTGGTTGATCCAATTACTTTTTTAAATCTCTGTATAATTTCCGTTACATGGGTATTTAAGTAATGCCTTTGTCTTCTAGCACCTATAAGTCTTTTGTAATTATTAGTTAAGACTCAGGGTCTGTTTGAAACAACAGGTATCTTGTCTTTGGAGAGGTGGAGAAACTCTGGAAGGACTGAAAATCTACATGGAGGCATGGTTTTAACTCAAGCCCTAGAGAAAAGTCAGTATGTTTCTCTGCACCCTCTGGTCAGCTTAACTCTTCATAAATGTGTGGCCACAAATTAGGTTCCTGCTAACAGCATAATTGCTTTCATGAACCCCTTTCCCGGTTGTCCTGCAGTTGGTCCTGGGTGCTCTTGGAAAGCTGGCCAAGGGAATGGGAAATGAGGGTGTCATGGTAGGGTGAAGAGTGAGGAAGGACCAGCCAGGGAGGATATATCGAGGTTTCTGGTAATCTTCAAATGGGTCTTCCTGATAATGTGGTCAGGCAGAAGTGTGGAGAACATAGCAGGTGGAGGTAATACCCAGAGGCCAGTTAGGAGATCTTTACAGGGTGAAGCCAGACCACCATTTTTGTTAAGGGCAAGACCTCCCATAGTGTTGTGGTGCCTAGACCTAAGCTGGGAACTTCTTTTATTACTTAAATCTTTGGAACAACTCTAAGAATTAGATACAATATTCTGCATCCATTTTTACAAATGAGAAAACTAAGGTACAGAGAGAATTAGTAACGTAAGTTTTAGAACCAGAATTCAAACCCAACACTTTATCTCCAGAATCTGTGCTACTTTCATAATAGCAACTAGTATTAGTTATGAAGGCTATAGCCTAGAAATGGAGATTGATTTAAAAATATGTTAAGGGCTTGGTGACCAGTATGATATAAGGATGATAAGAAAAGGGATGACCTAGACTGTCGTCTAGGGTTTTTCCTTTTGTGATAGTCCTTGGTATCTCTTAACTGCTATGTGGAATACAGAAAGGGAAGAACACTTAGGACCTGTTAACCAAGCCTGATGTGTCTGCAGAATATTCAGGTAAAAATGGCTAGTATGCGGGTGGCATATGGATCTGGGGCTCAAAAGAGAAGTTAATCTCCTGGTGTTAGAGATTTGGGATGATCAGAAAACACATGGGAGTCATATGAGGGGATGAGATCACACAGGAAGCTGTGTGCAATGAGAAGAGAGAAGACTGAAGATAAACCTTTTAAGAGCAGAACGGAGTGGGGGGCACCAGCACTGCAGGGCTGAACAAAGAAGAATTCTTAAAGAAGTGCAATGAAGAGTGGCTGGAGAAATAGAGAGTGCTTAGTGGAAACCAAGAGAGAAGAGAGTTTCAATAGTTTTGCTCTGATCTAAACTGTTTTCTTTAATTGAGGAAATAACCTTGTCTCTCTCCACTTACCTCTTCAGGATACCACTTACAAACCAAATATGAAAAGTTTCAAAGACAGCATAGATAGACTGGGGCCATCCATCATTTCCCAGGAAAATAAAAGCTCACATCATCAGCTAAGGAGAAGTCATGGGGACCATCTTTCCCCATCCTTCCCCCATCAGTGGGACCAGAGATGGACCATACCCCATATCTGACCATTAAGGACCCATTGCCTTCTGCATCTCAGAGACTATCTCCTCCATGAAGTTCTTCTGTGTACACCAGTTGGGATTAAAGAGGAGATTCCTTATGGTCCTAGAAAATCCATCCATATCTCTACATCACTTTTCTTGGACTGATTAATATCGTAGTTGTTTGTATATCAGTTAAATGTATTGCTAGATCAATATTGATGGCAGAGTTCACATCTTATCATTTCTATATCACTAGTGCTTGGCACTGTGTCTGGCCCACAGTCGGGGTGCTTAAGAAATGCTCGCAGACCACGAATGAATCTAAGTGTTTAGGGAAAACATAATGAGTACATTCAAGTCAACCTCTGCCAGATACCCCGGCTTCACCCTTATTCACTGTGCTTCTCAGTACAGAGGTACAGTACAGAGTTTCCACATCTGTAAAATGATTAAAATAGCAAGAGCTAGTGAGAAGCAAATGATATTATACAGAGAAAGTGCTTAAAACAGAAAACACTCAATATTTGTTAGGTACTAAGTGGCAGCTCCTCATCTTGAGGGCTGGCAAAGCTCCTATGTGGAGGATTCTAGAAATCCCCTGCGTTCTTTTGGCCTTGCTATGAGCTCCTCCAAGACCCAGGGGTCCTGATTCCCAACCCCCTCCTTTAACTCCTGTCCTACAGGATTTACAGCCTGACTGTGACAACTAATTTTGGAACTGTAATGCCTCCTGTCATCTTCCATAAATTTGACATAAATAAATCACAAAATACCCTTTTTATATCGCTTTTTATCTTGCCACGCTTCTTGTTTCTTTTGGAAACAGTTTTTATGGCAAATGCAGAGTGTAAATCCACCCAACAATAAAGCATGCCAAACAAGCGTGTAGAACAGGCACCTGAGAGGAAATTAGCCACCATTTGCAGAGCTCTACACAATTATCAGCAGGATATTCTGGAGTGGGCCTGTTAAACGCACCACACTGTATTGCTCACACACCATTTGCATAGCCCCAGTGTAAACCATATTGTTAAACAAAGGAATGTGGGCACATGCTGATCCACATCTTCATTGTGGCTTCCTCTTGCAGCAACACAGAGTCTAGACTTTGCATGACCCCTCCCCTGCCTGTTCCCTTGGAGAGGTCATTTCTCCTAAGGCAGCAACCCCAGCAGAGCTTTCTGCAATCATGAAGATGTTCTGTATTGATGCTGCCCAATACGGTAGACACTAGCCAGCCCCGTGTGACTGTTGAACATTTGGTATGTGGGTAGTGACCGAGGAATTAGATTTTTAATTTGATTATAAGTTGAATCAATTTAAATGTGAATAACCACATAGAGCTAGGAGCTACAACGTGGATAGGGTGGTAGAGATTATGCAGTACATGTTCCCTTTCAAAGGCTTGTCCCACCTATCTCCCATTTAGAATACCAGGAATCATATTTAGAATCCAATAATTACTTTCTCATCCATCTCCTCTATTTTATCCTAACAGTGACCCAATGGAGTAGTTATTACCATTTCCACCATTTAAAGGGAGGAACCAGAAGCTTAGAGAGTTTAAGGAACAAATGTGGACTCTCTCAACTCATCTGTGCTGGAGCAGAGATTCGAACCCGGGTCTATCTATCAAAGCTTTGTTGTTGCCAGAGTAGTTTTTAGAGCAAGCATTGTGCCTTGAGGTTATTATGCCTGAATTATTAGAGCAACCTGTGTATGAATTTGTTAGCACTACAGGTTTAACATTCAGAGGTGAGGGCTTCTGTCTAGGAATGGAGAGAGCCAGCTTCTCATCACGCCATACTGCCCACTAGCTGTTGGTGTGAGGCCATGCATCTCCCAAAGCATTTCTTCATGTATGAGTAAAGGAAGTAATGTCTGTTCCTGCCTACCTCTCAGCCTTGTTGAGAGCATATGCAAAACTTATTTGAGGATGTGCTAAACAATAAAAGTACTGAGATGCAATGCCTCGTTATTAAAGGAAATTCTAATGAATCCGATAGTACCCTATTTATTTCCTGCCTAAGTTGCCACAAAAGCCATGTGCAATTTCATTACCCACACCGATACTTACAGAACACCCCTAAAAGCCTACACTCTGTGCAGCAAAATTAAAGGAATGCATCCCGTGGCCTTTTTGTAATACCAAATTAAAGCAATGGCAATCCACCACAGAAAACCCACCCCACCGTGGGCCAATTATTAACATGTTAATTTCTGTGACCCAGCTTTTGAAAATGATTCTGGGAACTACTTACTGAATTTTTAATTTGCAGATTATCAACCAAATTGGCTGCAATGGCTCTGAGCAATGGGGCCCACATGTTAGCTGGGTAGGTAAAGCAGATACATGCAGACAACAGCAGCTCGAGCGCTGATGGGGTTAGTCTGTCTATTCGGGAACCGGCCTTCTGACTGGCTCTGGAGAATGTCAGGTTCAAGGGAAGAAACTTAACATTTTCCCACTAGTGTGTATTGGGAAGGGGAGAGATATAGGAATTCTTCCCTAAAGAAGCTTCTAAAAATTATTCCACAATCTGAACCTCCAAAGTCATTATCAGGTTTATCTTTGATGATATAAACCTTCTTTTATTGTTTCCTTTCTTTCTTCTCTCTGCCTTTTCCTCCATCCTCCTTTCTTCTTGAATATCGTAATGAGTAAGGCTGACTCTGTCTCTGCTCTCTTGGAGCTCCGAGTCCTGCTGAAGGTTATCGACACAGAAGCAGCGTGTGAAATGGTGTGCAAGGGCTGTGTTGAAGAAGTACATAGGAGCATATAGCTCAGAGATGGGGAAAAGAATCTCAAAAGAAGCCTTCCTATAAAAAGCAAATTACAGAAAGAGGAGGAGAGAGTCCAAGAGGTGAAGGGAGATACTGTTTCAAGCCCTAGAAACAACAGAAGAGTAGTTCTCAGAGCAAAAGTTTGTGGTGAAGAAACAAAACAAACAAACAAACAAACAAAACAAAAAGAAAGACAAGAAACAACAGAGGAGAAGAACTGGGAATAAGAAAGCACTTGGAACTAGCATCCCCATGGCCAGGTCCTCTCTGCCACCTTTGCTCATGGAAAGGCCATAGAGCCCTCATCGTTGAAATCCTGGACATCAGGCAGAACAGCATCCAAATCCCATATGTCCCGCTGTCCTTGAGCAAGTGACTTAAACTTTCTAAGCCTCAGTCTCCACATCTGTAAAATGGGAATCTGACAGTATTTTTATGAGAATTAGAGGAGAACATGTTCAGTAAGGCATACAGCACAGTACCTATTAAGGGCTTCATAAATGGAGAGTTTGCAGCCTTGTCATTTTCATCATTATCTTCATGTTCATGAAACTGGTCTCTGGTATCCTCTCTGCTGATCTAACTCCCTTCCTTCCTTCAGAGTGCAATGCTAATCCCATTGCACCCAGCCAGCCCAGCCCAGCCCAGCCCTCACCTCACTCTGGAGTGCCCTCCACAGTCCAGCCCTCGGCTCACTCTGGAGTCCCTTCCGTATATCTTTAGCACTCTTTCCTTTTTCGTGCATTCTCTACTCTTACTTTTATGAAGACAGTCATCTTTTTCTTCTAAATACCTTATTTCTGAAACTGGATGACAATAACTTATTCCTAATAATAAATGTCTTAATAATAAGACATTTATTATAAGAACTACTATCAGGGCACTGTGGCTCACACTTGTAATCCCAGCACTTTGGGAGGCTAGGGCAGGAGGATCACCTGAGGTTAGGAGCTCAAGACCAGCCTGGCCAGCATGGTGAAACCACGTGTCTACTAAATATACAAAAATTAGCTGGGCATGATGATGGCTGACTGTAATCTCAGCTACTTGGGAGGCTGAGGCAGACCCGCTTGAATCTGGGAATTGGAGGTTGCAGTGAGCCGAGGTTGCACCATTGCACTAAAGCCTGGGCAACAAGAACAAAATTCTGTTAAAAAAATTAAAAAATAATAAATAATAAAAAAAAAAAACTACTGATGCTTCACACTTGTCCAGAACTTTGTAGCTTGCAAAGTGCTTTCACCAGAGAGAGTATTATGGAGGCATGCAGAGTAACCCTCTCACCCTACTGGGAAAGTATTAAGAATCTAATTTAACTGACAGGAGCTCTGTGCCTCAGAAAAGCACAGCAGCTGAGTGACTTGTCTGAAGCCACACAGCTACTTCATAGTCTATGTGAGTCTAAGATTCAAGCCTTATGGCCATGACACCAAAGGTAGAGTGTTGATAAATGTCTATTTAGAGTCTTTAGGAAATAGCTAACATTGATTGAGGGCTTCCTGTGTATGCTGTTCTAAAAATGTCATATATGGAAAGTACACTAACCTCACAATAATCCCATCAGGCCGGGACTATCTATGTGTTTTATTACAAACAAGAAAACTGAGTCCCAGACATGTTAACTGGCTTTCCCAGCATTACTAAACTGGTAAGTGATGCAGCTGTAACTGACCTAGGTAAATTCTGTAGCACATACCCATAACCACTATGCATACTCTCATAATGAATATGCAGCAATTTCCTTCATACTTTTTGAGATACTTCCAGTGCCGGGAAGGACATGCCAAACATGGATGTGCTCAGTCAATATTTATTAATATTTTTAACAGTTTACTCTATCCTGAAAAGTGTTAAGCATTTTGGAAAGTCGGAAGGCATGGATTGTTTATTTTCTTTCAAAGTTCCCATGATGATCTCAGCTGTCCATGAATCAACTTTCTCTAATGTCTTTTTAAATTCAGCCCCAGCCTTAGATCTCTGGACATTCTGATGATTTATTTCTTTCTGCCACTGGGTCACCCATCGAACCCACCCACATTGGGACTCCCAGGCACATGCCTGCCTCAAGGGCAGCATCAAGACATGAATTACACACTCTCCACAGGAAGCCACTTTCCTACTACTTCCTCAGAATATCCCAGTATGCCCCTTAATCTTTTCTCCTGGGGTGGACGAGGACTTCCCTCTGTTTCTTTTTCCATTTCCGACAGAGATGAAGAAACCATTCTATCCAACATTCCCAAAGCAAACAAGATAGCAAGATGGTGATATAGGACATAAATACATAAAGACTCCCATAAGCATTTGGTGCAATGATTTAGAACGTGACTGCCCCATCCCTGACTGACAAAAAGCAATGTGGACTTACTAACATTTAGACAGATTGTTATTTCACTAGCTATCCTTTACCTCTGTCTAAAGATTCCTGTGTAAGTCCACAGAGGACTGAAGAAATATATGATCACCGTAAGTTTCAACTCACCATAGTAGCAACCATTTGGCAAGAGAGGAAATCAAATGACACAGCAAAACTTTGCCCACTGCTGCAAAGGACTGAGGTATTCAGGTACAATCTTCTTGGGCTTTACCACTAGAGATGAGGCCGAATGAGTTAATGGCAGGCTCTGATGTCAGATGAACCTTGCAACTCTGAGTGCAGCCCTGTTATTTTGCAACTTAGCAAAAAACAAGCTGTTAGCCACTTGTCCCAGCCTGGTCCCTCCAATTTTTCAAATCATGATTTATATGCTCGGCTGCTTACATCTGATATAGGCACTGTAATGAGTGCTTACTGAAGGGGTAGGTAACGGGGTGGGGAGTGCTACCTCGAGGCTTAGCACAACTAACAAGCTTGAATTTGACCCTTGGAGAACGGTGGGTTCAATTCATGGAGTCGTACACTATGTTCTTTGCCTTGATCAATTTATTCTGGTGAGTGTTTGTGTTTCAAAATACCTTACCTGCAGCTAAGGGACTTCAGGCCACTAACTCACACTCTTTCTTCCTACCTCAATGAAAACAATACCAGGTTGGTATCTATTCTGAGAAGTAAGTGACAACGATTTTCATTAAAGGTCAAAAGGCCTTTATGTCCCAGATTTTTGCTTTCCTTTTTGATTTTTCTAAAATAAGAAAAATAGTACTCACTTTTGTCTATTTCCTAGTACTCTTCTGATGATGCACACAGGCGTGATATTCAGCATGGTGTAGCTATGTTGTTAAAATATGAAAACACTTTCATGCTGGCTACCTCGGTACTCCCATGCCCACCCCATGATCTGCCAGACCTTTCAACAACTAAAAAGGGAGCATCTAACATGGCACACCATAGGGTTCCAAGCTCCAATTCCTGAGCTAGAACCAGGTTCATTCCGATTAATCATTGCCCAAGTGGTTGTACCCATGGTTTCACATGTATATACCTACAGCTATTGCTCGACTTATGACCACGATTGGTTCTGACAGACCGGTCATAACATGATTTGGTCATAAGTTGAGTAGGCTATATGTACAGTACTGTGAAATGATGTTATAAAAATCTTTAAGTCATATTTTATCATAATTTTCTTTCATTATTGTTATATATCATAATTTTCTTTGTTCATTTTATGCCATTTTTATCATCTTTACACATTTTGTTTCTTATTTTTACATTCGTCAGGTTTAAGTAAAACATTGCATCACCAGTACAACTGGTTTAATATTTGCAAAACGTACAAAATTACAAAATACAGGTGTAAAAAATACCATAGGAAACATTTTCCCAATTGCAAAACATATCAAAATATATAAACATGTATGAAACATTTTATTGGCCGCTGGTGCTTGGCTGCGGATCGTTGATGTCGTCATCTGAGGCAGCAGTTGGGGTTACCGGAGTTGGTTTATTCATAAACGTGGTGAGCTTTGTCTGAATTGTATGTTTCTTTTTTTCTTCATAAATTTCACAATACCGACGAAACACATCGTGCGCCATCCGTTTAATCCTTGCAAACCGTTTGATGTTTGGGTCCATTGCTTCGAAATGTATAAGAAGTTTGTTCAGTAAAGATAAACCGTCTGATAATCCCTTAGTGGTGAACTTTCATTCTGGCTCCTCCTCTTCTTTCTCTGCTTCTCTTCTTTCTTCTCCCACCACTCTTTCTTCTTCCAGTTCGATTAGCTCATTTGTAAGTTCTCCGGATTCTTTGTCTAGCAACTCTTCGACATCTTCCATTTCACACTCCAAAGAAAGGTCTTTCTCGAGTTTTACCATTTTTTCCCGAATAGTTTCAAGTTCATGTTCACTGTCAAATCCGTCAAAATCATTAACATAGCGCTTAACACAATTTTTCCAGATGCCATTCATGCACTTTTGTCATCACATTCTCCCAGGCGGTAGTGATATTCTTGATACACATCAAAATGTTGTAGTGTTTCCAAAAATCTCGCAATGTTAGTTCTGAGTCAGCATCTATAGTAGATATTGCTTGAGCGAAGGTGGTTCGGAGATAGTTGGCCTTTCATGTAGCAATCGAACCTTGGTCCATAGGCTGGATGAGTGGAGTCGTATTTGGCGGAAGAAAAACAAATTTTACATCTAGATGGAGATTGCCTAGATGTGGTGAGTGACCAGGCGCATTATCGAGTAGCAATAAAATCCTGAAAGGAATATCTTTCTCCAAACAATATTCTCAAACTTGAGGAATAAAACCGTTCATAAACCAGTCTTCAAACAATCCTTGTGTCATTCATGCTTTACGTTGAGAACGAAAGTAGACGGGCAGTGTGTGCTTGTTAACATTCTTGAACGCACGTGAGTTGTCTGAGTGATAAATTAAGAATGGCTTCAGCTTAAATCCTGCGATGTTCCCCCCAGGCAGCAGAGTTAGCCTATCCTTAAATGCTTTAAATCCCGGCATGCCTTTGGCCTCTTTGTGAATATAAGCGTGTGCTGGCATCCGTTTCCAAAATAATCCAGTTTCATCAACATTGAAAATCTGTTCTGCTAGATATCCCTCGTCTGTAATTAATTCATCTAGACTATCAACAAACTTACGTGCTCCTTCCTCATCCGCACTCGCTGCTTCTCCAGTCACTCGAACACCATGCATTTGGAATCTTTTCTTGAATCTCTGGAACCAGCCAGTGCTTGCTAGAAATTCTTGACTGTAATCTTCTCCAGCACGCTCCTTCAGAGTCTGAAATAGACTTCTCGCCTTCATCTGCACAGTAAAAAGACTTGATAGTGTCCGTTTTTGAATTTGATCTTCCATCCAAACATATATCAATTTCTCCATTTCGTGGATGGGCCCGCTTCGTTGCTTTGTTATAACTGTTGATCGCATGGGTGCAGAACCTTTCACAGCTTCACGAATTCTTTCTTTATCTTTCAAAATCGTCGACACAGTCGAGTGTGATAACTTCGTATCACGTGCGATCACATTCACTTTCTTTTCTCCTTCGTACTGCTTACTTACCTTCATTTTCGTGTCGAGATCGATGGCCTTTCTTTCCTTCTTGGCAGGCTGAGGCATAGACAAAGACAATTTCCTCTTGGTAGACATCTTGGGAGGGGTTTGATGAAAAATATCTAAGACACAAAACACAAATATCTGTACGGAGTCTGGGATAACAGTTGAAATGGTGCACGCGGAGATGGTAGTGCTGCCGGAAGCTGGTCCGCACTGTCCTACGCCCAGCTGGGCAACGTTTGCGCTGCCAGACGTGGAGCAGTCGTGGCTAACGATTGTGGTCGTAAAGTTGAATGGTCGTAAGTTGCGTAGGTTGTAAGTCAATCAATACCTGTATATTAAAAATATTACCTCTAGATAGATGGGACACTAAATGCAAGAGTACTTAGAGACTTTTGGAAGTGAGGTTCCATATATATTTAAGGTAATAGAATGTAGTAATTCATGTATTATATGGTTACTGATGTAACCATCAGTATAGTTGAGGCATAGAGTATTGAGAATTTCCTAATTTGCCATTTACTGAAGGTTGATCCACTTTTGCAGGAAAGTTACCTGTATTAGACAGGGTTCTCTAGAGGGACAGAACTAATAGGATAGATAAGTATATAAAGGGGAGTTTATTAAATATATTAACTCACATGATCACAAGGTCCCCCAGTAGGCCGTCTGCAGTCTGAGGAGCAAGGAAGCCAGTTTGAGTCCCAAAACTGAAGAACTTGGAGTCCAATGTTTGATGTCAGGAAGCATCCAGCATGGGATATAGATGTAGCCTGGGAGGCTAAGCCAGCCTAGTCTTTTCATGCTTTTCTGCCTGCTTTATAGTATGGCCATGCTGACAGCTGATTAGATGATGCCCACCCAGATTAAGGGTGGGTCTGCCTTTCCCAGTCCACTGACTCAGATGGTTTTGTTTTATTTGGTTTTGTTTTGTTTGAGATGGAGTTTCACTCTTGTTACCCAGGCTGGAGTACAATGGTGTGATCTCGGCTCGCCACAACCTCTGCCTCCTGGGTTCAAGCAATTCTCCTGCCTCAGCCTCCTGAGTAGCTGGGACTACAGGTGCGCGCCACCATGCCCAGCTAATTTTTGTATTTTCAGTAGAGACGGGGTTTCACCATGTTGGCCAGGATGGTCTCCATCTCTTGACCTCGCGATCCGCCTGCCTCAGCCTCCCAAAGTGTTGGGATTATAGGTGTGAGCCACCGTGCCCAGCCTCAAATGTTAATCTTCTTTGGCAACACCCTCATAGACACACTCAGGATCAATACTTTATATCCTTCAATCCAATCACGTTGTCACTGAGTATTCACCATCGCACCACCCAATGCAAAGATCTTCTCCCTAAAAGATAGAGATGGACTCCTGGACCCTGTGTTTCAGGCATCTAACTTTATTGGTTGCGCTCTTTCTTTCTTTCTTTCTTTCTTTCTTTCTTTCTTTCTTTCTTTCTTTCTTTCTTTCTTTCTTTCGTCTTTTTTTTTTCCAGAAAACAGCCTTTTTTTAACCAAATATATAATCTACCATCAGAACCATCATCTGTACTTGGAAACAGCATGTTATAGCTGCCAAATTGCTTATGTCTAATGATGTTGGTTAAGTAGGATGGAAAAGATGAAATTCATCTTCCCCAAATGACACAGGAATAAAGGCGCAGACATTTAAAGAAATAAAGTAAAATTTGAAATGTAAAACATCAGAGGTGGTGCTCAGGAATAATGAAATTGAAAGAAGTTAAACACAATCAGGTTTAAAGAGATAATGATAAAAATGAAAATCTGAAATCTCTTGCCAGTAGAGCAAACCTAGGCTAGGAAGATGAATTCAATATTTCCTGCAAATAAACAGCAGTTTCTAAAAATAGAAAGCACAGATGTGCAAGGCAGAAAGTTTCAGAGAACTATAGATAGACATGGCCAAAGTATGATTTTTTGTTACTCATTGGGATTACAGATGAGGGATTGCAGCCCCTCAGGTAACTGAAATTTTTATTAAACCGACAGACCATAGTTTAACACATCCTTGATGGAATATACATGTGCTTGCTTTTCAGACACAATATGTATGAAAGTGCTTTGTGAAGTACTAAACTAGTATCTCTTCAAGTGTGTTTTAAAAAAATCAAAGAACTATGAGATACTTATTGAAAAATCAAACTACTTTTGTACTGTCTCATAGCATGTTTCTCTCATTTATTCACACTTTCATGAGAGTGACTCTGAAAAGTCCTATGATGCAATTACTTTTTTTTTCTTTCTTTAATCAATATTTCCCAAATTTATCTGCACACAGAAAGCATTGTTATTTGTCAGAATTTGTTGAATGTTACATTAGAAAAAGATAAGATATTATCACGATTCTACTGGAAGATGCCTGAAAGACACATTTTCCATGCATATCTTCAAGTGTCCTACTCCAAGGGTTCTCAGAGGGACCATCTCAGACTTCAACCTGTGACTTCCTATCTGTGCCAGTGATGTTAGTTTGAGAATCCCTTAGCTGCTCTTTAAGCAAAGATTAACTGCATTACTATTCAATTGCAGGGATTCTACCCACTGACAAATCCCTGCAGAATCAGGTAAGCCCTTCCACTGTGGTCGTCTTGGGCTCAGGATGGACGCTGCTTGAAAACTTTCCTATTGCTTCACCCTCTCACTTCCTACCCAGCATTTTTATCACTGGCCAATGTTTGCAGGAAGTGCAATCCTGTGGATAAAGAAGAAAAAAAATCTAGAGCAAGTGCCTTCTTTTCAGGAGAGCAGCCTTAGCAAAAAATGTCACAAATTAGCTACAATATCGGGTTCTCAATTCTTTCCTGATTTCTTCAGGTGCCTGAGCTTGGCTCCCCGAAGGCTTTCAGACTTTATTTTCCTTTCTTTGATTGTGCTGGTTAGAAAGATGGAATTCTAAAGGAAATGCATCATAAAGTTTATATTCGGGCAGTCTTATCAGCATTGGACATGCATAATCTTTCCTTTCGAAGTTTTTGCTATGAAATTGCACACAAGTTTGTTTCATAAAAAAGGAGGGAGGGAGAAAGGGAGAGGGAGAGGGAGAGAGAGAAAGAGAGAGAGAGGAAACCCTCTATGTTTCTATGGTGTTTGATGCCTATTTATATGTTTCTTAAAGATAAAGCATTTATTCTACACATGATTTGAATTTTATGCATCTCTTCTCTTTGCCTTAACGGAAGTGAATTCTTATTGCATAGCCAAATTTCACACTCAATTTCTTCTGCAGAGTAAATCCCTCCCTCCAGATGGGACTATAAACCAGTAGAAAGAAGTTTTTTAAGTGTTCCTAATTGAATATATGGGATCTACTTCTAAAACGAAATCAAAAGCTCAGGGGAAAACACAGAACATCATCGATAAAGGACACTAATAAGCGTAAAACAAAACAAATGTGTTGTTGCCAGGATGGGTTGGTAACCTTTGAGAGGCACTGAATCACCAAGTCACAGAAAGGGCCAGCATATAGTGGGCTATGGATGAGGAAGAGTAGCTCTTAAGGCAAACAAAAAAAAAGATTTTTCCACCTGCTTTAAAGGCTACTAGAGATCAAAGAGAAGGCATTCTGATGGCCTAGCAAGATGGAAAAGGTGAATAATAACTACAAAGCAGTAGAGAACAGGCCCAAGTATTAGTGGATTGAGAGCTAAGAATGAGTTGCACCGTGTCCAGTATTTATTGAGAATCCAGTAATAATAACATAGCCAGAAACTGTTCCCTGTGTAAGAGGGTGTGTGTGTATGTGGCATTGGGTGGGGATGTTGTTTCCACAAAGTATCTATGACAATGTTACATACAAGCAGAGCAGACATCCACTATGGATCCAAATAATACCAGTAAGAATAACAATAATACCACCCATAACAATTGCTGAGTGCTTGCTATATACCAGGAAATTGTACTAATTCTTTGCATGTGCTATTTCACTTAATATTCACAGTGATCTTTGAGGTCAAAACCCTGTCTCTCATGTTCACAGTCATATGAAAGGTGCTAAGTAAATATTTGTTAAATTTAAAAAGCTGCTTTAATGTGGTTACTATTATTTCCTCTCACTTCCATAGGAGAAAATGGTCTCCAAGAGCTTTGTCGAGGTTAGGAAATTACATAATTAGTAGCTGCAAAGGCTGGCTTGCACCAGGACTGTCAGTGTCTGTTTTATTTAGATAATAGAATTCAAAGTGGGACAACTGTGGGTCCTTGGGATTGGGAGCCATGGCTATGGGCATAGGACAAAGGCAGGGGAAAGGAAGGATTGGGGTTATAATGCAAAGAGCCACCGAGGTAGAGCTTTGGGTTCATTATTAGCTAACTGTGTGATTATTTTAAATTCTTTTCTGACCTTGATTTTTTAATCTGTAAAATGGGGGAATTCAAATCTATCTGATTCAATTGTGAAACTTTGATATTACACAGATAAAGGGGTATTTATGTATTCAAAACTGGTAAATATTTTTATTATCTATAACAGCAGTAATAATCCCAGTTGCCTACAGTTTGTTGAGCATTTCATTAAAGAACCACGTGAAAATAAGAACCACTTGAGACCTTCATTTTTTATTAAAGAATGAGTTGAACTATGGAATGTTTCTAGAGTCTTTTCCTGATCTAAATTATGCTATTCATTCTATTTTTTTTTTTCTGAGACAGAGTCTTGCTCTGCCACCCGGGCTGGAGTGCAATGGCACTATGTCTGCTCACTGCAACCTCTACCTCCTAGGTTCAAGCAATTCGCACGCTTCAACCTCCAGAGTAGCTGTGAGTGCAGGTGCATGCGGCCACACCTGGCTAATTTTTGTATTTTTAGTAGAGCTGGTGTTTCACCATGTTGGCCAGGCTGGTCTTGAACTCCTGGCCTCAAATGATCCACCCACCTTGGCCTTCCATAGTGCTGGGACTACAGGCATGAGCCACTGTGCCCAGCCAAACTATGCTATTCATTCTTAAGGGCATAACAGTAAGTAGCACAGGTGACAGAACCAGGTTTTGAGAGTCCAAATTCTTCTTCAACCAGTTACCAATGGTGCAGTCTTGAGCAAATTATGTGAAACCTTAAGAACCTTCATTTCTAATTTCTAATATTGAAAGAGCATAATGATCTCAGTTTGGGCATCTGCAATACACAAATGACCATAGTAACTACTGAATACGGTTGTTGCAAGAATCAAATAAATTAACTTACTTAAAGCAATGACCGCCCAATAAATGCTAGCAGTAAGGATGAAGACAGCAATGAGAACACTGATGATAGTCTTTTATCAGCCAGCTATTGAGTCGTTTGTAGGGACTTGGATGTGTCTGGAAACCATCATTCTCAGCAAACTGACACAAGAACAGAAAACCAAACACCACATGTTCTCACTCATAGGTGGGTGTTGAACAATGAGAACACGTGGACTCAGGGAAAAGGAGCATCACACACTGGGAGGAGCTGGGGGGAGTGGCTAGAGGAGGGACAGCAGTGGGTGGGAAGGGTAGGGAGGGAACATGGGGAGAAATGCCAGATACTAGTATGCACCTATGAAACAACCCTGCATGACCTGCACATGTACCCCAGAATCTAAAGTAAAATAAAATAAAGTAATATAAATTCTCACCATACAAGTAAGTTAGGTGTGGTTTAGCAAATATGAGATATTCAGGAAAATGAAGGGCAGGATGTGCAAGGAATGATCACGAGGGTGAATAAGCTATAATGTGGGTCAGGAAAGAGGAATCATGGGACATTTGTTTGGTCATTAAATAAAGAAGGATCCTAAAATCTAGTGATTCTGCTAAAAATATTCCAACAGCTCTGTAGGCTTGGGACCCTGCCGAGGAGTACAGCTGATCTCTGGGGAAAGAAGTGTATTGAAAAAGATAAGTGGGATATTAAAGGGGGGGTGAGGGTGGGAATGGGTGTGTTAATGCCTTCACAGAGAGATCTCTCTTGGAAGTGAAATGTATAACTTTTGCTTTCCAAAAAAGTTTGATGGCATCTTTTCATACAATGGCCTAAAGTGACTATTTATGTAGACAACCTTTCCAGTAGCTGTTATGGGCTGAATTATATCTCGCCCTACCACCAATATTTATGTATTGAAGTCCTAATTCCCTAATGTGACTATATTTGGAGACAGAGCCTTTAAGGAAGTAATTAAGGTTACATGAGGGCATAAGGGTGAAGTCCTAATCCAACAGAATTCATAAGATGAGAAAAAGACAAAGACGCCAGAAATGTATGTGCACACAGAGAAAAGGCCATATGAGGACAGCGAGAAGGTGGCAGCCTGGAATCAAAGGGGAGAGGCCTCAGGAGAAGCCCACGCTGCTGGTATCTTAAGCTTGGATGTCTGGCCTCCAGAACTGTGAGAAAATAAACTCTGCTGTTTAAGCCACTAGGTCTGTGGTATCTTGTATTAGGTATTAGGAGCCCTGGAAGACTAACAGAGTAACTCTAAGAACGTGCAGCTTCTCTGATTCACAGAAAGGAAGAAGAAATGAGAAAGAAGAGAAGAAGGAGGAGAAGAAGAAAGAGGAAGAAAGGAGGAGGAGGAAGAAGACAGGAGGAGGGAGGAGGAGGAAGGAGGAAGAAAAGGAAAACAAGAAGGAGAAGATGAAGAAGAAGAAAGAAGAAGACTTGCAGAAGGAAAAAAGAGATGGAGAGGCAGAGGAAGAGGAGATGAATACTCCTTGGTGTCTGCTTTGGACCACAGTATTGTCAATAGTTATTACTGCTGAAAAATCTCAAGGCCCCCCAGTGAGGATGAAGAGTTCACCTCTCTCCAGTGCACACACTCAGGATTAGTACCACCTAATTCCCACCTTCCTCTGCAGCTGCACTAAAACCATTCACATTTGCCACTCAGTAGCTTTCCTGGCCATTGCATTCACTGAAATTGAATCCAAAGCAAAGTGATATTTTAAATAAAATTACCTCTACTCCAAAGAGAAGAAGAATAAAAAGGAAGCTTAGCTATCTATAGAACTTCTCACTGTAATAAACAGACAACAAAATACTTAGCAGATTCCTAGGAAAGCTGTCCACCTTATACAGGGGTGCAATGAGTGAAAAATTTATGTCTAAGAAATGGGTAGCTCTATCAGGATAAACAGTCAATGTATGTGGGGCTTTATAACTCGGGGATGGGTTGACAGGTGCAGCAAACCACCACGGCACACGTTTACCTATGTAACAAACCTGCACATCCTGCACATGGATCCCAGAACTTAAAAAAAATTAAATTTAAAAAAAAAGAAAGCAATGGGTAGCTCAAAGATAAATACAAATATGAACGATTAAAACATGTTTTTACTTTTAGTCAACTTTGTGATCATCAGTCCTTCTGCCCCCTACTTTGGAGACTAACATGGTACCTGTTTGTCAACAATTTAAAGTTAAAAATAAATGTGTTTAAAGACATTTCTGTATCGTAAGCCACCTGATAAATCTGCATTATAATTTACTAGTTTTTCTACTGTTTTCACAAACTATGGGTGTTACACTAACATTAAAAACTACTAGAACATTATACAACAGGGAATATAATTATATCAGATTTTCAGTTGGCATTTATAGAAAGACTGCATTCAGATATGAGGTCCGTAGTGAGCACCTCGCCACCCCCAGCCTCCAAGTGACCAATTTGCATCCTTTCTAGCTAAAGAAAAGACTCTAGCATTACACTGAACCAACTCCAATGTGACAGGGGAAGACCATTTAAAAGGAAATAATGTATTCCACAGTAAAATTCTTGCCTGTTGAGGTCACCTCACCATCCTTCCCTATTTTGTTTGAGTTTGCTGGCTGGAGACTATTTTAATTCATTTTATAGCAGAACAGTTAGATTATGCTCCATTTATTATAAACATTTGGTTTGCATAGAAGATTTGTTATGTTTTATTAATCCATCACATAGTCTTTCTAAAAATATGATGAACGAGGCAGCATAAAGTGTCATTCTTTATACACTTTAGGTGGTTTGGCAATTAAGGTGTTGAGCCTCTGTGGCTCTTCTGAATCAAAGGCTGTTTTCTGATATGGATCCATTTTGCCCACATCAGCTATGGAATGACAAAACATGATAAATCCAAGCATTTGACAACACTATTTCTATCAGGTTATAACCTTATTTGATAAACTCAAATCAGGAACAAAACTATACCACATTAATGAAAACCTATCCAAAAGTGCACCCTGCCATTTCACTTCTGGGGAATTGCAGCTAAGATACATTGTAAAAGCATTCACAACAAATGGGGAAGGCTTTTTAGAAGGATATATTATTTAAAGCGACTGGCGGGGAGGGAGAAACACCTGCAGGATTGTGTGTTCATCACATCATGTCCAAGAAGCTGCAGCAGGAACAAAATAAAATGAAATGTGTTTCTTGCAGATGAACAAAAGCTTCTTCAATTATAAAAGAGTAAACTGATAATAGAATCCCAGAGACAAAGAAGTAATCCGAACACGTGGCTCCCTGCTTACCATATATGCAACATAGAAAAAAAATTTCACCCTATTGCATATAGAAAGAGACAGGGGAAGAAAGTAAAAAAGACAGAAAATGGAGGAAGAAATAGAAGCTGCACATTTTACTACACTTAGCTCACATTGCATTGAAAGGATAATTTCATGTCTAAACGTGGTTTAACCCAATAATGTAGCAAAATTTCTGGCTTGTATGTAATTATTGAAGAACACTAGCACCATCTTTTTTTTTTTAAGAAGATAACATTGTCATATTCAGATCCTGGCCTTTTGCCATGCAATATAAAACCATTAATAAAAATTTATTTTTAACATAGGCAAGCCCAAATGCTTTGAAATATCAATTTTAAAGAATACTTTCTCCTGTATCTTTTATTATAAATGTTACACAGACAAAGGCAGTAACCAAAAATCAATTTTTAATATATTTCTTCCTACCACAGGGCATGAGCAACATTAATGTTTTCTGCATCTACATGGTTACAATTATTGCTTTTGCCTTTCTAACACAGTGCGCTTACAATTTGGGGGATGGAGGCTCTGTTCTGATGGTTTCTTTGGATGTAAGTTAATAAGCAATTATCCAAGATCTTGAGAGTCATGCCATTACTTGCTTCTCCTATCCGGCATCCTGATATTTACAGGATCACTTACACAGAGACAGCAGAGCAACTTAAAACTTAATGATCCCAATTCACAACCCTGCAGGGGGGACAAGAAGCTGCTGTAAACCTATTGAGAGATTGTGCCATGGGTCCTCGCTGTGCAGGGAGGAAATATAACCACTTGGATAGTTTTGTTTCACCTCTATTCAGATAGCCTCAGCATGCACCTTTGTGCCTCTTCACTCCCAGTGTGCAATGTCTTTAGTGTGGTTGCTAAGGACAGGTGTAGTGGACATCTCTCCCCTCTGCTCAATGCACCTGATCTTTCTGGAGAACCATCCCTCTCTCTGAACGGCCTTATTGGGGCTGTTAATCAGAGTAAATGGCTCTCTTCTAGCCAGGGGGTAAGCATAGGAATCAGCCCACTGAAAAGACTGTTTACTGTTTCCTAGTGCCTGGCTTCTCAGAACACCCCAGCCCTATTTTGCTGAAGCCTAGTTCTCCAGGTTTTCCTCTGATTCAATAGCTACCCCATAGCCTTTCTTTTCTGTTTTGATTAATTTAGACAGCATTAGCTTTTGTGGCCAGAATCCAAACTCCGAGCCAGCAAAAAATACAGAGGATACATGGCTTGGTCTTTATTTTCTTCCAAACTTTTATTCAGTGATGTTATCCACCTGCTCAAACATCTTCAGTAGCTCTTTTTCTTTATCATTTTAAAAATCATTGTTCCTCTGTGAGGCACTCGAGTGTCTTGTCATCCGGTCCCCACCCTGTCTACCCCAACTTAATGCCTGCTTTCCCCTACAAGAAACTCACTAAGTAAATTCCTTTTTCTTGCTTAACACTATTCTGAGGGTATACATGTTCTTTTGGTCACTCTGCTTAACAAATCTCCTGATCTTTATAAGCCATGATTCTTTGCTGGAAACAACAGACCATTTGTGCAAGTTTAGACAGAAAAAAAACATATGATCAAAGGGATATAAAGAATTTCCCAGAAACTCCAAGAAGAGTAAAGCATCAAGCTGGAAGCCAAGCAACCAGGAGTAATGCCCAAATGTCATTCCAGGGCAGCTCAGCGGGGACCCAAGGCATTTGGAGGAGGCCACAGAATCTCCACCACGTAGGATGGAGGCTTCAACTAGGTCTTCTCATTTACCGCCTCTGATAGCAGGTTCTGAAGTGGAGCCTGTATTTTCAGGTCCTTGGCTTCCATACTGAAGTCCCACATGGGTGTAGAACATACGAGATTCACCTTAGAATCAAAAGAGCCTGGGAAACAAGTTTCTGTCTCCTGCCTTCAGGAGGCATGAAGGCATAAGGTCCTGGGTGACCGTGAACTTGACAAACGTCCACTATGCTGGCCTTAGGGCCCCATCTCCTCCATAAGACCTTCTTTAAGTTTTCTAATACGCAATTTCTCCCTTGTCTCTGAACTCCTTGTAACTCATTATCTACGTCTCAAATGTTCTGCTTGATTTAACACATTTAAACCACATTATAATTTGCAAAGCACTTCTACACATATCTCTTTTGATCTTCCCAATATCCTGTTAGTTGAGTATTTCTCCTAGTCCCCTTCTGTAGAGAAGACAATGCAGTTTTAGTAAAAGTGAGTGACTAACCCAGCTTCCTACTGATTATACACTACATACATTATCTTCAGTCAATACACCATGAGAGCAGAAATCCCAAATTGCTGACCTCATAACTAGAAGAACATAACACACGCAAAAGATAAAGTCCTTTACTTTTCAACTTATATAACAAAGTTAAACAGCATAGACAACCATGGGACATCACCTTTCCAAGGAAATGTTCCAGGCTACAATTGCCATAGAGATCTTCCCTGTAAGTCACCTTGTATAGCTACTCAAGCCAACTGGGCAGCTTGAGGGAAATTAAGTGTGGGCTGGACAAGGAGCATTCCTGGAAAATGAGAT
Organism: Cebus imitator; assembly: GCF_001604975.1. Lineage (NCBI taxonomy): Eukaryota > Metazoa > Chordata > Mammalia > Primates > Cebidae > Cebus > Cebus imitator. The sequence goes on along the minus strand of NW_016107737.1, from coordinate 184,953 downwards.
CAGCATCACTGATCAAAGAGAAGAGCCAGGAGGAGAAAAGGAGTTTCACAGTGCAGAGGGAACGAGCCCAGGCCCAAACCCTTCAACGAGGGGTTTACAACCAGAGACCAGGACCTCCTAAATGCAGAAATGCTGTAATATTGTTAAACTTTGTAATTTCCCCTTGTGTATACTATTTTTCAAATTACCATTATTATTCTCTGTGTTCATTTTGCTTTTTTGTTTTTCTTTGCTTTGATTAGCTTGATCACAAAGTGATCTTTAGTAGAATTCCCCATACTTTTCTTTGCGGTTACAAAGAATAGGGAAGGTAAGGAGATGTTGGGCTTAGCAAAAAGAGAAAGCTCAGGAATTACATGAGAATAACTGAATTAAAGAAAAGGAAAGCAGAAAAGGTTGGGTCCTGAGGCCAGAAGGAAAATGTAAGGCCAAGATAGAGGGCCAGAATTAACAAGAAAAGAACAAGATGTTTTGACTCAGACACATCAAAAAATGACACCTTTTCATTTTGTTTCTCCCTGAGTGCTGAAAATATATCCAGTCCTACCCATAAGCAAAAGATACTTCTCAGAGAGAATCTCCTAAGAATATGTCCTCTTCTTCCAAAATGGGCTTTTATATTAGTCAAGAGATAGGTTTAGATATCATAACAAAGATCTTCAAAATCATGGCAGTTTAAACAAAAGAAAAGTGTTTCACATAACCGTTCAACTAGCACTCAGTCCTAGGCTGAAATGCTGGTCCATTCCAGGTACTCGGTCGTCCTCAATCCACCAGTTCTAACTCATGGTCTAGAGAGCTGCTCCAGAGCCTGCCATCATGACGACATTCTAGCCAGTGGAATGAAAAATAAGACAATATCATGGCCATGCTTCTTTCTCATTATGGGCTGTGCCTGGAAGTTGGAAACATCATGCAAACTCACATCCCATTGGCTAGAACAATCACATGGCCATACTCCACTGCAAAAAAGGCAAGGAAATGTGGTCTATAGCTGGGCAGTGTGAACTCATCTAAAATTCAGAGATGCTATACTAAAAAAAAGAAGAAATGATAGATATTGAAGGACAACCAGCAGTGTTTCTCAACAGCCTACAAATGAAAAAGACCTGAGTCAAAATCCTGGCTCTGTCACTGACCAGCTGCTTCACCTGAAATAAGCTACTTATTCTGGTTAAGATTTTTTCTCATCTATAAAGCAAACATTAAAACACTGAACATGGAGAGAGTTGTAAAGACTCAGTAAGATAATGTCTGCAAAGCAGTTGACCCACAGAAAGGCAGTTGATACAGAACAGTATTTAATATTTTATTATAATTATCTTTAACAAAGTTTGGCAAACTATAGCCCCATGAGCAAAACTTGGCCCACCACCTATTTTTATAAATAAAGTTTTATTGGAACACAGCCATGCTCATTGTTTACACATTTTCTATGGCTCCTTTTACACTATAATGGCAGCACTGGATCATTGCAACAGAAGCAATATGGCATGCAAAATTTAAAATATGTTCTATCTGCTTCTTTACAGAAAAAAAGGTTTACTGACCTTTGACCTATAAAACCAAACAAACCTTTCTGTGGGTCACATATATTCTATATCCTCAGTTGCAAAATGTAGCCATTATACCTACTTCTCATTATTATTGTAAAAATAAAAGAAATAAATTATGTAAGGCATCTGGCATCACAGTAATAAACACTCTATAACTTTTAATCCTGTTTTATTTCCCTTAACGTACAGTCACCATTGCTTCTATAAGAATACTACTGAACTCATGAAAGACATTGTGAGACAAAAGCAAGTATCTTATTATAATGTGCTTACATATTAAAATCAGATGCAGTGCCTTTAAAACATGTAACACCACACAGGGCAGCAACAACTGATGCTGGATATGCTGAGAATTGCTGTGCCCACCTTGTAAGAAAAACAGCAACCATCTTCACACAAGAAATAAGTTATTTGTATACCTATGGCCAAATAAATAAAATTTAAAATGAGAAGATGCAAAATCTAAGCCAAGAATTTCTAGAAATATAGAATCTAAAGAAAACGGAACAATGCCTTATGCATAAAAATATTAATTAAATTAAGAGAAGAAATGGAGGAAGAAAGAGAAGGAGGTAAGAGAAGGAGGAAGGGAGAGAAGGAGGGAGGGATCCTTCAATGGTTTTCCAGTGTTTCTACAATAAGGAAGAAAATTCTTCCTGGCTCACCCTGTCTCCCTCTACAGCTCACCACACACCACCAGCATTTTTCATTTTCTTCTTGCCAACCATACCATGCTTCTTGAAGTTTCTTAAAATTGCCCTAGCTCACCCTCCTTTATCATCCTCCATGTACCTTGTTCTACACGGCTAACACAGTATTCTCTTACCATTTTTGATTGTATATTTCCTTTAGTAAAAACGTCTTGTTACCCATTCTCTTATGTAAATAGTCATTTATAAATTATATATATAGTTTATGTATATTTTTTTCAAACATTCCAAAAATAAACATTTCAAAGCTAGACTGACAAGTTATTATAAGCTCGATTTTTAATAGTTTCTCATATCCTCTGGACATGCACACCTGAATTTTTCTTCCCAGGCTCTATCCCCAACTCACTTTCCTCCAGGTCTCATCTGGAAGGTCACTTCCTTAGGGAATCCTTCCTAACCAGGGGATTCCTGCTCTTCTATGCTCTTATAGATCTTTTTACTTCTCCTTCATTGTGCTTTTCACCATCTAAACTCTATGCTTGTTCAAAAATTTTAAATTAATGTATCTCCCTCTCTCTTTCTCCCAAACCCATTCCATCAGCAATTCTAATATCTACTCAAATGTCTATTCCAACTTTCAGTGAGGATAAAGATCGTATCTGATTTACTTACCAAGGTTTCCATATCATGTGTGCTTTGGCATATTGTAGATCTTACTAACTGATTGATTAACCTAATACATAAAATGATTCTATGAAAGAAACGATGCTTAAAAAAAAGTCTTAGGGAATAAATATAAAAAATAATACTTGACTTATTAAGAAGGTAGCTGATAAGATAATCACATATCACTTTCCACAGGCATCTTCATTTTTCAAAAAAGCCTTTTCTATATGTAATTCCATCAGATTCCCTCAACATCTCTTCCTGGTAGATGAGATTAGTGATTTTTATTTCCATTTTACAGATGAGGGAACTGAATGCAGAGAGTAGCAATGATTTTCCTAAAGCCATACAGTCAGTCGGTAGCAGAACAAGAACCAAAACTCACATCTTCCAACTCCCAGCCTACGCTGGCCAATGGTCAGACAGGATGTAGACAGCCATTTCCCCAGGCAATGGGAAATTCTGGATGCCTTTGGAAAGATGGGACAGCTCCCAGAGCTATCAGATGAACCCACTGTACACAATGCTATCTAAGGCTGACAAACATTGCAGAGTGGCCAGAAGACAAAAATGGAAATAATTAAAGCTCTGGGAATTAAAAGCAAGAAAGATTACAGAACTGTGGTGAAAATTTGGAGGATGAAAGCCAAGAGATAAGTTACTGACTGTCTTCAAGTCCATCAATGTTTATTACATGGCGGGTGGGTAGCCAGCTGTTCTTCAGTTCTGAAGACTTACCAAACAAATGGGAAATTATTGTAAATTCTACAAGGACACACACTCCATTCATGACACAGATGACTGGGTAAGCAAAGCAGTTGTCAGACTGCAGAATTCACTTCTGGTGTCTCAGTCCCTGATGAGAAAGAGTGAGAAGGGCTCATCTAACAGGGCGCGTATTCTGACGGAAAGTCCGCGGAAGGGGCTAGCTTCTGCAGAACAGCACTGTCCAATGTACAGAGGTGGCTGTGATGTATAAGGAAGTTTCTGAGCCAGGAAAATTAGATATATCTCTGCAATTTTTTTTCTGCTGACCACGCCTGAACTGTGGGCGTTGATTCTTAGCTTCTTTTTAGAAGGAAATATTTTAGCTAAACAGACTTGTAGTAAGCAGAAATAAATGCACATTGATAAGCATGGTGATTTTGACCAATTGCTTATCTAAATGGGAGCTGTTTTCAAATTTGAGAATGGAGCAAAACAAAACCAAAACGAACTACAAAATCACACACAAATCACAATTCTCAAGAGATTGTAGAGAAAAGAGAACATTGAGATGTTCCTATTTTATCATCAAACTAACAAACAACTCATTTACATATTTTCATAATGGCTCTAATTGGGGCTATTTCTCATGAGAGTCAATTATGCCAAAAGCACATCATACATCATGCCCTAACCAATTTTTTAATGAGAAAATTATGGTACAAAATGGTAAATTAACTTGAAATATGCTGGTTAAAAAAATCAGAAAACCTGTCCCTCCATCCCTACTTCTGAGACATAACCCCAAGTCCACTGACCTTGGACAATGACTTTTCATATCTTCAGACCTCACTTTCTTATCTGTAAGATGAGAAGACTTGATTTGAAACTTCCCAAGCCCTTTGTCCGTTCTTAAGCAACCCAACTATCTGATTGTAAACCCCTGAAGAGTTATTAAAGATAAGCTATGTATTAAAGGCTTCCTTAGTGTCAACATGAAAATTAGAGAATTTCTAGTAAACACTTGGAAAGCAAAGTGCTCACTGGGATACATGGCAGTATTAATTGAAATGCCTTAAGGCAGAGTAAAAAAAAAAAGTCTCTGAAATATTTACATATACTTAATAAAGATTAGCTAGGGGAAAATATAAAGCTTTCACTGTACATTGGTTCATGGCATTCGTTATCAACTAAATTTAAATGTTTAACATTTTGACTCAGGTTCTCAAATTAAAATGATTTGTATATGACTCTGGGTAACATTCAGTTAAAAGTAAGAGTTAATAAGGCTATACTTGCAAGGATAGCCATGCAGTATTTACCCAGCATACACAGTCAGCACTGTGAGACTTGTCAACAAACTCAGAGCACTAGATTTTTTCCTGCAAAAGGTAGAGGCAAACCCTTACAGAAAAGGCTTACAGTAACCTAGATTACATTAGGCATTTTATATACATGATCTCATTTCATTCTTTCAGTCTCACGATAACAGTTGGTAGTAGCCTCTAAATTTTACAGATAATGAAATTGAAGCTGAGAAAAGTCAAATTTGCCCTAGGTCACATAGTTCACTATTCAGCAAAAACAAAATTGTAACTCAGGCATGTGGATTCTCTCTACTATGCTGTCTTGCCTCTCTGGAGTGTATTATTCAACAATGAGGCATTATTGAGCCTCCATGTTAAATATATTGTTCAAAGAAAGAATCACAAAGAAATCCACAAAATGTATATCAGACATCAGCAAGAATATCATTTCTCTTTTGTATCCTCAGATTCTCCTATATAACCTGGCAATTACGGGTTGTTTATTTCATTATTAATACTACTACCAAGAGAATGAACACAGAACTTCTTGTAAAAGTAAACCCCAAGATATCTTACTTTCAATTATGAAGTCCCATAACGCCTCTTAGGGAATACGTTGTAGGTATTTGATGGAAGCAAAGTGGAAATTTCCTTACAGTAGTCCTTGTGGCAGAAATATCAAGTCAAAGGCACAAAATTACAGAATCACTTGATGAAAAAAATATTAAGAATGTTGAGTTTGCCCACCTCACTTGCTTAGGAAGCCCTGCATTTAAGATATAGATGACACAGAGGAATCCCTCTGCATCTGAAGAACAGCAGAAGGTGATTTCATTGTAGGAGGATTTCTTTTACTACAGCTCCAAACCTTTGCGTGCATATTGCAAATCATATTAACACTCATTCCCCACCATTGTGCCCTCTAAAATATATTCCAGCTCTCAAGAATTACTTTTGATTCTCTAAGTCTATCATGCTATCCTTGCCTCTGAGTCTTAGGTGCTGTTCACTCAGCTCAGACAACACTATGCTCCTCTCCCAGTATCCAACTAACTCCTGTTTCCCTTGCTTTAGGGGTCTGTGTTACTGGTTCCTGGAAGCCTTTCCTAACTCCCACCCTACCCAGCATGTCCATGAGCAGTGCCTCATCAATGTTCCCAGAGCATTTTATCATCCCTATATTCTAGCACATACACTTCAAAGTTATGTTACCTGTGACCTATCTCATTTCTCCACTCAACTATAAGCCAATGGGAGTAGACCCTCAGTTTATTCACCATGGTATCCACAGCTTCCAACTCAAGGTTTCCACCCGACAGGTTATCTACAGATACTTTTTAAATGAATGAGACTGAAAAACTCTGGTGTGCAACACTGTTGGAAATACCCAGATGCAAACACTATCCTCAAACAAAACTTTGAAAGATACATCTGTTAAAATTTCAGTGTACTGAAGATTAATTACATTATATAGGGTGTGTTCATGTGAATATTTATATTTATACACATGTAGAGATAGATATGTATATTTATGTAGAACAGGCATTAAATACAACACTAAAAAGTTTTAACCATAAAAATAATTTGCATCATGTTTGTGTTTATATTTGCATGCATATATATATATACACACACACATAAATCTATGCACACCTAGAAGTCAAGGAAATAGTACATTATTATACATACATTTTAAATAGTATTATGTATTATATCACTATTATTTTTATAATATTTATACATATAATAGTATAATATAGATTTCTAAAAGTATAAATATAAATATATTCATAATAGTATACCACTTCCTTGACCTCCAGGGAACAGATCTTACATTTGGACATTTCCAGATGCAGACATGGTTATGCAGAAAAGTGAGGTTGGAAAGGCTGCCAGCAAGTATATATTTATCAAAGTGTTTCTAATGTCCCATCATTACAAGATCTAATACCTTCTAAACTTTCAGATTAATGGGTTTAGAATTGGGGTGAAGTTTTCTTTTAATAATGCACACTTCAATCCTCGGTTAACAAGAGGTCACGTCAATAATTAATGGTTTCTGTAGCAGTTGAACACTGCATCATTTTCTTGACAGATGTTTTTAAATGTATGCTTTGTCTTCATAACTAAGTGCAAGTCAGTAAGAGAATAGGGAAGTGTGGCATGATGCATTTGAGCTTTACATTTTTAACCTGTGCTCTAAAATGTTATCACATCTTATCCCCTTTGACAGGCACAGCAATCCTGCAGGGAAATTGGGGTGAGAAGAGGGACAGGTAAGAAAAGTGGAATACATTATTATATATATTTTGTAGAATTAGAGAAACCAACGTGTAGAATTACCTAAGAACTTAAGCTCCATTAGAACAGGAATGCTGCTTTTAATTTTCATCACTTTACCACTGGCATGGTTGTTGCTCAATGCATATTTACTGAATTAAATAATGAATGAGTAAATAAATAAATGAGCAAATGAGTACTAAAGTTTTCTGTAGAAAGAGGGCCTCAACTAATTTTCTGACTCCCCATATCATAAACTTATTAGTATATAAAATATTTTGTTCTCAGGCTATTCATTGACAAGATTAAAAATGATTTAAAAGAAAATAATTACATATATGCAAAACAACTAATAATTTTATCCCCACCACAAAAGGCAAAACTGTTGAAGTTTTTTTTTTTTTTTTTTATTAGCTTCTTTAAATAATTTGTCCCGGTCATTAATGCTCATTTCAGGGATATATGTATATTTTTTCCATGGAATATATATATATATTCCATGGAATATATATGTATATATATATATATATATATATATATATATATAATGCACATTCCAATCCTTGATTAAAAAGAGGTTATGCCATATATTTTATATATAATAATAGATAACAATAACAACAATAAATTGAGCCTTTTTGTTGATAATTTACCAGGTACTCTGAAGGCACAGAATAACAATACCAACAATAGCAAATTTTGTCATGTAAATATTGCATTCAATATATTATATGATACTTATGTATTACTACAGCAATTACGCAGCATCACCTTACCACAGTAGACATGCACCCTAGATTGTAGTAAGCAGAACAAAGGCACGTTAGGATAGTGTTCTTATAGCAATTACTGGAATGCTACATTATCCATAGAAAAATTGCTGGGTGCTTCCATGAAACATAAGGAACAACATCCATCTCCCATTTTCTCACCATAAGAACTCTGCCAGCTATTCTGGAGACTGAGTTCCAACTGAGAAATATTCAGCATATCCTGATCCCTGGAGAATTGAGTTAGTGCACTCAGGTCTAGTTCACCACTCAGGAGTGGGTGCAGCCATGCTGACATGTGGGGTTTCTGGAAGCATCACTAACTCAGAGGCAATGAACAGAAAGGGAGAAGCATCCAAGACCTAGGCACAATTTTAATCAATTTGACCTACATCTATTTTCAATCAATTCTTTTAATTGGAGGAGAGTAAAGCATGACCACTGACAAAGCAAAAACCAAGTCAAGTAAGAGAGGGAAAGAAGATTCCTGTCCCTTTGATACAGAAATTCATATCTATAGCTAAAACTGATCTCCAAAACACTAAAATAAAATAAAAGTACCTAAACAGCTCACCCTACAAGAGTTTGGCAGCTGCAATCAAACTATCCTCCTAAGTAAAAGATATGTTTAAATTTAGTTTTCACATATCCACTTAAAGTGAGAAACAACAGAGGTCTCTAGAATCACATTACTAATATTAAACAATAGGAAAGGCCCTTCCCAAGTCCAGTCCTTACAAGTCAGTCATAAATGACAAAGCCACTCCACTTTCAGGAAATGATAGCCATTCCTCCACAGACAAGCCGATTAAGAGAGAGGGAAAGGCAGATAGCTTTGTGGTTTTGAGGAGAAGGGATGTAAAGCTCCAATGAAAGTCCTATGAAATGAAGAATAATGTTTCTCACCCTTGTACTATAGTGTCAAGTATAATACTGCTCAATAAATATTTGTCAAGTGGATCAAACAATTGATTAACCTAGAATTAACTAAAATCAATCAGGTACGAGAAGCATCTGACACTGGGAAAATCACACAAACACAATCTCTACTGGAAGGGAAAACCCTTCAGGGCCTGAGGGTTCCTCAACTCTCATGTCACCAAGGGAGCATGCCTTTCCTTCTTGAAAGAGCTTCAGAGAGGTCATAAAAGGAAAAGCTGGGTGACTGAGGCAGTGACATATAAGAGCCTACAAAGAGTCAAGCCCTGCTCTGTAACTTGACTTACCTCATCTCAGTTTATCCCCTCAACAACCCTGCAAAGTCATTTGAAGAGCTTCATTTGACCACTGAGAACACTGAGACTGGGAGAGCTTAAATAAGTTGCTTAAAACATCACACCAACAAGAGGCATAGTAAAAATGTGAGCACAGGCTTCTGAAACCCATTGCCATGACCTCTCCTTTACACTCCAGGTATTTCAACAACTAGACTGAAAATTTAACACGTGGCAAAGGTAAGAAGTCACGACATAAAGAAAGAGAAATGAAAAGAAAAAACAAAACCAAAAACATAGCAAGAAATCTTAGCTGAGCAAGGCTGCAACCTCAAAGCATGAAACAGTTTACATTAAGTTTCTAGTATCTAACAAGTTCCTGCTATTTCATTTTAGGCAAGAACAAAACACTTTACAGGCACTACATTTGGGAAGAAATTTACTTTGTGATTCTTTTTTATGACATGCACTGAACAACATAATAAATAATTATTGCACCACCTACTGCTTTTTCCCTCTTTTCAAGAGGTCAGCCCTTAGGAAGGAAGTTTCAATCATATTTTCTTACATCTGTCCCATGGAAAATAGAACTCTCAGCCATTCAGTTTATACCTCTGCACTAGTACAGAAGGCAGGAACATACCAGATTGTATTGCAATTGATATTATGATTACTATCAGGTAATATCATTATTACTCTTCTGTTCTTATTGCATGCCAAGCATTTTTCTGAGCACTGTACACATAATCTCATTTAGCCTACATAACATCGTGTGACATGGGTACTATGTTTCTCAGGCAAAAATAGTCAGGAAACTGGCAACTCAAGTGGTTACATAACTTGCCTACCAAGTTTGCAACCAAAAAAACAGCCAAGTTGGGTTTTGAACTCAAGTCGGTTTGACACCGTGGCCCGTCTTTGAAGGCATGGCTAAATGAAGGATGCCTGGCTTTGTCATTGTTAATCGTACCTTTTGACAAGCTGCATGTTCCCATTTTAAAAGAGTGATTGAAAGGCTCCATACAGCCCATTAATTTTATACCCACTTGTACCAAAATCTCTTCAATTCCCTTTGCAGCTTTTCTGCTTTCATTTTAAACTCTTCTTCCCTCTGCTGCTCTTGCCCTCTGTGTATACACACGGAAATGAAGTCTAGAAGCTCCTTCTAGCCAAATCTTTCAACATTTGAAGAGCCAATGAAAGCACAGTCTCTACATTCAATTAAACAATATTTAATAACAGAGCTTTATGAAAAATTCAAAGAGCCTTAGGTACTTTGAATCAGGTGTTCTTGGTAACTAAAATACCTCTTATGTTATGTTTAATTGTGACCCCTTTATATGACAAATTAGCTTCATCTCCTAATACTAATACTAGAATCTAAAGTAACTTGGCCCTACTATGCCCTTCCTTAAAAATCAAAGGCCACTAAAACAAACAAAGCAAAACAAAACAAAAGGGCAAACTCTGTGTGCACAGTAATAAGAAAATTTTTAAAAAACTATATTCTATATCACCTCATCACAGAAATAAAATGGAATAATGATGTTATACAGCACATATTGAGTATATCTCTGTGTCAGGCAATGAACTAAGTGTCTTACATAGATTATTTTTTCCTTCGACACTGAATCATAATGTCAGACAATGACTCAACAGAAAAGTAGATTTAACCCCTGAAATGTATACAGAAGATGACAAATGAAGACAGAGTAGAAAGTAACTCTACTAGAGCAACACAGGAGAAATAAATCACTGACGTCTAACAATCCCACATCAGAAAGTGTTTAACAGCTTCCTCCATGAAGTGAAATTAACGATTAAAATGAATTCATATTTTCCAATAGCGTGTTTGAAGTTACTCATGCTCTGCTTGTTGTAGGTGCTCAATATATTCTGTTCATAGTGTAACTTCATGAGCCAAGGCCCATTGTCATCAGCCCCATTTTGCAGATGTTGAAATTGAGGCTTGGAAAAGTAAACAACTTGCCCAAAGATACACAGCTCAGTTCATCAGGGCTACAGGCAGGGTTTAAACCAAGCTCCAAGTCCAAGCTATTGAAAACTGCAGTTAAAGGCTCTCGGAATTGTTCATTACTTACTGATGAAGTCACTAGGCTACTGGAAAGTCAGCAGGCATTTAGAGGATAGAAGGAAGAAAGTTTTCCTTTTTCCTAAACAGCACAGTAAAGGCATAATAGTTTCTTGAGGGACTAGGATGCCATTCAGGGACTAGGATGCCGTTCAGAAAATTACTCTTAAGAGTAATTTTCTCAGTGGTATCCTAGGGTCTTAAAACAAACCATCAGGCACTTTTTCCATCCTAAAGGGATTTCAATAGTAAAAAGGTTGTCATTTGTGTTTGACAATTTCTCCTGAGGTTAAATATACAGTAGAAGTTTCCAGACTATGTGAACTGGAGATAAAATGTCCCAGCCTGCTCAGATGTGCAGGCCTTGAGGTGGTAATAAGCTGAGGATTAGAATCCTGGTCACTTCACGTCCAGGCAAAAGCTTTTTGTACTAATATTCTGCACATTTCCCTCTGTCCTGCTTAACAAGACCATCCTGCCCTGTCATTGTAATCCCTGTGTTGTAGGCAGTAACCCGTTAAAGGCTCCTGAGCAGATTTTAAATGTTCTGAAGCTCTAGGAGCCCAGAGTTCTTTTGATCCCTCCTGGAAGATTCAGCGAAGAGACTTTAAAGTATACCAATAAGAAGAAACTACAGAAAGGGGCTGTTTTGTTTCCTGGGGTAAAAGTCTTCTAGGGGTTTAAGGAGAGAGGTGGTCTGTGGGGAAGTCGATCTTCCTACTAATAAAATAGGCTTTCCTGGTAGAAATAAACATTTCTACATATTGGGTGGAAAAGCGGGGGTAAGAAGAGCACACAGCTAATAAAGCACTAATAAAGATCACACAGATAATAGGTAACACTTCCAGGTTTCTACCTAGAATCTGTCAGATTTCAAAGCCCACCCTCCTTGCAATATGCCCCACTGCCTCAAGAGCAGGGATGCAGCAACAGACCAGAAGGAAGGAGACAAGAGACAAGAGTATGAAGGGGAAAAATGCATAAAACATCATAAGAAAGAAAGAAAGAAGGCTGTAGGGCAAGAGAGGAAATTGGTCAGGCTTTACAGAAAGGACCCCAAAGTCTATCAGAAATGACAGTGATCAGACATCACCAAATGATGCTGATCATTGCAACATATATACAAGATGACAATAGAAGCAAAGAAGAATTCCCGTCAATCAACAGAGTAACAAAGAGATCATCTCAGACTTAAAATATTTACCAACTCACTCCATGAAGGATTGCTGAGCAAAAAGGAACACATTTGCAAGGGTATGTTGGAAACTGATGCTGTCCTACCTAGGCTAGCAGTTTAATATAACTTATTTTGAGTCTAAATCATTTTCTATAATCAATCTCTTGTGGTGGCAAGTTCTAGTTAAAAGCCCCCAGTGTCACTAACTGTATCAAAACTTATGTCAAAGTAAAACCTGCAGACTATTAGAGTGCCCAAACAGAGACTGGTGTGTTTTGGTGGGTCCTGTTAGTATCTTGGGCTACACAGGAGAAAATCATGTGGGAAAATCATGCAGGTTGACTACCTGGAAAAGAGAAACACACATGCACATGCACACATACATATCCCTCATGTGGAAGTCACTTGATCAGACTTTCCCAGCTTGCCATGTGCGTATTCCCCTTGCAAGTATAATATTTCAGTTGACAGTTTCCTTTCTGACCTCCACAATACTGTCGTCTTTTAAAGACTTGTTCAGCATTTGACCATGTCACCGTTCTGCTTAACATATCTGAGTGGTCCTCAGTAGCGTGGCAGATGGAATTCAAAATCCCTCAGCTTTGCACAAACAGTTCTTTGTGATTTTCTTTGTGAGCACCTCATACCACTCTCCAGAGATATCCAACTGCGTGTACCTCCTCTCGTTCTGAAACTTACATTTCTGTCACGTTCTTACAGTACACGGGCCTGGAACCTTCCGTTCACACTCCTCCATTGCACAAAGTTTTTGAGATTTAGCTAAAGAGTTTCTTCTGTGGGGAAGTCTTCAATAGCCTCCCAGGGAAGGGGCCAGGCTCTTCAGGAGCCCCATGAGCCCACCCTTTTACTTCCTTCCTCATCCTAATTGTCATTTACCTGCTTGTTCCTCTAGTAGATTTTAGGGAAAAAATAAGCCATATTTAGTTTTATATGTTCATTGATTAGCTGAATAAAGCCATGAGGAATCCCTTTTAGTCATACAGAATGCTTTAGAAAGAAAGGTAAATTCTCACCAGCCTTCCAAAGGACACCCAACAGTAAGCCAAATCCAGAAGATTCTCAATGGCAAGAAAGAATGTCATCCTAGAAATTCTTAGAGATGCTAAGGAGAAAACAGGCTCTTCTCATCTTCAGAAGATAGTAGTGAAAGGAGAACTTTTAATTGCCCAGACGTTGTAGTTTATAAGCATTTTCACAGCTATGATGGTATCTCCTACTTATGATGAATGGGAGGTGATAGAGACTAACCATACTGAACTTTGGCTGGTACTTTTAATATGTTGTGTCACTAATAACGTGAATAGGTAAGCAGCATCCTCATTTATAATGCAAAGTCCCAGGTCACATGGAAAGTGAGTAGTGGTCACGATCCCAATTCAGGTATGATGCTGGGGAAAACAAAGATCTTTACACAATAGAGCAGCTTCTGCAGATGAGAAAAGTCCCCCATCCATTGGTCTTGTTTTCTTTCAATTAAAGACGACTTCCCAGTCAGAACTGCAGAACAGAATACCCTATAAAGAAAGTTTGCAAATTCTTATTCCCAGAGCCAGTCAGATCTGACCGAAGCCTAAAAGATCAGCTCCTAGGGCCTGGTTGGGGAGTAGACTTTGAGTTCCTCTTCTGCTCCATACTTCCCCTACTCCTCCTCCCCCTACCCCACCTTTTTTCTCCTGAAAACACTTCCTAATATGTCTGTTTCTACAAAAAACAAAAGCCTAGATACAGGAGACCTATAAAAATCTAGGCCAGAGGTCAGCAAAATCTTTCTGTAAAGGGCCACAGAGCCAATGTTTTAGGTATACAATCACAACTACTCAACTCCGCCATTGCAGCATGAATGCCCCCATTGACAATACATAAATGAATAAGAAGGACTGTATTCCAATAAAACTTTATATACAAAAACAGGTAGCCAACGAGATTTGACAATGAGTGCTAGTTTGCCAACCCCCAGTCTAGGCAAAGGACAGTAATTAAACTTTATCTCATGTGCCAGTTTGATCAATGAGCAGTTGGTTTCTGGAGGTTGGTGTTCATGAAGACTCAAAGGCTGTGGGCTCAGTAGGAAAGATGCTATGATCAATTAGTGATGTCTGCTCTTGGTGTCAGAAGAATCATGGTAGTATATGTGTAGTATATATATTTGCCATCTTCTGGTTAAGCTTTGAGTGTGCAAATGTATTTATAAAGAGGCCATGAAACAATATAGAGTTTTCAAATAGCCTGAGACCCACCAAAGCTGAATAATCGCCAACGACAGTTCTGCCACTGTCTCTCCCTTGTAAGTTTCATGTCTTTTTAAATTCTAAATAGTTCACAAATCAGGAACACAGAATTTGGAAAAAAAGAAGAAAGGCAAAAAGTCTATCTATAGACAGAATCTAAAAGTAAATCACACATTGAGAAGTTGGATTAGGCAAAAATCCTTTTTTTATCTAAGGTTTGTATGTCAGATTACGTAGGATTAAGAGGCATCTAGTTCTCTCTGCAGCAAAAGCAACCGTAGCAGGTAAGAATTGTTTTTCTTTTTTAAACAGATTCACCATTAGTAAATGCCAAGAAAGCTCTTTCTATCTTTTATTTTTTTATTTTTTGGATACAGAGTCTCGCTCTGTCACCCAGTCTGGAGTGCAGTGGTGCAATCTCAGCTGACTGCAATGCCCACCTCCTGGGTTCAAGCAATTCTCCTGCCTCAGCCTCCTGAGTAGCTGGGACTATAGCACACTGCCACGCCAGGCTAATTTTTTGTATTTTAGTAGAGACAGTTTTGCCCAGGGTGGTCTTGAACTCCTGAGCTCAGGCAATCCACCCGCCTCAGCCTCCCAAAGTGCTGGGCTTACAAGCGTGAGCCACCGCGTCTGACCAAAAGCCCTTTCTATAAGCAATGTTGTAGTTGGCAATAGAGATGGTTCAAGAAGCATACTTTGAGTTAATATTGAACTCGCAAGTAAATACATAAAGCTTCAGCACCATAAAGAGAATTTAAAAGGGACATTTCTCTTTATAGTTCCCTGGAGTATTAAAGACTCTATGATATTCTTCTGCCATAATATAGGATTCATTAAGGAACTGAAGCCATAATTGTCTACATCAGTACATATGAATCAACTGGATAAATCGTCCAAATGAATTGGTTAATATGACCTCAGTTCTTACTATGAAGTTCTCCACATGACCCCTGGCAGGTGGACAGAAATCCAAGAACTGAATTTTAATTATAAGTATATCAGAGAAGGGAATTTAAAGGAAATTTGCATTTGCAAAGCATGATAATTTGTATACACATAAGACAATTTCTACTTCACAATTTTATCCCTTTAGAGTAGAATATGATTAAACAGATAAAATCACACACATATAAAACACATATATATGGCTTTTTAAGATTTATGTAATAATTATTTATATTGTTTATTGTCAATATTACCTTTCTCTTTATATCAATAAGGGAAATTTTAAATTTAACTAGAAAAGTATGTATCATATAATGGCAACCCTATGCCACGTTTTTTTCTTTTTTTAGCCATCATGTTTCTACAATTTCCTATCTGTACAATATCAGGATACAGTAGCAAAGAGAGAGTAAAGTAAGAGCTATGCAAAATGGTATCTTCTTAATTAATCAATGGTAGGTCATGTGGTAACAGAGAACTTAGAATAACACAACTTTTACTCTAAACTCAGCACCTAATTTACTGACAACAATTTTGGAAGAGTCAGAAAATGTAGAGTACATGGGCCAGATATAGATATAATTCTGTCTGTTTAAAATTTCTGTGCATTATCATTCATAAAATATGTATGGCCTTATTGACTTCCTAGGGAGAACAAGAGGTTGCTTCCCTTTAGAATATAAAAAGCCATGGAAAACTTGAAGAGTCAATAGCTCTCATACTAAATGCCGTGGTAGCTTGGTGAGTGGCCTATATTTGAATGTTTTGATCTCCCTTAGTTGTTGTCAAGTCTGAGGACTATTTCAATGATTAGAATTCCAAGTGGAATACTGTGACTAAAATCAGAAATATAGATGCTTGATTTATTATGTATCACACCCATTGAGACTAACCTTATGAATACATATTTATTTATTACAATAAAAAGAGGAATCTATGATAACAAGTAATTCTGGAGATTCTTTTGCCCACGTTTCATTTGGGCCGGTTGCAGTCAACAAAGAAAACAGCCTAGTACTTCCAGCAAGTGCAGATCTACAAAAATACCAAGGGCCTATTCCTGAGTGCCTTTAAAAGCCACAGTATTCCCTACACTCTTCTGGGGAAGTAAGTTATCGCTGTATTAGATGTTGTTGAACATATTTGATATGAAAGCATTGTCTGTTTGCTACCAGTATCTAACGAGTCTCTCCCCCAGAGTTGCCAGCAAGGTGCTGATTAATTAACTGAAGTAGTGAAGCTGAATCGTACAACAGCTGTTTAGAGAATTGTCATTAACTTGGTCTCCTTTCCTGTCTATTAGCTTTCTTGCAGCGATCCCACTAAAATGCAAATCTCAGAAACTCAGCATTAGACTCTACCTTAACCTCTGTGCCCTCTTTGATGCAAAAAAGATGTGAATGGTCTGGGTTGATTTTTTGTTGTTGCTGTTGTTTTAAGGGAAATAAGGTGAGGAAACAAGAATGGAGAGAAGTGAAGCCAAAAGGAGTTGGAAAAGAGATTTTGGAAACTTCCTAGAAGTCACAGTTTGAGTTTGTCACTTATCATCGGCAGGTAACAAGAGAGCAGCCCTTTGGGCTGAATGTCAAAGTGGGAATTGCAGCTAGCCCAAGCTTATTGAATGGTCAGCTATCTGACAATCTTTTCCTGGCACCTCCTTGCATGGAAAGAAAAAGGCATTCTGTGATGGAGAAAGACGACAGAAAGGAGCAGAGTGGAGGGGTAGAGGCAGCCGCCTCTGGAATGAGGACAGTTGGTGATGGACTCCAACCTGTAGACCTCAGCTGCCCCAAGAACAAGGATGATTATTCAGAGGAGTAGAATCTATATCAAGTGGCAGATTGGAGGGAGGGCCCAGCTGATGAGACACAAGCACGTCATTAAAATGCTCTGGGGTGAGGTACAGTGACTCAGACCAAATAAAAATGATAGCTTTAAGTTCATTCCTTCTTCCTTCCTACCTTCCTTCCTTCCTTCCTTTATTCTTTTCATTTTCCTTTCTTTTTTCTTTCATATATATTTTTAAGTCTACCTGCAGATTTTGTGAAAGACAACAATGTCTTCCACATTCAGGCCAACAAAATTAATTCATAACAGAGGCTGTCACCGCTTCATCCTCGGTATCACCTGATAACCCACTAAGCCCTGCTTATTCCCTCTGACATGAATCTCAGAGACTTGATACCAGAGAGCTCAGATGTTAACACCTTCTGTTGCTATAACGGTTACCCCTTGCAATTTCGTTTGCCACGGCACCCCTTCACATGGGTCTCCCTTTACAAAATAGCTAAGGCATTTTCAACTCAGAAAAAAAGTAGAAATTAAATACGTGCTTAAATAGCACATAATGGGGTCATCAGGGCATATAATAAAAAAAAAACCCAAATACATCTTAAAAATGCAGCAGGTGCTTTTTTTAATGAAGCAAATAAATGCAGAAATGAATGCACTGATACAGACAGAGCATCTGCCTCATGATAAAATTAAGTCTTGTGACAGAAATAAATCACTGTGGGGGAGAATGTAACCCATTATCCAATAGGTTTTTTTCTTTTTTTCTTATGTGACAGGTCTTATTGGATTCCCTGATGCTAGGCAGCTAAGTGCATCCACAATTTGATGATAAATCAGAAAGACTTCAGGATTTGATATTTAACAACTACTTATTTTTCTGTGATATAGAGATAAGGGGAAAATTTCAGTGAGTAACTATTAAATTGGGAATCTCCTTTTTTTTTTCTGATAATCTGATCCTCCGGGTCTATGGCATATCATCACACAATGCCAACAACCAGCAGTGAGTAAAATAGATTTTGGACTAAGATGAATAAGGGAGCTACTTATCTTTCCTTTTCTTTTCCAATATTCAGTTTTATCTAAAGAGTACTATAGAAAGGTTACTTTTGACATAAAAATATACTGCTCTTATTACACTTTCCTTTTTATCCCTTCAATACTTTAAAAAATGGCAATAAAGGCATGTTTTTCTTTTTAAAACATTTTCATGTTTGAACAATAGAAAAGGAAAATCCATACATCATGTTAAAAATACACAGGAGCTAATAGAGCTGAAGATTACCTTACCATGTTTGATAAATGTGACTTGCAAAAAACACACCTTCACGTTTTAATGATTTTCTTTGTTATAATATGCTATTAATTGGTGGAAGTGGGGGGAAATAATTCATCCCTCCTAGATGCATTTTTATTTTTTCACATTGAATCTGTGTAGCACCTTGAATCTTTGCTGACAGGGGCACCAATCACAAGCTCCCCTACCGAACTGTATAGATTCCCCTTGTAAGGAACAGAAAGAGTGAACTCAAACGTTTTTTTTTTCTCCTGGTAATTTTTTTAAGTGAGAACATCTTCAAAGACCTGATCCATTGTGTAAAAACATAGTAACAATCTAGCAACTGACATCCCGGCAGAAATAGTATATTTTTGTGTCAAGGTATATTTCAAAACCCAAACCAGAATCCGTTTTCTTATAAACTAAATCAAGCTCACTATAAAGCTGCTATCACTGATCATTTTTTCCTACTTCTTGCCTTGCAAAGGGGCAAAGGTGGGGTTGGAAAGAGAGGTATTAAACATTGATCACTGGTAATTATGGTAATCTCCTTCAGGACCTTTAACTTCTATAAACTCAGCCTGTCTTCAGAGAGACCTAACTCCATGTGACAACACAAGGAAAGCTGTTAAAGAACTGTAAACTCCTGCAGCTGGGTACCAGCCTTTAATTAGACTGTGGCACCGAAACAGACATTCTTCAAGTACCCAGAGAGATATAATGAGTCTATTAGTCCAAGAAGTAAGAGATATAATCGGCCAAATCATATGTCTATCAAAACATACCAAGAAATGGAGGAAGGGCACAGACAATCAGCCAAACGTCCTGACCATCAGGAACAGAGTCATTCAGTGTGGCTTGTTATTTAGTTGTTCCGTTTCACACAAATTGGATGATAAAAGAAAAAAAAAAAAAAGAGAGAGAGATCGAGAACTTGAAAACAAACATTTCTGGAAGTGCAAGGAAACCAGGCTAGAGTGCAGTGGCACGATCTGAGTTCATTGCAATCTCTGCCTCCCAGGTTGAAGCCATTCTCCTGCCTCAGCCTCCAGTGTAGCTGGGATTACAAGCACATGCCACCACACCCAGCTAATTTTTGTATTTTTAGTAGGGACGGGGTTTCACCATGTTGGCCAGGATGGTCTCCATCTCCTGACCTTGTGATCCACCCACATCAGCCTCCCAAAGTGCTGGGATTACAGATGTGAGCCAGTGCACCCAACCACACCTCTCTATGCTTTAAAAATTTAGTTTGACCTGATTCATTACTTCTAGGGAACAGGAATTACTGATCTCCTTGCAATGTGCTATTAAGGCAGCAGGAAAGCTTTAAAAAAAAAGAATCAAGCAAGAGATCCTGGCATAATCCCAGTGTTAATTATGGTTCTCAAAAGTGCATGCTGCTTTTTTTTTTTTTTTTTAACAACCATGACAATATTTTCCTAGCTTTGCTTTCCACAAAAACACAAACAAGAAGAACTAGACACAATATTGACTTGGCAAGTTCTCGATGGGAACCTCAAAATAAAGGACCAGAAAATGCACCTTGTAGTGTCCTTCATTAAATGCCACCGTTTCACAGTTTGGATTCAGCTACTCGGCATGCCACACATGCCTACAAATGTCCCACTTTTGTTTGCTGTGATTTGTTCCAGTCACACACGCTAAACACAATTCTGTAACGGACCCACATTAGATGAGACTGGGCCCACCTCACACGATCTTGAATTTTTTCCAAAGATAATTTGAATAATTTGAAATGTAAAACTGTGCTCATTACATTCTTGTGAATTTATTTAGTCTGATTTCTGTCTCAATCGCCACAGAGAAATCCACTTTTATGAGCATACGATGAATCATACTCTTGTTTGAAAATTCCGGCTATGAATTTTAAAAAATGAGATAAAGTAAAAAGCCTCTCATTTTCCAGAAGTGAAAACTCTAAGACCCAGGGAGGTGGATGTGTTACCTACACCCACACAGCTGGTTAGCAAGAGGGCCAATCTAGAACACACATCCTTTAATCCAGAGTCCAATATTCTTTCCCCTACGCTGCCAAACTTCAAGATTTCTTACCCTCCAAGTGAACAGAACTGAAAGGGGAAATACCAAGGAAATCAAAGATATGCTCCTTCAGCCTCTGGGAACTTAGTTGAATATATTTTTAACAATACATAAAGCCTAAAAACAGATATAGAATTGATGAAATAATAGAAGTGGGATAAAACAAAAATGTGCCATGGAAGAAGATTGGCTTGAGGAAAAGGGTTAGATGTTGGGCTCACAAGTTAGTAAACACATCCCAGAGTATTGCCCAGGTCATGGGGATTAACTCAGCTGACACTGATTTCAGGTGTCAAGAGGCCAGCCACACAGACATCTTTCCGGAAAGCATTGTAAGCATAAAGACCAGTAAGTACAAAGACCCTGAAGTAGAAGTGAATTCCAGGAATAAAAAAAAGACCAAAGTGGCTACAAGGAGCCAGCAGGGGGTAGGGTAGAGAGGAAGCCAGGGATCAGCAGTGTAGGACATCTTACACCATGAAGAGGAATTTGGAATTTGTTTTGATAGCAACAGGAAGTGAATGAAGGGTTTAATGAAAGGGGATGATAGGATCAGATTGATTTTTTTTTCCAAAAAAGATGACTTTGGCGGCAATGTGAAGAATAGATTGTAGGATTGAGATAACACATATGAAAGTCCTTTTGAAGAAAAAATGGTAAGGCAAAATCTAAATGGAAACTGTAATTGTCATTATATAAACAGCACTGCAATCTTCAAAAATAATAATGCATTGACGTTTTTCAAAGCATCTCTTAAACTTTGGCACTAGTCAAAGTCATACAGTTTGTCCATGTTCTGAAACACTGAGCAATAGATCTCTGAAACAGAGGTAAGATGAAACTGATGTTGGGCGTCATTGGGTTGAGTCATCATTGGAATTCACGCCATCTCTGTTGCTATAGCAGCTTAAGAAAGCCCCAACTCGAACACAGGCAAGTCTCTGGTGCTCAAAGCTGTGACCATTTTAGAATTCTGCCACCCAAGCTTTCCCAGTTGAATAGAGGGGAAACAATACTTTTACAAAGAAAAGTCCAAAGATTCTCCTGTTTCAAAAAGAAGCAGCATGAATGAACTGAGGAACAGGAAGAAAAAAAAAAAACACACACACACACACAGCTTCTGCATTGAGAAAGGGTAACACTCCGTGACTTTAGAGATCAAAGTCCAGATCAGCTGGGATGATTAAAACCCAATTACTGACTTTCTGCAATGAAAAAGTAGTAAAGTCTTGCACCACAGGTAAATTCAAACTGTTTAATATTGTTCTGCCAATCTCCACTCAGTTTCAGTAGTGACCATACACCATTAACCTAAAGCAGATTTCACCCCTAAGGTGGCTGCTGATGATAAATTTCCAAGGATATTCCGATAAGACAGGAGATGAAGAGGACAGTTTATGTCTTTTAGGAAATCACTGATTTTGTTACTGGTATTCAGTAAAACCTAAATAATTCAAAAGCTAAAGAACAACACTAGCCACACATTATGAAAAATTGGAGTTCTTGGGTTTGAAAGGACAAATTACTAGAAGAACACCAGGCTTCATAAAGAGATAGATTTGGGTTTAAATCCTGGCTCTCCTCCTTGCTATTTGAGTGACTTGTGGGTCTTTACAAATGAAAGTCTTATTGACCATCACAGCTGTTTGATGAGAGGGTTAAAACAGGATCATGTGTGTAAGGTCCATTGCAGATACCCAAGAAATGTTCATTCCATACCAACTTGCCTCATTCTTTTTTTCCTTGAGGACTTTCCAAAAGCATTTATGACTTGGAAAGACTCTACGTGCTTATAAAAACAGAGATGAGGTCTTCAAGGGGATGAGAATCCTTAAGACAGGTCCTTGAAGAAGTATCCTGGGTCCCTAGGTTATTCCTAAGAGAGAATTTAAATTTTAAAAGCAGTAATAAAGAGTCTCGAAGCTAGTGGCTTAAAGAAAATTATAAGCACTTAAACTTGTAAGAGAATTCATATTTATACTTTTTTGCATGTGAAATAAATGGAGAGCTTTTGAAAGAAAAAAAAGATATGAGTCAAAAAGGTTTGTAAAACTCAGAAGGCAGAGTGAACAGAAACTTAAAATAGGGTTTAGGAATCTATTGTCCCGGGCACGGTTAAGAATGAAAGTCAGTGTTGTATTCTGGAGAGTTGGGAATGGTACCCTACCCACCCCTACCAGCTGAATAACCTTTGGTAAATTAGCCCAACCCTATCCCCTTGAAAGTCTGCTAATCTGTTAAATGAGCTAATTAGCTGAGACAGTCCCTACAGATCCTATCAGATCCAGCATTTTTATACTTCTGTGGCTCCACAATCACAGGGACTAAGGCGGCAGTGTCCACGGTCACATTGTTCGGATTTTCATTTCTAGACACAACTGAAGGTTTCCGTATTTGAGGAGCTACACCAAGGCCAACGGAAAGGATCAAGGTGAAAAGAACAAATACCAAGAGTGAGAAAACAATAAAACTGAAGGGGAGAAGAGGCAGAGGACATCACTTATACATAATGACTGGCTCTGAACATGTGTTGATTAGTTAAAAAAAAAAAGATGGAGCAGAATCAAGGGAGGAATACGGGGAAGAACAGACCCAGAAATCTTATAATTCCATTATCATCTAGGGTAGGTGGCTCGGATTAAGAATGGGAGTTGGAAGATTCTCAGAGACACGTAACACACTGAGCCTCATGGGGTGACCCAGCTTGACAAGGTCACTCAGCTAGTTACAGATCCAGGTCTGGATGCCAGGTTCCTGATTTTTGACCACTTAATTTTTTGTTTGTTTGTTTTTTGGATTTTATTTTTGAGATGGAGTCTCGCTCTGTTACCCAGGCTGTAGTGCAGTGACGATATCTGGACACTAAAACCTCCCCTTCCTGGGTTCAAGCAATTCTCATTCCTCAGTCTCCCAAGTGGCTGGGATTACAGGTGTGCACCACCGTACCTGGCTGATTTTTGTATTTTAGTAGAGATGAGGTTTCACCATGTTGGCCAAGCTGGTCTTGAACTTTTGACCTCAAATGATCTGCTCACCTTGGCCTCCCGAAGTGCCGGCATAAACCACCATGTCCAGCCAGTTTTCTTTCCACTAAGAGTTCGACTGATTGGATTCATAGATAAAAAGCTGCAGCACCCGTGTGGGAAAGGGAAGCTGAAAACGTCACTGGCGAGAGTAAGAGCAATGACTTTGCGATTTATGAGTTTGCCCCTAAACATTGGCTCAAACCATTGTTAATCCATTCTTCAGAGTAAGCATGCTGCTGAAAGAATCTCAGAAAGATGCATACATATGCTGAGGGGAAAGACAGGCTTGGACAGCTTTTTAGAAAATATTCCAAACATTTTGTGACTTGCTGGTCCTCTGGTTAGTACACACCATTGATGGCCATGATGTCTTTCTCTTGCCATATTGTAGTCTGCCCCTCAGAAGCCCAGTCACTTGAAACTTGAGTGTTGCTTTTCACCAGACAGTCAGGGATGTTGTGTGTAGCTAGATGTGCCTTAATTCATTTTATATCATCAGGTGAAACCAAAATCAAACAAACAGAAACACTTCTGAGGCCAAAATTTAAAATTTCATATGCAACAGCACCAACCCACATAGCCTGCATTCTTCAACCCGCCCTATATCCATTGGACTGTCAATGTGGCTCATTTTTCCTATATTTAATGTAATTGTAATATGCATCAATTCTAAAATGCACATCTTTCCACGCTTTGTCATCAATAGATATATCTATTTTGATGTCTAAAATTGTGAGGCATCTTACAATCAATAGTATGTTACAGTTTAATTGGCAGTGTTTTTTCTTCCTTAGTGATATATAAAGTAATTGTGTATCATACAATTATAGAGTTTTAGATTTGATGAATTACAGTATTTAACGTAGAAATGGAGAGGCATTCCATCACGATCTGTCATAGGTTACAAGAAAATGAACTGCCCATCTCTGTCACGCTCCCTTTCTCTCACTCTCACACAC
Source organism: Cebus imitator (assembly GCF_001604975.1). NCBI lineage: Eukaryota > Metazoa > Chordata > Mammalia > Primates > Cebidae > Cebus > Cebus imitator. The sequence goes on along the minus strand of NW_016107737.1, from coordinate 160,214 downwards.
ACTTTTTCATTCTTTTATTCTTTCCTTAATTAAACCAGGATTTATCCAATGCCCCACAGTGACAAGTGCTATTCTAAACACTGAAGATGACATAATGAGCAAAGACAGATGTGGCCCCTGACCTAATTAAGCTTATCACCTAGTAGAGACAGAAATATATTGATCAAACCACACAAAAACAAACTACAAGTATAGTAAAGGGCTCTGTGGAGAGGTGCACTGTGCTATGAAGGAGCACACGACAATGACCTAGTTAGGAAGATCTCCCTGAGAAAGTAAAGAATGAGTAGGGTGAAGGCAGGGCATTTTGTGCAGAAGGAATTTAGGATCCAAAGGTTTTCTGGCAGATGTAGGTATAGCTTTGAGAAGGCCACAAAGAACATGGGAGGCACAGACATGCGATGAGATAGGGAGGGAGGGAGTCTGGCTGTGGCAGGGTTCTGTCGCTATCTTAAGAACAATCTGGAGGCACAGAAGAGATAAAACCAAAGGGAGATTGGGAAAGGTAAACGCTCAGATCACAACCAGCATTCTGGATGCCAGGCAAGTTCCTTGGAGGGTACTGCAGTGGTCCAGTCGAGAACTGATAGGGACATAGAAGCTCAGAGCCGCACTCTCTCTCCTCATCGGCTCAGTGCGCAGATCTCAGCTCTGCAGTGCAGCCATCCCGTTGTCTCCCGCTCTGTACACAGACTTTGCAGTGACATCCTGGGAGCAATACCCAGAGAATGAGGTCAGAATATTCAATAAAGGCTCCTACTGCAGATGGGAGAGAGCTGTGAACAAAGCACGACAGAGAAGGGAGACTGGGAATGCACAAGGAGAGGAAGAGAGCACAGCCCACACGGTCTGCCAGATCTTGCCCAGCTGGGAAGCTATGTGACCAGCCTGGACTCTGTCCTCTGAACTCTCCAGTACTGAGTCAACCTATTGTACCCCAGGCTTGATCCTCATTAGATGCACTGAAGATCTCACAACCAACTTGGGGAAGATAAAAGTTTATTTGAAGCCTGAAGAAAAAGAGCTCTTTATTTAAAGGGAACACAAAAGATCCTTAGGAGCTTTTTTTTTCCCCCTTGGCAGATATTGACTTACAAACTGATTTTATTCCACTGGTTGGGATATATCTATTTTCAGTCCTTGTACATCTACCCTATGAATTGTGATTTGATGAAGCCATACGAACAACTAATAAAGTCTCAGAGTAAAAATGCTATATGTTCTTAGGAAGGGAAAACATAAAACTTCAATCCTCGGTTTATTAAAATCCCTAGGTAAGCACAGTTTACAAAGCTAAACGCCAATACCTATAATTCACCCCCATGATAATGTTAGCCATAGAGTAACTGCTATCTCTAACTGCATTCAAGTTTGGTTGCCCTTCAGAAGTACTGAAGATCTAACTCCTAATGGCTTTTTATATAAAAAAGAGTTTTTGACTGACAGAATCTAATCACTAGAAGGGCAGCAAACAAAAGCTGGGAAAAGCACAGTTCCCTGTTAATTTTTTTTCCTTGCAACATCTATAGGCATCTGATCACACAGTTGTGCAATTATTTGCTAACTGAAGATGTTATTATTTTGTTACTGTCTTAGAAAAATAGTAACCTTTTCTCAGCAAAGATAAAAATATGTGGGTTCTTTTCCCGCAGTTTATTTATCTTAAATCTTAGGTCATTTTTACAGCAGCTTTCTTCTCAACTCTCCCACCATTTATCTTTCCATTCTCAGCAAGGGCTGGTTTACTTAATACAGGAAGACCTTCACATAACTTTCTGGCATTAATTATTACAGTGGCACAAACTCCCGTGTGAAATATTTGTGGCAATGTGTCCCGCAGCATATAAAAAAAAAAAAAAGAAAGAAAAAAGAGAAGGCAAAACATTCCTGATGATTATCCACTATTTTCTATGAATTTTACATAATTAATTGAGAGTTTTATTATAAAGCACAGGGCCCCTTCTGTGCGGTCTTACGTTAATAAGCTAACACGAACATTTTGAAACTGCGTCTGCAAGTAAAGGAGGCAAGAAAGACAGCCAGGTTTCTTCTGCAGCCTTCATTCTGAAAACAGGGTCTGATTTTATTCCTGTTAGAGGTGCCTTCTGATGATGGCATGAGGGTTATGACACAATGTGAGTGACATTAAAATAATACAGCCCTAAATGAAAACTAATAAGCAGGTCTAAAGAGTCAATCAGCCCATTCGGATGACAGGCAGCGAGAAGATGAGCATTTCAGGGCTGACCATGCATTGCCAGTTTCTTTCTCGTTCTTTTTGTAACTACAAACAATATCTGTAAACTTCCATTTTGAGAAGTGAAGTGGGTAAAACACAAGCTATGGTCAAGAAATTAAGGAACAGTCTTGGGTGCAGTTTGACTGGAGAAACTGATGAGATCTCAATTTCAGAACACAACAACACTGGAGTCTGCTTCACAATCAGCGGCAACTTCCCGCAAACAGGCTGTTGCTCTGGTCCCAGCCACGGGATATTTCCCTCTTCATTCCCATCTTCATTGGGAGTAGCTGTGAAGTAAATTGGCTGAATCTTGTCAGTTTAACCTGCTATTTTACACAGACCCACCTATACCTTCTCTTCTAATTCCTTCCCCTGATAATCCCCTGCCGAACCTTAGCATGTAGAAAAGGAATGGACCCTGTCACCAGACACCTAACATGGTAACTCACACATAGACACCTCTCAATAGATTAGACTACATTAGCTGATTGGTTGGTTGAATAAACGAATCAAAGAAAGACATTGGGAGCCTGCATTGGTTCAGAAAGTGCCTCTGGAGATCATCAGACCTAAAGTCAAATCTTGGCCACTCCTATCATCAATACTATTATGAATACCATGTTCTAGGCAAGTCCTTAACCTCTCTAATCTTTAGTTTCCTTATTTACAAAGTTGGTATAATCATAATCTATACCCCATACAATTATAAATGGAATGACTTGTTCATATGTTCAATAAACTACTTATCCTAGTACCTAGAACACAGTAGATGGCTCAACAGACCACCTTAGGTTTCAAGGTGGCTTTGTGCAGGATGAAGTATTTAAAAGAAAGAGTAATCCAGAAATATCCAGAAATACACAGAAAGTGTTTCCCATCATTACCACCATTTGTTCCCTCACTTACTCCCCAGAGTCATCTGTTCATTTAACAAATATTTCTTAAATGCCTACCATATCCCTCTTCTGAGAAAAAGCACTGAATAAAAATAAATTTTTACCTTCATAGAACTTATGTTCTAGTGGGAAGGATAGACAAAAAAAATATATCAAGAATGTGTAACATGTCAGAAAGTAGTCATGCACATAAATTATTCATTCATTTAATGTGTATTTATGATTGCTTTCTACAAAAATATACATAACACGTTTTCTGATCATAGGGTAGTATTTTGATAAATGTGTACTTAAATTATAAAACATGGAGAACAATAAGAAACTGACACTGTCTACAAAGCGTCCTCTGAGCAGATGACATTCCTGTAATATTTGCCTAAGTGGCATAGAAATGCTGTAAATTGTGATTACTGACACACTCCACGTTGGGCAGGGTCTCCAAAAACCAAAACTGAGATCTTGGTTTGAGAATGGCAGAAAGTCCCCATGAGTGTTAATTTTCACTTGGCAACCTACAGAAATTCAGGGAACTGCTCAGGACCATCTGTTCAACTATGATAATGAGGGGTAGTGGGTTTCTCTGGGGAATGTGCTGAGATGTATGAAGAATTAGTAGCAGACATAGGACCTTTGCAATTTCCAGAATAAATGCAAGGGACCACCTTATCCTCTCTGCTAAAAAAAAAACTGCAGGTTACCATCCCTTCTTTCTTCTTTTAACTGCAAAATAATGGACTTTAGAGTGAGGTCATCTCTTTTTGAGAGGTCAAAACTTTCTGTCCCTCTTCTCTGGACCTCTTGGGCAAAGGTACCTATGTACAGACTTTACCATCAGCCATCCAGACATTTGCTTCCCATCTTAAGGTCTTGAAGGAAACAAAACAGCCCCAATTATACATTTACAGACTCAGCCACACAGGCACTCACACCTTCACACACTCAATGCCTGCAAACACGTATTAGAGACACACGTTCAAGGAGTTTACAGAACTTTCAATCCTATACTCAGAGAATAAACAAGACCATTTGAACGCATGAGGAAACATGCTAATGTTGCTTAGTTTTCTGGTCTGTGACCTCCGGTGAGAGTCACTGGGGACTCTCTGGAGGCTGCCCACAGACTCCTCCCCTGTGTTCACAATGTCCTAGATTTTCCTTCTCACCGAACTTCCCTGACCCTTAGTCACTACAACCAAATGCTCCAGCTCTTTAATGCCCAAGACCTGAATTTAGTCAGCCCAGAACCTGCAGGAAAATGGTGGAAAGAGAATAAACTTCATCACAAGTTTGTGGCAGCAGCATCACATGAAATCTGTGACAACCTATAACTTTTTTGAACAAGCATTACCGCTTTAAGGACAATTAGGTATGTATTGGTATAATATATAATTTATTCTGGAGGTTACTAGTGTATGAAGGTATGGGAAGACTGCCAACTTATCTGAACAGCAGTTATGAGTAATAACAAGGGTTATAATTTACATTTAAATTCTGCTTTTACTTGAATGAGGTATCTAACATGCAACCAAGCAAAAGGCCATAATCTCTTGCTACCTACAATGGAAATCTGGTTTTATATTATAACTTCTATATACCTCTAGTCTCCTCATAGGAGCATCTATAGTATTCACTTAGAAACTAATGATGGAACAACTTGACAAAATGTAGCTGCCATCATGAGCCCACTGAATCTTAGACACCAAGAAATATTTTTGCGAATTGTCTAGAGTAGTTAATGATAAACTGTTTGCATACAAAGGGGTAAGCTGTTTGAGAGAAAAAATATATTGTGAGTCACTAGACCTCCTAGGGTGACCTCAGAGTTGGTCGTTTCTAGGTGAGGGCATTGATATTAGGAAAGCCTATTGTCAAAAAGTACAAGCCTTCTCCTAATGATGGACCTGATGTATCAGACTCATGATCCATTAGTCAGACTGGACATTTGATTTCTACTGTTCACCCTTAGCCTTCCCTCCACAGACAGTGTCTAGCTATACTTCTACCTTTAGCCTATCCTATGGCCACTGCCGGGCCATCTGAATTGTACACCCACCTCTGCCTCAGACCTTCGATGGTCTCCCTCACGCCAACCTGCTTTTCTGCTCTGACGCCCTGCGTCCTAACATTTTCCACATCTGGATCACTTATCTTGAACTCAGGCATGTCTTGCTCATCAGCCTCCAAAGCCCTTCCTTATCCCCATACCTGGCAGAATATCAAAGAGGAGAACCTGCCAAAACCCTAGGAAATCTTCAGTCATTCAGATCATGTGGGAACAAAGACTAATTACTAATACATGAGATACTATTTTTGGAAATAAAAGATATACTTTTGTATATTTTTTCAAAATATACAGTAAATACAACTGGACTATCAATGGATTCATTTGCAGCATTCTTTTGTAGCTCTGTGGTTAATGAAGGAGAAACAAGCTTTTCTGATTGAGCAAGTATTTCCAGAACAAGTGGAAGCGGCCACCCATCATCCTGTCTGCTACCTGTAAAACTGCAGGTCGCCATGAGTACACAAATTGTTCTTCCCACTTTTTTGTTTTTACACATGCAATCACACAATTAATCTTATTAGAAAACCCTTGTAGCAGGGTGCTCCAGGGTGAGATTCATTCATTTAGTCCCTAGTCGGGTTTGGCACTTACTATGGGCAAACTGATTAGATGTTGTGGATGTGGCAGAGAACAAGATGGACGTGACTCCTACCTTGGCAGCACTAATGTGTCACAAATTCTAAATTAGCATAGCATTAACTAATTAACTTTTTATTTTGCCATGCATGGAGAAGCACAAAATTTTAACTAAAATTATACTCCATTTCAAATGCAAGTTTAACATGTGCTAAAACATTAATAAGTTAATCACTACTGTATACTCTTCTTCTACTACTCAATTCCCCTTATCCTTCCCAGTCTAGTCCAAACATCACTTCCCAGATGCCTTCCCTATTCCCCTAGGCACAGTTTTATCTCCTTGTCCTCTCTCCTTCTTCTCTTTGTGTTCATCCTTAAACAGTCTATCACAAGTTCATGAGTGGTCATTTTTGCCTACTTGCTTCCCTAATAGACTGTAACCTCCCTGAGGCATGGTTTATCTTCCTAGAACTGTCTTGTTCCAGAGCTCCAGAGCACAACATTGCAAAGAAGAGACTTAGGACACTAGAATTCATGCTTCCAAATATTCCCTTGCTGTCCACATATGAATGCTGTCCTTAACCTCCTGCACACACAGTGACCATTCCAAATCCTGCTTGGGCAAGTTCAATAAACAATTAAATTTTTGGCAAAAGGAAATGCAATAATTGCACATGTCCCATGCCTGGACATTTAGTCAGTCAATTCGTACCTAAGGAAGTCACAGTTGTGAAGCACTGCTATGGTGCCAAGAATTAATTACCCCCAAATAAGTTCTTGAGGAAGGACCAAGTTTCCCTCATCAACATTCAAGGCAAATGCCATCACACAAAGGGAAAGGGAAAGAAAAAGCCCAGAAGCCTGAACAGGAAAGAGAATTAAAAAGAAAGCAGGGAAAGAAAAGAAGTGTATTGCAGCACCCACACGCCTTCTTCCTCATGCAACGCTGTAGGATGATGTATCTGCAAGGAATTTCAGTTTACATTCAAGACCTCATTCCTAGCATCAAATGCCTGATATTTCCAAACTGAGAGCAACCTAAATATTTTTTTCCTGAAAAGAGAACTTCTCCCTGTTACAGCAATGAAATAAAGCAAATACAAATAAAGCCGAGTTCAGTTACGGTTGCAAAAGCCCCAGCTGAAGCCAAAATGAACAAGAGACTCCCTCGGCACCTTCACTCTCACTTGCATCTTTCCCTTGGATTTGCTTATGGATGAAGGTAGATACAGCATGATGCTAAGGAGGCAGGTGGCAGCAGGCACAGGTGCCATCAGAGCCACTGTCTGAACACACAGATCTCTTGATGTTTGTATTTATTTTCTGTCATTGTATAAATAATCATCAAATTTTAAGTGATTTAAAACAATACACACATTATCTCATGGTTTCTGCGGAGCAGATGAGCACATCCTAGCTAGATCCTCTTCTCGTGGCCTTACAAGGCTACAATCAAGACATCAGGCAGCCTGTGCTCTCACCTGGAGTTCAGGGTCCTCTTCCAAACTCAATCAAAGTATTAGAAATCTTCAGTTCCTTGCCCTTGTAAAACTGAGGCCCTCCGCTCCTAGATGCCATCTCTCTTCATAGGCAGCTCGAAACACAGCTGCTAGCTTTGTTTTGGCCAAGAAGAGAGTATCTGTCAACTCAGGAAAGACCTACCTCCTCTTTTTAAGAGTTTTCACCTGATTAACTCAGACCCACCCAAGATTATCATTCTTTTGATTAAGTCAAAATCAACTGCTTTGGGATCTTAATTTCAGCTGTAAAATCCACTTACTTTTGCTTTCATGTAACCTAATCACAAAGTGACATCCCACCATATTCACATCTCAGGGGCCACCGTGATGTTCTGTCTATAGCAATGCTGCAGTTCTCACTTGATATTTCTAGCTCCTTCTCTAGCACAGAAGGAAACAAGGAAAAATGGGTGGAGAAGGAAGGAAGAAATCTATTCTGTGAATAGAGTTAGTGGGCTGAGCCATACAAAATTGCCAATATTTCATCATATTTAGGTCAACAGAAATAGATGATATACAGCCATAAATAAGTATACACAGAGACACATACATATATATTTGTATGCATACATATACATACATAAATATAGTTTAGGTATAGGAATAGGTTTAGATGATCTACAGACAGAGATAGAAGTAGAGGTAGAGCCTCCTTTTATAAAGTGAGGTCTCTAAGTCCTTCTAAATCACCCTGTTGCTGGGGTACCAATGAATACTCTTTCAGTTTGGTTCATAGTATTTGGATATAAGCTGATATTTCAGCAGTTTATGGCTAAAACAGTTATTATTTACTCTCCATGTTAACAGGTCCTCTTTTTCATCTTCACTTTCATTTCTGCAGCAACAATGAAGTCCCAAGGAAACAAGGAACATGGGAAAGCTCATTTTAGATCTGGCTTTTATTTCTGAGTCAAGCTATCATCATGACTGCCTAGATCTTCAATAGCTCAGAGCTGACAATGCTATTCTCAGTTCACAGTGGCGTGTGTGTGTGTGTGTGTATGTGTTTGTGTGTGTGTGTGTGTGTGTGTGTTTATGTGTGTGTTTGTGTGTGTATAATGCACTCTTGTGTACAGGCACTTGGGAGACTCTAGAAGGAAAGGTCTTCAAAGTACTTGTCATTTCTGGTAGATGTGTTAAGGGTAATGTGTTTTATGGGTAAAACAATATATATGACTTATACAATGCTGCACGAAGAAAGCCTTGCCCAACGCAGAAACATACTGCAAAATTAAAGTAAACTAATGTTCATTTCATAAGATGGGAGAACATCAAGAAGATACCATATATTAGCTTGAAGGGAGCATACCTGCTTTATTGTCAACGGTTGCTGAAGAGATGAGATTGATGTCCATGGAGAATCCCTACAGTAAAAAGGCATGAGTTCATTGGAAGCTGACAAAGCATGCACAAATATGTGACCATGTGTACTTTTGTTTGACAAAATCACTGCCAACAAAGTGGTGTTTAGGCTGCAATAATTGCAATATGAGTAGAACAATATGAACCCAAAATGTCAGAATTCCAATTGTTTAAGCAGGGAAACAGTTTGTAATTGTTCTGAAAATTCGAAACCTTTATTTTAGTGTAATTCTGTTGGAAATAAGAATTAGAACTTGAATCACCAATACATATGACCATTTCAAGGGCTCATGAAAAAGAAAAATTGAACATTTACTGAGAAATTGGGTCACAATGTGGTGTGATGAGGATTGGGCTGGAATGAAAGGAAAGCAGCACCTTTTCACTTAAATAAACATTTGAACTAATCGGCCAAATCTAACCCATTTTTCAGAGACTTCATGTACAACCAAAGACAATTATTTTCTCCTCTCTCTGCTTCAGTTTTATAAACACACACAAAAATGTTCATTCATTTAACAAGCATCCATTAAATGCTAAACACAGGCAGGACAGGCATTGCTGTGCTCTTGGCCTATTCGTAAAGATTGCCACAGCCAGAAGGGCAGTAGCAGGAAAAAGTAATCATACAATTGTGGGAAAAGGAAAATTCAGATATGATGCCACGAAAGATCCTTTCCGAAGCTCAGAAGAATTATGGATATACTGTATCATTGGAAACTAGACAGGCACCAGTAAAATTTCTAAGTTCTTTCAACTTTTGTTAGTTCAAATTGAGATAAAATTTATTTGTTTATTTTATGACTCCTAAGGTTAAGACAATGAATAACACACCTGAGAAATATCAGAAGACAAATTACACCAATAGATCTAAACAGTTGACTCAGGTATCAATGATCTCAAATGACATTAGGAGTTGTTTCACAGCAATTCCCTTATCAACATTCTCCATCTTGGGGTCAAGTCATAGAAACTGGCATTTCCATTGTTCTCACTCCTTTTCGTGGAGAACAAAGGGGGTTTCCAGGAGAGGATATTGTAGAAACAGAAAGGAAGAGAGCAGAGGCAGCAAAGTGTCTACAAAGATTAGAGTAGTAACATTAATGAAGATCCCAAGGGGTGGGGTCAGGGCTGCGATATGGTGGAGAACATGGCTGCCCTCTCCACTTCAGTCCTCTATTGCCATGTGAAAGCTACGCAAAGAAGTTAAATCTTCTGATCTTTTAAAAGACAGTCCAATTTGCTATATAAAAGTTTAAAATCCTGGCAACCAATTTAGAAAACGTAGATAGTATTTGGATCAAAGAAAACAACCAGGTAACCAGTTGTGGCTTCAACAGTAGAACAGAAAACATGAAGACACTCGAATCCTAACACTGTATGTGAAATCAGCCTAAGATCGTAATTCTTGGCAACTGAAAAGGCTCTGAAGAAAAGAATGATAAGGTGAGCTTTGTTGGGAAAGCGAAGACTCCATGGCAGGGGTAGTGGAGAATGTTTTGTACATAACAGTGTACACCAGAGAGACCAAAAGAAAGACAAGATGGTCAAGCAAACCAAGAGATAGTGCACATACAGAGAGAGAGAAAGAGAGACTGCAAAGGAACAAGGAAAGAGAGGAACTAAGGCAGAAATTGGCACCTCAGAGAAGTAAATATACTTCATCTAAATTTGCATTTAGAATATTTTTCCTAACAAAATGGTTTTTAGCAATTTTTACTGAAAACAATGACATCATTATTTACAGAATTCAGCATACTTTATGATGTTCAACTTTTGAGCTGTGTTAAAGAGGAATGGGACCCTAGAGGAAAACTTATTCCTGGGATTAAATACTTAACAAATAGCAAAAGTGTATAAAGACAGTTTGGAAAGTATGATAGCATGGGGAAAAATATAATTTTTTTCTTCCAAAAAAAATTGTATTAAAAGGATAAAATATTCATAAATGTGCTTTAGCCCTTTGCAGGAAAATAGACACATTCACATGTACTCAGTCTCACACATGAACATATATGCATCTTGTCTCAGAAAGAGATATATTCAGCTGGAAGACCTAAAAGTTCCAGAACTCTAAGGGTCAAGTTGTAGCATCATAAAAATGATAAGTCTCCATTTATGAAAATAATTTTCCATTTATGAAGAAAATTAAGGGACTTGGCCCACTCCTGGGGTATGAATATAAATAGATATTTATAGCAATCATGTGTCCCTTCCAAACACTATTTCAATTTTTACAAAATCCGTTGGGATTTAGACCCAACTATTTCAATAAAGACTTGATATGAAGCTATTCTCAGTTCTTCTTGCCTTTTCTCCCTGAGCAGGTACAATTTTCTTTCTTTCTTTTTTTTTCTTTTTTTAACAAGAGTCAGTAAAAGTATTTAAAATGTCACAAGTTACTTTTTCAAATTTCTGTCCAGATAAGTCATATTTTGAAAATGACAACTAGTCTTTCTGCACATAGCCATTTTAGAAAGTTTTATAGCTTATCCAATTTAATTCAGAGGATAGATTGGTAAGGATTTGGATGTGGGGTGAGGGTGGTGAGAGAGAGGCAAACCATGCCTCACCCTGCCCATAAATGCCAATCAACCTCAAGGCGGTGGCACAGGTCTCCATTTTTCAAATGTCACTAAGTCTTCTAATAAAAAAAATATATGGGGCCAAGCGACTATATAGTTTTCATTCCTCATGATCTCATTTTCAAATGTTCCTGATCTTTCATCCCTTGCTTATGTTTTCTGATGGAATGACACAACCTCCAGCACATTCAAGTCCACATCCCAAATCTCGGATAAAGCCTTAATGACACTTTGACTTATTTTTTTTACCACTAAAGAAGATCTCCCCCATTTCTCCCACCTGGGGGCCTCACCTCATTTTAAAGTTCTTTTTTCCAATTAAACATAGATTTTAATCAAGTATAGCATTGTAAAAAAAAATGTAGGTAAGCAAAAAATGTAATTAAAACATTAAAAATTGTATTCCCGTAAACAGTGATACACCTAGGTATTATTATTCTATGTGTGAGTATATATTTATGCTCATACTATTTGAATAAACAATAGAATGATACTATTTTGCAACCCCATGTTTCACTTAAATTATTGTGAATACTATTCTTCCAATAAATGTCATCCACATGGTTCTTAATAGCCAAATAATACAATAGCCCTTGTATACATATGCTATAATATATTTAGGCAACCCAATTTTTCACTGTTATAAACAATGCTGTGAAGAACATCTTTCCAACCAAATCTTTGGATATATTCCTACATATAATCTTAGGCTAGATTCCTAAAAACAGCACCAGCAATAATAATGGAAATAATTATATTTATTGAGGAGTTACTTTGTGTCAGGTTCGGACTAAACATTTTCATACATTGTCTCATTTAATCTTTAAGACAACCCCAGTTTTACAGGTTAGAAAACTGGGATATAATGATGGATAACTAATTTGTCTTAGGAAGTACTATTTCCACATCTCCAAGATCTAGTAGAATCCCAAATTCATCCACACTTTTCTACTACCCTGAGGGTAAAGTTTCAGTTCAAACAATATTCATGTTTCAAAGTACTTTGATGAGACACCAAACAGCCCTCTAGTTATAACAAAGTCCACTATCTCTGCAGGTTGAGTTTTCCCAGAACTGCCCAGAAACATCTTACCAACAGCACCAACACCATTTAAACACTGCCTTTAAGTTAGCTTTAACACCTCCGAAAATACAGCTATAAAAATAAGCAAAAGATCTGGGACCCAAATTGAACATAAAAGTTGTTGCAGATTGTGTTTCTTGACAAACAGCCTCTCCAAACCACATAAATTGTCCAAAACCTCTTAAACCTTTGCTCTACATCACCCACATAGGACTGCAAAGGGAATACCACAAAGGAACTACAGGCTAATTGAAAAATCATTCACTTGAGATGCTGCAAGGATCATGCTCCATTTCTACAGACATATATAGAAACTGGAAACACGTGGAGTCCTTACTGACCTGAGCAACTGGCTAATCAGCACGCTCAAAGGGAGATCATTTCCTTTTTCCTACCTTGCATGGTTGGATTCATATTTAATAATTCATGAGAGATTGAAAAAAAAATCTCTGCAGGGGAGATCGAGTATCCAAACTCCGTCCACTCCTTCATCTTGGCTTCGTCCCTTTCAAAGAGAAACTGTAATATTGACGAGAAGCCAGTCTATCTATCACCCAAGAGCTGATGTTTCTAAAACCTATTGTTCAAAGATCATTTTCATGGTTTTCCATTAGCAGGACTAAGTAAATGCTTTCCTAAATAATCCTGTCAGTGGCTTAAAAACATATTTATTTTTGGAAGAAAGGCTCAATACGGCACTGGCAAGGGGATTGTATTGATCTCCATTTTGGAGGATTTTCCCCCTTGCTTTTTTGGAGGGAAAATTAATATTGACAGTAACTATCATTAATTTTCCATGGTCAGCAGGAGGTTTTTAGGTTTTATAAGTATAATATCAACATAGACTGTCTTAGAACCTCTTATTTATTCTATGTTTTTCTCCTGTATTCAATGTTCTCTACCCTGACAAGACAATGCCTCACACGTTTAAGCAATCTGCTACTAGAGAATTCAATGCTTGTAAGGAGTTGGGCTCTTCTTATCTTTCCAAAGAGATCAGGATGTGAGTAAAAGGCGGTGATTTGACAGCTCCTCTGTCCTGTGGAGTGGAGAGTGGGTGTTGAGGGCAGAGATGAGAAAGAGAAGGGGCGACGGGGAGGTGCCTGCCTCATACTCCCTCACTCCAGAGCTCAATTTCTCACATCCCTTGTCTCTGAAGCCTCCATGAGCACAAGGACATCTGGACAGGCATTTTTCTCCCCAAGGTGAGCATTGATACGTTGTACTTTTCTTCTGTGAAATACCTCTTTCTCTTCATTCTGTCAAAAATCCCTATGAGAACACCAAAGGTGCTGTTATGAGTTAAAACCCTGCCTCTGTGCCTCTGCTCAGGCCAGTGTGGCAGTTGGCCTAGCATTGCTGAGGCTGCAAAAATATGAGGGCTTCCAATCAACTGCCCAGGCTTCTTGGCAACAACCTGTGTTCCTCTGGGCATGAATGCCCTTCATGGCCTCTGAAGTGCCACAAAAGGTGTCAGCCTTGAAGCAGGTTCCTGGCCCATAGCATGCAAGCAGGGTTCCCCTCCTCCTGCCCTCTGCCCCTTGCAGGAACAGGAGAAATTGCAAATGTTCTGCTGACTGTGCAGCTGCCTCCAAGGGACTATGGACCACCCATCACCCAGAGTCTCCTCGCCCAGGAGCATCTCTCCTCCTGCATTCTGTGCTATCTCAAACAGGCTTATGCTGGGCAGTGGCCTCTCAGGTCTTCCAAAGCCCATGGCTAAGAAGCACACAGGTCATTTGTTGGTCCTCTCACTGAACAGATGTCCTAACAGTGGTACATTTATTCATTTCTTCTTCAGTGATGTACCTAGAGCTGATTCTCTGCCAGGTGCTAAGTAACCACCAAAGATGTTTGTCCAGTCCTCAAAATCTCACATATGTATTATCTAGTAGGGTAGGGAGGGTGAGGAGAGAAGTAGGGGGCATAGAAATAACACAAAAATTGTGATGCATTGTGGTACATGTTAGAAGTAAGTACAACATGGACATGTTTATTCAGAGCAGAAACACAGGCTGCTTTATTTACAAGCTAGGTTATCGTGGACAAGTTCCTAAAGCTCTCTGTGCCACGTTCCTCACCTCTAAAATGAAGCTAATCACAGCCATCCTACCTTAAAGCATTCTTAGGAAGATTAAGCAAGGCAATACATGAGAAGTATTCAGCACAGTGCCTGGCCCTTAGTAAGCATCAGATGTGTTCAATGGCTTTAGCCTTGGCATCCCTGTCTCAGTTTACCGATAGCTGGGATGAGTAGGTGGGAACTCATTAAAATGGGCCCCAAATGCAGAATGGAGGAGGGAGCTCAAAAAATCCCTTGCAAAGTAGATGATGCAAGAGCTCTGTCTCTAAGGCCACTTTGTACAATGTGGCCAGCACGAGTGACGGCGAGAACTGAGACGGGAGAGGCGGGGAGTGGCCAGTGCTAGGGAAGACAGTGGTGTGAGAAGGTACCTGGCAGAGAGGTAGGTCAGGCTGCAAGGGAGAGTGAGAAGGCTGAGCTACAGGTGCATCAATGAGTGTGCAGCTGAAGGAACCCTTGCTATGTGGCATAGCAAGCTGTCTTCTGCTCTTTCTGCTTGGCTCTCCATATCTCACTCTCTGAGCATCTTCTCACCACCCCGCAAAGTTTCTTTCCTTTCTCCCTTGTTGCTTTACTGTCGGTCTCTATCACTGGGCTGGTGAGTCTGTTCTCTCTCTTCTCTCTCCAACTATGTCTTTCCCTCCCTGTTTGCCTCCCTCTCACCCTGCTATCTTTTCCCATAGCACTCACTGCCTCCCCACATACGTATCAGTTACTTACTGTGCGTGTTTCTTTGTGTTAGGACCTCTTCCTTGCTTGCTGTGATGTAAGCACCATGGGGCTGGGGTTTTCTGCCTATCTGCTCCCTGACAGATTCCAAGCACCTAGGAAGGCACTTGGCACATCAGAGTAAATCCAGCATTAGTTTCATTGTAATGGTGGTAATGGTGAGCAATGAGCCAGGGAGGTAAAGATGAGACAGGAGCAGGGACTGCCTCTCTTAACAGGAATCAGAATCCCTACTTTGGAGTTGGTGTCACCAGTTGCCTCAGATTAGGGGGAAGCTGGAGTCCCTGGGCAATAAGGATAGGGATTGGGTCCCAGCCCACGTGACCACTGAGTTCTGCTGTGGCTCAGGCCACGTGTCCCTTTCAATCCCAAATGGATATGAAGCCTAAACAAGAAATAAACCTTTGCTGTTTTAAGGCATTGAAATTTCAGGGCTGTTTGTTACTGTATCAGAACCTAATCCTTCCTGACATATAAAACTAAAAATAATTCAGTAACTGTACTTGAAATTGAGATGAATAAGATGTGTGCCTTAACCTCTAGAAGCTTAATATTTTGAGAAACAATAGGAAGAAAAATTAGAAGGCAACACTTAAAATGCTAATTAAGGCTGGGCACCGTGGCTCATGCCTGTAATCCCAGCACTTTGGGAAGCCAAGGCGGGTGGATCACAAGGTGAGGAGATCGAGACCACCATCCTAGCCAACATGGTGAAATCCCATCTCTACTAAAAATACAAAAATTAGATGGATGTGTTGGCTCACGCCTGTAATCCCAGCTACTTGAGAGGCTGAGGCAGGAGAATCGCTTGAACCTGGGAAGTGGAGTTTACAGTGAGCTGAGACTGTGTCACTGCACTCCAGCCTGGAAAAAAAGTAAAACCAAATAAAAAAAAAAAAAAAAAAAAAAAAGCTAATTGAAATATTTTATAATTTACTCTTAATTTCTCTACTGTAACTATTTTTAGTTAATACTATTTTATGATATGCACATATATATATATATTCATGATTTTTATATGGTTATTATATTAGATATACTTTGGAGGATTTTACTCCTTTCTTATTTAACAGTACTGACAAATACTTGCCATAGGTTTGTGCTAGTCATCACTGTTAGGATGGATATGCTGGATCAAATTAATTTTGACTCTGATTCTTTTGTCAGGAAGTTATAGGAAAAACTCAACTCAAACTGGCTTAAGTCTTAAGAAAGTTTAATATTTCACATATATGGAAGTTGAAGCCTGAGTTAACAGAAAATAGACAGCTTTAGAAAAAAAAACAGATAAGGGCCAACAGACACCGTCATCAATAAGCAGAGAAAGACAGAGACCAGTGGCCCCTTGGTGCTACACATGGGCTCCCTGCTGTCCTGTGCAGGGCATGGCTGTCTGCACTGCAGTTTCCCAGCTGTGATACCTCAAGGATATCGGAGTTGGTATCAGAGAAAATATATACTCCTGGGGCCAGAGACTTACATTTTATTTCCCTTGGATACTTAAAATAGAGATAATATCATCACTAGCCAAGAGAAACTAAGACAGGTCAATAAAATCATCCCCTTACCTTTAAGCAACATTTGTTGAGCTCCTATTCTAGCCAAAGATTGTCTTGGATCTTCTGGCTGCATCAAAGCTGGATCATACAGGGATTCTGTCCATAGGCATTAATAACCCCCAAAGACTGGAATACAAGGTACAAATACTAAGTTGCATAAGAAAAGTCAAAATAAACATGAGAGCTGATCAGAGAAGTTGGTATCCCTGACAATCAATAGCCGAGATTGTTTTGTTACAAACCTTCAAAGCAGATGGAACCTAAGCTTCTTTTAGGAATGCATTCCAAAGTGTGGCCAACTAAAGCTGCAGATTATAACTAAAATGCTGTCCTGGGATGTTCATGCTGCAAATACAGGCATGATTCACTTGTTTTTGCCTTCCCTCTGGGTGTAATCAACAGCTGGAAGTCATGGACAACCCACATCTACCAGGAAGACTAGAATAAGATGGCAAACAGCCTATCTGTCTGCCAATGTAACTCCTGATGGACACCTTACTAAGCTCAGTGTTAGGAGTCTGATCCTGCCAGGATTAGCATTTACAAAGCACACTCTATGTGCCAAGTCCTTGCCCAGATACTTTACATGACTTATCTCATGTAATCCTCCCCAAGAGCACACTTCGCAGACACAGAAACTGAGGCTGAGTGGTTAAGTCAAGTCAAACAGTAGGTGAATGATGAAACCAGATTTTGGATGCATGCAGATCTGATTCCACATTAGAAGGACCATGTTCTTTCCACTACACCAGCAGCCAGTTCTTCCCTGGACAAGTTCACGTGAAGCAGCTCCCATCTCCCTCCACCTTCACTGTCTGCCTGTATTTTCCTAGTTGACTCAATTTCAGGTTTTGCCTTTTCTCAACAGCCCTGTCACATTGCTGCTTATACCTGGTGTGACAGTCCCTAAATTCTGATGGGCAGCAATTTAGATCCACATCATCCTGACCAGGTCCTTCTCAAAGACGGACTTTAACGGTTCTCTGGAAATGAAAAGGAGCAGCATCATGGTGTCTAATGGCAATTTAAACAGGCCAGCCAGTGGTCAAGCTGTCCCATTGGCTAAGTTTATCAAGTCATCCCCATAGAAGTGCATATTAGTTCACACAATAGCACAGTGCCAGGATGGGGAAGCACTGCCAAATAGCTGCTGTGTTTATCTAATAGCTAATATAATATCAAGTGACAGTTGAAACAGGCTACTTTCACCTAATCTGTGCATGCTGTATGCAAAACAGCCCTGACCCTGGCTTGATTCCTTAAAGCATGTAGGATTTAATTATCTCCCACTGTTATAGAAGTAACAACATGTTACTTAGTACTTTCAATACTGATAAATAAACTCCTTCTGACAAGTGAGCTGAAAGTGCACCGAGTTACAAACTTGCAATATAAAATGTTGCTGTTCCTAAACTGGGGATTTCCTTTCCTAATGGTGGAAACGATCCACAGTCCTTCAAAATGGATAGTTCTGGACTTTCTAAAATATGGGACACCTAGAGCAATGAGATAGGCAGTGCCTTTGCTTCAGGTGCTCGCTGGGATGAATTCACAAAAGGAGAGTGGGAGCATGAGGAAAGAGAAATAGAGAGATGCATCTGTGTATTTTATTAACCCAGAACTTCAAATAAACATCCGTGGGAGTCTCAATACACTTGACTACACACCATCATCTTTATGTCATAGCTAAGGCCCTGGATTTTGAGAGTACAGTAGAGATTTATCTGCAGTGATAAAATCTCCAGTTTCTCACAATTCACATTCATTTCTCCCATCTTTCTTGAAAGAGTACTCTCTCCTCCCTCCCCAGGAATCACAGATCTCTTCCCTCCTCCCGGACCCACCCCCTTCAAATCTCTCTTATTTAACTGAGTTTGACATATCTCTAATACTTATTTAGAGCTGCCTGTCACCTCTGCCCAATGCCTCACCCCCCTCACAGATGGCTATTTGCTGCTACACATTGTCACCGGGAAAGAAGGTATGGATATTAAAACAAGAGGCACAGAAGTCAGCAAAGCCTCAAGTGCAATAGATAGAGGGAGATGGAATAAGAGACACTGTCGTAAACATACATACTGTTCTGTGAAGGAGGAGTTGCTCTCAACTGACCTAAACATAACTCCAGGTGTAGGTGATTTTTAAAAATCATCATCTAATTCAATGGGAAAAGGAGGAGGAGAAAAAAAAATTGTGTCCTGGAGCTGTAACTGTCATCCCCTAAGTTGCTGTTTCCCTGTTTTCCAAAGATTCTTTTTGAGAATCTTAGGAGTTATAAATGTGTGTTTGTAAATGTGTGGTCCATGATTTGCCCTCAATTCAGAGAATGCTGTGCTTGGTCTGCACTACATCTTTAAAACCTTTGAAAGAGTTGCCAAAATTTACAATTAAAATATTTTACCTAATATGAAGAAAACTTGCTTCTTTAGAAAATTTCAAAGGTCTGACAGTCCTGGATTAACACTATTTGTGGCAACAATTAGTTGATGCTGAGAAGAAACTTCTTACGGTGGAATATGTGGAGTTTAGTTGACCTAGCTTCCCACCAGTCCCAAATGGCTTCCACTTGACTGTGTCACTCATTGGCATGATCTGTGTGGGCTCATGCACTTCTGATTCCTGCACAGACCTCTCTCCAGAGAAATGTTTGTGTGCACAAAATTCACAGTAAAGATTCAGAGGTACATGGAACTCCCCGTAGAGATTATCTGTTATCCAGAGTTCCATGAGCTTGGCGGAGTCACCTCTCTGATCTTCAGCTTCTTTATCTGTAGAATAAAGGGTATGCATAATCATATTTCAGGTCCCTTTCTCCTTTTGAATTTAAGTGAAAAGACAAAACCTCTTTCTAAATCAATACTCAAGGTAAGTACGGAAAGCTCAGTGTCATAAAAAAAAAAAAATTAAATTCCGTAGACTAATAACTGGAGCCACCACCAATGGCACAGACAGTCAAAGACTCTGTAGGAGAAAACTGGCATGTTTTTAGACACACGCTTCCACCAAATAATTGTCCATCCACCACTCTGAACCATGGAGTGTCCACTTTGCACAACAGGCAATCATCTGCAGTTTGTCTAAGGAGCAGGGTGTATAGGGAAGCTGTGGGATAAGAAACACAGCCTGAGAAATCTTTCCAGCAACAATGCAGTTGTGTGTGTTCAAGAAGAGAGCTAGCACTGCAGGACTAAATCTCAAGTAAGACGCTGATAACGCGCCTTAAATTGCTCTGTTGGGCCTCCCATCCTGCCATCTTTCCCCTGAGTTTTATAAATAAGACCCAAATATAAATTAAGCCATTCACAAAATGGCAATTTTTCTAACAAGTCAGTAATGTGGTGAAGACATACAAAGAAAGCCACATTTTGTCCTGCTACTTACAGACTCATGGGCTTTTAGTAACAGAAAGGACTTTCAAGAGGCCCTAATGTCTCCTTATTTTACCAAGGATGCCAAGAGCCAGAGCAGGGGAAACATTTTGCCCAAGATGCAGGATGATGCCCACTCGACCCTAGGCTGGTGTGTGTGTGTGTGTGCGTGTGTGCGCGCGAGCACATGTTTGCCTGTAATGCCAACTCTACCACTTATAGCATAGCATGGGCTATAGAGCCAGACCGTCTGCATTCAAACTTTGGTTCAGTTCTTACTGCCCAAGTCCCAATACTTCCCTTGACTCTGTTTCTTCCTCTATGAAGGTGGAGATAATGGTAGTGTTTATCTCATACTTTTGCATGAAGAGAACATGACATAAATCATATAAACTACTTGGAACAAGGCCTACCACATAGTAAAAACTAAGTAAATGTTAATTCATTATTTATTATCAGTCTTTTTTCTGGTTAACCTGAAAACAGTGTGAGATGCAACCTGGTTACCCTGGGCTCAACCTGTGGGGTTTCTATGTAATCACTATGGGATATTAAGCAAGTATCTAAACTACCTTGACATTTAATTACTGATCAGTGAAATTCTGAGAGAATTCAATGACCAGTGTGTTTGGAAATGATCAGTACCATGTCCAACACATCACATGTGCTAAGGAAAAATAGTTGTAATAACTAACCATTAATATTATCATTAATGTGCATTATTTTTGGTTGAAGCCCATGGGTTTTCTCCTACTGGGAGTAGGTGATGTCTTGGAATGCCACCCTTTTTTCCACCTCCCAAAATATCAACCAGTACCCATCATAATCACTAATATTTGTTAAGAGTTTATTTATACTCTAGATATTGTGCTAAGTGCATTTTATATATGAATGCATTGAATCCTCACAGCTATACTCTGAAATATGTCGTATTATTATTATCACCATTTAATAGATGAGGAGACTGAAGCTTGGATAATTAAAGTAACTTGGTCAAAGGCCTTCAACTAAAATGAGAAAAGCTGGAATTTAATGCAAGGCATCAAACCCCAAGCCTCATCAAGGAAAAAAAAGAAATCTGTTGTGCTATTGGCTCCCCAAAGAAACAAAATTTAGTCCTATAATCAGCCTTATTGCTGGCCATTTCTGCCATAAGGTTTAGAAACAAATGGGAAGAGATTTAAAATGATAAAATAAAACTTAATTTCTTTCACAGAATAAAAAAAGTGACAAACTATTTTCTGACAAACGTGACAGTTGAGACACATTGAAATGTGGAATATTAACTGCATCAAATCAAATAATCCACTTCAAATCATTAGCAAAGTGCCACTTGGAATTTTGCCCTCATCAAAATGAATGGCTTCCATTTGTTGAGCACCTATGCCATGCCAAGGGCCATCTATGAGCATTTGAGGAGATGTCATTTAATCCTAATGTCATACAGGTACTAAATGACAAGAGTCAGGACTCAGGGTCCAGCCCACTCTATGCTCAAACTCTGTGCATTATGAGTCAAGGAAGACTACAAAGAGGTTAATAGGGAAGGTTCTGGAACTAACTACCTGCCTTCCAATGCTGGCTCCTCATCTCACTACATTTAGCCAAAGAAAGTTATTTATGGTGCTTCTGTTCCCTCTCTTGCAACATGGGGGAAATAAACCCCCTGAGAATGACTGCATGTAAGTTTCTTAGAAAAGTGCTCCTTAAGGCTGGGCACGGTGGCTCACGCCTGTAATACCAGCACTTTGGGAGGCCAAGGCAGGCAGACTACCTGAGGTTGAGAGTTCGAGACCAGCCTGACTAACATGGAGAAACTCCATCTCTAAAAATAAATAAATATTTCTATTAATTACTTTATTATATAATAATTAATTACTTTATTATATAATAATAAGGCAACAATCTATGACTGATTATATTTTATAAGAAAAAAAGAAGAGAGGGAATCCTTTACCACAAATAGTTAGAGAAGCAGTAGATTAGATGCTTACCTGTTATACATAAAGCCGCAACCAATGTTAGTTATTTATATAATTATTTGCTATGCTGTCTATCCATGTCCTACAAAGACAGCCAAAAGTTAAAGCAGCAGCAAGATGATAAATTCAAAGACATAGGATGCTGGTAGTTTACTGACCAGGGTTTGATGCTGTCAGAGCTCTGGTTCATGATCGATTGGGAGAAACTATGAGGGAGTTCTGAAGGTTTTGCTGAGCCAAATCAATGGGCTCCCATGAACCTCATTAGTGGAAATGGTGGAAAACAATTCAATGCCTAAACTTTTTTTCTCCATTCTATGTCCAACATTCTCCTATTTTCCCTATGGATCTTCTTACTTGCTTTGCCTTAACCTTTCCCAGGCTCTTTCCTTCTCCTGGATGGTATCTGATAAAATTTATAAAAAAGTTGGAGTAACCACAAATCTGGATTGGAAATCCCAAATTACTATGTAACTGGCCATGTGATTTAGGGTATGTTACACACTACCTTGGAGCCTTGATTTCCCAGACTGAATAACTAGAATCATAATGTCTACCTTGGAGAAAGGGTCAAATGGGATACCATGTGCAAACATCCAATAGACTTGATTCCCCTTCTTCACTCTCCTTTGCAAAACAGGTAGTGCAGTAGTTGGTGGAAGTGAGTGGGGAAAGGGAATGGATAAAATCTGAGGACAGAGTTCCTTCACTCTTATTGTTTATTTAAAGTCAAAACTCCAAAACATCTGTAAGACCACAGGAAAAAAAATTATAATGTGATACATCACTTTTATGTCATTGCCAGAGAAAATGTCTCAGTGGACAACACCATTTGACTGAAAATCTGAGGAAAATATCCTCCATTAAATAATTTTGGGGGATGGCACGGGCTGCCAAGTCCTCTCTGTAGAAAGAGGACATGTAAGCCTGCAGAGGGGTTTACAAGAGGGAACTCATATTTGGGAGAGACTCCCCATGCAACAATCAGCCCCCATGCAGACAGAGTGCCTTTATGGGTGAAGTGAAATGGAGAGATTGTACTGTAAATTAACACTAATAACCTATTGATGAGGACAACAGACCATTGACCAACTTGAGTGATTCTAAAAGAACTGAATTAACTTCTACACAATAGTGTTTCACAAACACAGCCAGCTGGTGATTGGTTGCAAGTGTCTTTGCAGTGAGTCAGAACTTTTGATTTCAATGAGGATTACAGGTGACAGAAGATGAAGTCACCTATAAACAGATATCAAATGCATCTGAAAACTCCATCCCCACTCTCATGCTCTAACACAAAAATGCAGCTGCCACCAGAAAATACAGTTCACATTGGGAGAATCATTTATAATGGCCGATACCAACAGTCTGAGAAAGGTTTACATTCGGTGTAAATAAGTTAGATTTTAGAAGTTAATGAGTTCCACTACCTAAGCTGCTCCTTATTAATTCATACAACGCAAAGACACCCAATAAAAATAATACCTTTTGAGCTATATACCATCTTTATGGAGATCATTAATATTTCCCCATAATACAGCAGTTACCAGTCCCATTATTTCCCTTGATCACCTTCATGCTCCTGACAACAGCACCATCTCATCCCCAATCCTTGTGTTAAAAAATGCCCTCAACTCCCGTCAGCCTCCCTTTCTCCAAGTGACCACTGTCTCCACACACCCTCATGAGACCTCGGCTGGAAAACCACCTGCCTCACCTCTCTCATATCTCTCTTTCTAATCAGAGACACACAGAGTAGACTGGAATGGAAGGTGGAAGGAAAAAGACGTCTTAAAAACTACATGAAGACTGGCCGTGAAGCACTGCCTCGTTCATTTATTCATTCATTTACTCACTCACTCATTCTTCCAACAGTTTTTAAGCCAGGCATTAAACAAGATATTCAGATTGTAGGAAGCAATTGACACCTAGTATCTGCAGGGAAGCAGACAGATAAGCAGATGATTGGAGAAAAGGAGGCATCTTTGAGCTGGGTCTGGAACAATTAGTAGGACTTACCTAGGAGATGAAAAAGGGATGGGCACAGGAAACCTCACACTGACAAGTAGAGACTTGCTCCATTTAGCTCTTTGTTATGTCCCTGCCAACTGCAGAGCTGAATGCACTGCAGGTGCTCCATAAGTAGCAAGAGGATGAATTAATGAATTAATGGTACAAAAGGATTCCATGAGAATCTAATCACTTATTGCCTTTCAGCCCCTTAGCAAGACACACGGAATCATTTGCATTCTGTTTCTGGCCCCTTAATAGGTGAGTTGCTTTATGCTCTCTGCTCTAAGGTATCCCTGATTTCTTCTGTCACATGACACCTCACCTTTGTTCCCAACTCCCTGTCACTAAGCAACAGAGAGAATAGGAAGCAAAAGCTTCTGAAAAACAAAATTTATACCTGGTACCATCAAATGGTCAAGCTGTCTAAGAAACCTGATAAAGTAACTGTGGACTTGGGCATCAATACATGGGCAATTGCAGTTCAGCTCTAGTTGATCTGAAACCACAAGGTAAGCATCAAGCAAGCATTGTTCAGCCCAGGCACCACACACATTTTGGCCCCGGTCATTCTTCATTGTCTGTCCTACACATTGTTAGATGATTACCATCATCCCTGGACTCCATCCACTAGATAACAGTAGCACCCTGCCTCCAAATGTCCCTGGGTAGGAAACAGTCAAAGTCACCCCCAACTGAGAACCACTTAATTAAACTGTGATTAGCAGTAGATGATAGTTCCCTTGGTAATCTCTCCCTCTGAGAGTCTCCAACAGTAGCATGCACAATCTCAGATGACTATCACAGGATCCCAGTATTAGAAATGACCTTGGACATCATGCAGCACAACTTAGACTTTGCCTATGAAGAAACTCAAGCCCAGAGAGGGGGAACTGGCTGTCCTCAGCCCACAGTGCTCATGGCAGCAGAAACCCTAGGCTTCTTGCCTCCCATACCAGAGCATTCCACCACACCCTAATCCTATATGACATTCTTTTTTCAGACTTCTAAAAATAAAGAAACTGACATTGATTTAGCAGCAATATAGATGCTTTCTTATAATAATAAAGTTATAATAATAATGATGAATAAAAACAATAATAATAACTAACACTTACTAAATAATTGCAATGCACCAGGCACTTTTCTAAGAACCTTTTTGCATTTTCTCATAACCTTTTGATACAAAAATCACAGAAATCTTGCTAGGTACATATTACCACTTCTATTTTTATAAATGAGGGGCACAAGCGCGCCAAGGCTAAGAACCTTGTTCACAGTCCCAGAGCAGGCCAACTGCAGAAACAGAGCTCACACAGGGGCTCCTGGAGGCTTGTGATGCCTCTTGCCTTTCCACTGTGTCATGGTGTTCACAGAGCCCACCCTGCTCCCCACAGGCCAGCTCCCAGCTGACCACTGCCCAACCACTCCTCCTGAATTGTATGGGCTGCAATACCAGCTGAGCCAGGGCTCCTCCACCTTCTGCCCTTTCAGACACACTTCCATCTGACATGTGCATTTTTGAGCCATGTTTGGTGACAGCCTTCAGCAGCTGATGGAGTCGATGGGGTTCATCTAATCCAAAAAGTATGTGCTGAGCTTCTCCTGTGGAACCAAGCTCTACGCTCAGCATGTCTAGGAATGCTAAGAGGAGTTGGTTTCTTTTTCAGCACATGTCAAAATTTGTCATTGTTTGTTGATTCTGTCCACTTTCCCACTAGACACTAGACAGGATGCTCAGAGGACTTGAATCACGTCTGTACTGGCCATTCCTGTATCCTCTGAGCCCAGCACAGGCCACATGCCCAAAGAATGCTTGTTAAATCAAGTCGAATTTGTGGAACACCTGCTGTAGGTCGCACATCCTTAGATACTTAATATTATCTTATTTGATATCACAAAAACCTTACACAAGGTATATCTTTATTTTAAGGATAAAAACCTAGGAGCACTGGCTTTTAAGGGATTTGTTCAAAGTCACAAAACTTGTATTTAGAATTGTCCTAACAATGGTTCAGAAGAGGATATGGTCCAAACTGAATATACACATGATTCCAAAGAAGCTGAACAGACTGCTGGGTAAAACACAGACTCAGCAGTCAGACTTTCTAGGTCTGTGTCCCAAGTCTACCTCTGATTATCTGTGTGATCTAGAAACAGAAAACTTCAGTTTCCTCTTCTGTATAATGGAAGTAATTAGAATAGTTCCTCTCTCAAAGAGTTGATGTGAGAACTAAATGAGTCGATATACTCAAAGTACTTTAAACATTGGCTGATGTATAATAGCTAAGACTTATTTAGCACTTCCTGTTTTTATAATAAAGGAGATAGAAGGGATAAACAGATACATAGATGTAGTCACACACACACATACACACATTCAGGTACAAATTAAAGAACAGTATAAGAGAGAATCAAGAGAGGCACACAGAAGAAGTGTCACAGGGGAAAATAATCTTTTCCTGCCCCACAGGAAATAACACCTTGCATTCAGGTTTTTGCTATTCCATTTAGAATTGAAAGAACACATCCTTGTCTGTGACATAAGCCACCTTTTTACTAGCATTGAATTCAATTTAGCTTTATATGCTGTTAAAAAAGAAAGAACACAATTCCAAAATGCCTTCGAGTAGATGATAGAGGAAAAAAGGCACATGTACAGGCATACAAAAGCAGTTATTCCTGTCTCATGCTGTTACCCTGTGTGAAACTGACTAGGCAAAGTTCTGCAGAAATGGTTTCAAATGGCTGGAAGAGAAGGGGGCTGCATGGAGCCGGATGATGGGATGCTAACTCCGACTCATATTCATTTACTGCTACATTTAAGCTGCTTTCAAGAGAGTTTCCCCTCAAAAATACCATTCATATTAAAATGGCAATGTTCTGGCTCAGAAGCCTCAGGAAACTGAGTGGTCCATTTGGCCTTCATCTTCCTAAACACGTGGATGAGCAGAGTCTTGGATAGGTCAGTGACGTGGCAGCACCATAAATAAATAATTACATAAGTATCTGCCGGGCGTGCAAAAAGGATATTCCTAAACAAAGAAGACTCATTATTTCTCCCAAGCAGTAGCTCAGAAGTCAGTCCTAATGCCTTTGCCTTTTAAGATCCTTTATATAGAGAGAAAAGAAACTGTCCAATATCCATATTCTATTTTGTTAACGTAAAGTAAGTTAGAAGTAATCGGTCTTCAATAAATAAATCACAAAGTAAAACATAAAAAGGATGCATAAATTAAATGAAACTCAAAAGACATATCACCCAATACCAACATGTGAACCTTATTTAGACCTTCGTTCAAACAAACTATTAAAACATATGATGTTTATAAAATAATTGGAAATTTTAACACTGACTGAACATTTGATGAATAAGACTTATTGTTAAACTTTTTGATGTGATACTAGTATTGTGATTGTTATTCATTAAACATACACAAGAAAATATTCACAGGAGAAATAATATTTTGAATTAGCTTCAATGTAATATGGGAGAGGGAAGTAGACTGTGGTATTAAAGAGGCAAGACTGGCCATGAATTGCTAATTGTTGAAGCTGAGTAACAGGTATATTGTGATTAATTATAATAACTTACTAGTATGTCTCTGTTTTTATATGCTAGATAATGAAAGTGGAATAGATAGATTAATTTTTAAAGAAGCAAGAAGAAAAGAAATTTTAAAGTAAGTGATTGAGAATAAAGACAAAATGGCTTTTGCTCCCTTTGATCCAAGAGTGATACATACAGAAACCAAAGTGGCACATACAGGCATTGACAACTGGTCTCAAGTCTGTTGGGAAGGATCTGGACAATATGGAAAAACTGCTTTGAAGACAATGACATGGAGCGAAAAGCTCTGCAGCACGTGGCCAATTCTGCCCTCCGGTAAAGAAATTTGCAGCCACAGCTAATTCTTCCTCCTCCTTTTTCAGATTGTAATCTCCACAAGATAGACCACCACTAGGACTGGATTTTGCTCATTGCTCTGCTTCAGGAGAGCCACACATGATATCTGGGAGATAGTACATGTATGACAAATTTGCAGGGCAGTGTGTGTGTGTGTGTGTGTGTGTGTGCATGTGTGTGTGCGTGTGTGTGTGTGCGCGTGTGCGTGTGTGTGTGTGTGTATCCATAGACATAAACTCATGTGTCTATAGCCCATAAATTAAATTAAATGTTAATTCTTCATCTTTATATAATAGCAAAAATTAAAACAAAATACTTTGGACTGGGCACAGTGACTCATGCCTGTAATCCCAGCACTTTGGGAGGCCAAAGTGGGCAGATTACTTGAGGTTAGAGGTTCGAGACCAGACTGGCAACATGGCGAAGCCCTGTATCTACTAAAAATACAAAAAATTAGCTGTGTGTGGTGGTGTGTGTCTGTGGTGCCAGCTACTCAGGAGGTTGAGGCATGAGAATCGTTTCAACTTGGGAGAAGGAGGTTGCAGTGAGCCAAGATCACGCCACTGACTCCAGCCTGGGTGATGGAGCAAGACTCTGTCTCAGGAAAATAAGTAAATAAAACAGAAATTAAAAACTTTGGAAATGTGAGTAATTTTGCCGGTAGATCTTCATATAGCTTAAACCAATGTCTCCCAAATTATGAGTAGCATGATGGTACACAGGCAGTTTTGTGTGGTTCACAAATAACTTTTGCTTGGGGGTTATGTATTTATTTTTAATATTTATTGAGACAAAGGTAATTGGCATCTCTATAGATGCAATAGGTTAGGAAAAGTCTGCAATACTTTATGTTTTGCATGATTAAATATGAGCACTGTTGGTAAAGAACTGTGATAAAAATGCTAGAAGTTACTATTCATAAGCTTGAAAAATTGTAGATTTAAATGACGTTATCCCAGAGAATAGCTACATGTTTACTTCCCATAAGTGCCCCTCTTGGGTAGCAAAGTGTTTTAGAATGTGGACTTTGGAACCAGACTACCTGGGCTCCAATTTCCAATCTTCTCTTTGACACTGACTAGCTGTGTAACCTTGGGCAAGTTACTGTGCCTCAAGTTCCTCATCTGTGAAATAGGGAGAGTAATACTGCCTATCTCATAGCTATTATGAGGATTAAATGTAAAACATGCAAATGCAGAATAACAAAGAGATACTACTATATATTGATCTGCAGCGGTGAAATTTAGAAGATTGACAATAATAAGTGTTGACATAAATGCAGAGAGACTAGAACTCTTATATATTGCAAGTGAGAATATAAATAACAATTTCAACCACTGTGCAAAACCACTTGGCAATGTTTACTAAAGCTAAATACATAACTACCCTATGACCCTAAAATTGCACTCCTGGGTTTGTATCCAAAAGAACTGAATATGTATGTCCACCAAAGCTCACATATGAACATATTTATAGCAGCTTTAATTATATGACCTCCAACTGGAAACAAAATGCCCACCAATAGGAGATGGACTAAATAAAATGCGATAAATTATCACAATGAAACACTACACAGCAATAAAAATAATAAGTCACAAATATATGCAAGAACATAGAAAAATCTTGCAAACTCTTTTTAAGTAAAAAAAGATAGGAAACAAAAGAGTAATGATTTAACTTCTATGAAGTACAAGAAGAGACAGACAAGTTGATAATGACAGAAGTAACCTCAGGGGATGATTACCACTTGGGTAGAGTGCTGAATTAAAAGGGGAACAAGGGAAACTTCTGGCATGTTGGAGATATTATGTACACCTACAAATATTCTCTGAGCTGTACACCTAAGATTAATGTACTTTATACACTTTACTTTTTGTACATGAATCAAAATTAAATTTCAATGTCCAATACTTAGAACAATGTCAAATACTTAGTGAGCACTATGGAAGTATTTGCTATTAATATTGACTCATATTTGCTAGTTATCTACACACTTAAAAGAGTTTACCAGAAGTTCTTGAAAACTTAAATGTGTTATGATACAAACATTATCAAATAAAGTTCCCATCCTGAAGAGTGGACAAGTTATTTGGGAGGCTCGCTAAGCAGGTTCAGCCACTACTCTGGAGGCACCATGGCAAGCAAGTAAATAGGCTCTGAAGTCAGAAAAAAAACCTTCCTTAAATTTTGCTCTGTCATTTACTAACGTTAGCAATATTACTTAACATCTAGAGTTCCCATTTCTTTATTTTTAATATATAGCTGATAATAGAAGCTACTTCATATGGTCTTTCTGAGATACTTATAAAAAGTTAGCTACTATTATCAGATTCATTTGATCTTTGAGTTTCAGATAAAAATGATGAAGGCTAAAGCTGAGAATTTTGCAGTCATTAATTACAATTGAGTTAGCTATCTTCCCAAGCTCACCTTCATTTGACTCATTTCAAAATATTTATGTAGACATTACCTAAGAAAGGCCACAGATCTTTGCAGATCACATAGAAGGATCAACTCCAAATTATTTATAGCCATGCTTGAAAAACCTGTCAATACAGCAGTCCATTATTATTTTATTTTAAAGTACTACCTCTATTATAGAAGAGAAAGCAAGGCATTCCTTGTTGAATTTTTGCATTCGTCTCTTGATTACTGACAGATTTTCCAAAAAATAAGAAAAATCGTTTGAGGCATCTGCACATGTGAATGTGTATTGCACCCGCACTTGTGTATGTGTCTTGCCAAACCTCTTTGTATCCATGACATGCTGTGTAAATACACTTTTATCGCCTGGTATATCACACTATAGCTCCTTTATCCATTTACCTGGCTGTCATCCCCACTAGATCCTAAATACTAAAAAGCAGAAACCACAGCTTGCTCATCCTATGCTCACAAGAGTTTAGCGTGGTACCTGATACAAACTAGGCACTCAAATTTTGTGTTGACCTAAACGTTTAGAATAATGCTACTCGTCTAAATGGCAACTCTTTAAAAATCAATGAAGATACCCACTTTCTTCCAGCATAATCAGCCCCACACCAGGGCACACAGTTCAGCAAGCTGAGAAGAGACTAGATTTCAGCCCCCAACTTGCCCTCTCAAACCAACTTCTCTTGTGCAGTAAACAACCTGACCAAATATAAGTGGATGACCAGGAGAATGACACGACCTTGTAGAGCAAAATAACATAAAGTGCCTAGCACTTCGCTTCACATAACTCCCTCCCTCAGGATTGCCTGTAGCCCCTCTGCAAAATCAGATCTGGATGTCTTTGTCACCTCCAAGTGAGACTGCTGTAACTCAGAAGGGACTCAATTAACAGGGAGATTGACCTGGGTGCATTCGAGTTTACTTAAGCCTCCCTTTAATAGATAGAATCAGTAGCACCTCCATAATGTGGGTACCGCTTGAGCCAGTGCAATTAACTCAAGGTTGGACTCAAGTCGGTAAGTGATATTCATATTTCAGAGACCAGGTTCTAGAGTAATGACCTCTCCTGAGTCTGTCCCTCCAAGTTTATTTGAATCCACCCTGCAATCCTAATTCTCTCTTCCAATATAGAGCAAGAACTTTCTATACCCAGGCCCTGATACCACTTCTAGTGCTGTCCCTGAGGGTGATATTTTCTCTGGGATCCTCAAGGTGGGGGAAGAGTTATTGGCTTGGATTTTTCCTTTCAGTTCTTTTTTTTTCTTTTCTTTTTTCCCCCCCCTCTCCAGTTGTCTGTATGAAAGCAAATGGCTATATTCAGCAATGGACCCAGCTCCAATTTAATTTCTATTTAAACTTTGTAAGTGCACACCAGCCACTACACTGAGATGGGCATTCAGAATCCAAATAGAGCAAGTGATATATGGCAGGAGCTAGCAAATCCTCCCTTTTAACTCTCAGGCTTGGTATTTCCCCACAGAACACTGGCAGCTTCACCTCACATCAGCACAGAGATTTACTAGCTCAGAGCCACAGTGAGGTCTTGTCTTACACAGTTTAATTACATTCACTAAACAGACAACAGTGCATTTACTGGCCCACCATTAAATATTATCAAAAGTAATTTAAACTCAACTTCACTTGTCCAAGTATATGGACAAAATACATTCAGTCATCCCAAAGCTTTAATATTCCCTCCATAACTGTGAATCATCAAGAAATCCTGAGTAATTTATTCTGCTTTCCAATTGGAAGCATATCTTAACGGGATAAAAGTCAGAATGTGCAGCACTTCTGATAGTAAACTTGTCCACCTGCTATACAACATAAATTAAGAAGCTTATACTTTAGTGATTCAATTACACCACTGAGTAATTGAAAATACACAATTACAAGGAGTTGGGGTTCTTATGAGAAATATAATGTCTGCATTCCAGATTCCCTACTATTTGATTTATAGTTGGAATATTGGCATAATAGTCTACATTTGAGAGGAATTGCCCCCTTCTGGATAGTTCTAGAATATGAATATTGAAGGCTACAAAGAATCTTAGAGCTCATCTTGTTTAATCCCTTGCTTTTTATATGAGGAAATGGAGCCCAAAGATCAATCAGCTTATAAAACGCAAAGGGAGCTTTCAAAAAGAGGCCTCTGATGCCAAGTGACAACGTTTAGGATGATGGTCAAACTCATAATCTCTGGAACTGGACAAAACTCAACCTCAGTGATGCACAAGCTACTTAATCTTTCTATAACCTTGTTTCTTCCTCTGTAAAAGAGAGATGGTAATTTCTAAAGCAACTTGCCACAGAGAACAACTCCTAGAGTTGCTTATAGAAGTATGTTCTTCAAAACACTTAGTGTTAAGCATATGTAAGTGCTCGATAAAAACATAGCCACAGCCACTGCTGCCACCACCATCAACAGTATCATCATCACCAGCATGTCCAGTGTCATTTCACTGTATCATTTCATAGTCTTTATTTAAATTCTATTGACACTCTCAGTATCTAACCAATGATTTGTCCACAGCATAGCACAGTCACTGATCCACAATAGCCAGCATATTTCCACATCCTATCCTGAAGGCAGTATACCATACAGTATACTTCTCCAGTTTGAATAACTGAATTTATGTTTATTTTGAGGACAACATGACAAGCAATCACTAGACATCCAACGCTTAATTCATTTCCTGAGCTGCACACTGACTAGGTATGTTTGCATCAGGTACAACACCATCAGATCAGTTTTCCTATGCTACCTGTTCCAACCCAGTCACATACATACATCTTCCATCTTAGCCCTGTGACTATGAGTTGTAGACTCTGCAATCTTAATGTGCAAATATTTCAAAAATCACAAATGATTTTTCTCATCAGTGACCTCCATTCTGTCTCTTGACAAAGGAAACCATAGCCTCTTTGAAACCCAAAATAAGCAGATGTAATCAAATGCTAATTTAGCAATAAACAGAAAATTGACTTCAAATCATCTCTCTGTCACTCTAATTGATTAACAGTCACATGAAAATTGATAACATGATTTTCAGCAAGAGAGCGTGTGGCAGAAGCTCTTTGGTTCTATTGGCTTCTCATATTGACTTCCTTCCAAATAAAGCTTTTTAAGAGTACATTAGTGAGTCCACTAATAAACTTAAAAAGCAGTCTAATTACAATAATGAACTCTGTACAATGAGTTAATACAACACTGGAGCTTACAGATCTGAGTCTCTTGCTGAAATAAAAACAAAGTACAAGTTCGGTTGAATGTAGTGCAACCACAGTTTTGTTTCAATAGCAGGGAATAAATGACTATTTTTCCTCTTTGCTTCTCTAGCATTTCAGCAAAATGTGCTCATGTGATACCTCCTTTCCTTAAATGTTTTCCCAACATCTATATTAATTATCTTAACATGAAATTCACTTTAAGCTGCTGATTCTCTCATGTTCACCTGGCTCAATTAGAAACCATCCTTTACAAGAAGACTGAAAAAATGCAAATAGAAAAAACTGCATTCGTTTAGGATGTGAATATTTCTAAATTGTACAAGTTATTATAGCAGAACTTGGCTACAGTTCACGTTGGCAGTAAGAGAACAGACATTGGAATTATAATGAAACATGCTAGCTAGGTTTCCCTGTGCAGGGAATTCTCTATTTGCTCTTCCAGATCTAGGCTTCACCCTTCTCTATTGCCTGTGCCTGGGAGACTGACCTTTAAAGATTGTGTCAATGGGCTTCCTTGCCTTCCGCTTCTGATTAGGTTGAGATATTGGAAGGCACTAACAATAGAGCCAAGGTCAAGAGGAAAATGAAGTGGGACATTTTTCCTCAACTGTCTCCCTGCTGGGCACAGTTTAGAAGGGACTGCATTTATTCACCAAGCCTGCACTCCTGAAATATTCCCTCTCTGACAGTGATAGCTTCCCCTCTCTGGATTCTGGAACCAGCTCCCTCCCTGGTATCTTCAGGTCCAGATGTTCCTGGCCTCCCACTGTTGTGAGTCCTAGGGGAGTCGTCACTTGTTGATTTCTTTAACCCTTCCATATCTCGAAAACAGTCTCTTCATTAAACTCTAACCCCATTTGCATGTGCCATCTGCTACCTGCCAGAGCCCTACAGATATGTTTATCTTTTATTAACCCAGTGGTTCTCTGCCTGTTGAGGGTCGCACACCCCTTTGAGAGCCTAAATGAGAAGAGTACATAGCGATCATTCTCTGCAGAAAATGCACATAGTCACAAACACAATTTTTTTATATAATTTCAAAGAGTTGACATACACTGTGAGGCACATATGTGGATCCCAAAGTATGAACCCTACTATAGAAAGGTGATTTTTAAGAAAAAAGTTTTTATTTTCAGAAGTGAATTACATGGGTAACATGTTGTTCTTTAAAGAGTCCTACTTTCGGGTATCAGATTGTGAGATGTGACGTTATCACAAGGCATCCTACCAAAAAAAAAAAAAAAAAAAGAAAAGAAAGAAATTTCTGAATAAATAATCAACCTAAAAATATGAGTGTACATGGAGACTTTAATTCTACTTCTTTCCTTGTTTCTCATATCACATATTTATCACATATACACTCAGAATGTGTTTTCCACCGGCCATGGTTTTGCCTCCTTGTAAAGTTTCTTATTAATCATTTCAAGTGACATCTGGACAACTAAGTAAATGTCTTCAAAAATCTCTGAAAGAGATTTCTTAAAGTTCCACTGTCTACCAGCCCTGCTCAGCATTCCTATGCCTGATCTCCAAGGATGCCAATATGTATTCAGCTGTTTTTTATTAACACTGGTGGCTTCATAATATTAAAAAAATGTATACACTGAGTCACCCCAACAGAAAACATGCATGGATTGTGATGAAAAATAAATTCCACTTCAAATAGTGATCCTCTCCGCCTAAATGCCTTCCCTGTGGCCCAGAATGAGCATCTTTCTATAGAAAAAAGAAAGAAAGAAAGCTGAAGCCTAACACTCCAGTGAGCTTGAATCTCTTGAGGTCTCTATCAGTGGCTATTAAAATTTAAAGTGCACTGTATAATCCTTGACTCTCGAAAACACATGCTACTTATATTCCTTAAGCCACTGGCAGCTTAAGCTATTCTGTATGGGAACACAGAGGGGAACAAAAGAGCCAATGCAATAGATACTGGACCACATAAATGTCAACTGAAGACCATGTGAATAAAAACCTTAGGTGATGTCTGCCTTCTAATGTCAGTCATCTTAATGATCCAGTATTTAAAAGTCACGTTTTAAAACCTATAAACTTGTTTAAATATCATGATATAGTGTATATAAATGCATATGTGCTCTATGGGTATATAAATTATTCTCTTTTTTAGGCCAAAAAATAAGATTAGTATAAAAGATAGCTTTTGTGTTCATAATTTTAAAGAATGCATAGATACATAAACCACATCATTCACATAGTATATTAGAGTAGTGAAGCCCCCTTCTTTATTACCTACATTGTTTTCTTTGTTAACAAAGAGCTCCTTGATTGTTTTGGTGACTCTCTTTAACAGCAGTCATCAGCAATACCAGGAGAGTGCCTCACAATTTGGTCTTTCTTTCTCATGGTGACCTAATCTGTCAGGAAGCTACCAATTTTGTAGGCAGATATCTGGGATCAGTAAACTGGGATGCCTTCCCTTCTTCCTTTCTCCACACAGGTCCTCTCCTATGGAATCAGGAGATGGCTTCAGTTTAATCTTAAAAGAATAAGCGAGCAGCTAAATTCAGAAGCCCAAGGGAGAGTTCCCTCCTCCCTGTCTCCAGCTCACCTATGTCCCCTACCCCTGACGCCATCCAATACACTGCTGCCAAATTAATCTTCCTAAAAGCAGAGCCCTGATCATCCCCCTTCCAACCCATCTTGTTCAAACCCTTGAAGTGCTCTTTATGCCCTACTGAAAGAAGAAATCGTTTGAGCTCTACAGCCTGAGACTCAAAGCCCTTATTAGTCCAGCTCTGGCTTTGCTCTAACTTCATTTTCTCTACTCCATGTTACTGTGGGTTCCAGGTGAATTACAACCTCATTCCCTGGAGGATCATATTCATTATAAACACCACTTTTCTCATCTTTTCCCTCTACCAATACAGAATATCTATCCTTGGGCAGTTTCAATGTTACCTCATCGATCACATGTTATGATATCTTTTCTATGCCTTTCTACCCACTGCTCTCCAGTCCAACCCCAGTAATTTATCTGATAACAGTTTACCTACTTGTAAACTATTAGATTCGTTTTACCTAGTTGTAAAGTGGGGTAAATAATGATAGGTAACTAAGAGGATTAAATATACAACATACTCAAAACACAGCTATGGTTTTTGTGGTAGCTGTTGCTTTTATCTTAAACCAGTTCCTATATAGTAAGACACTTGAAAATTGAATGGAATTTTGTTTATTTTTCGGTCCTCCACTGCCCCTATCTACCACAATATAAATAACTTGGAAAGAAATGGAGGAAGGACATTTGAAAGAAACTACCTGTCCTCAATTCTGAGGCGAAGAAAGAGCCAGTGGTTTTGGACTCTGAGTATATCATCTATGTAGATCAATTTGGCCTGGAAATGCCATATGTGTACACTGGCTTTCACTTAACAAAGAGTGTCAAATTGGGTCACTACACTACCACAAACTGCATTCTAAGAGACGTCAATCATAACGCCTAGGCTGATGTTCATTCAAGAAGATGGCGGTTGAGTCTAACAAGAACCCCTGCTGCCTTTACCAAAGGAACTGAGTCTGGCTTTTCCACAGCCTCCTTTTCAGCTTTCCTGAGCATTCACTTACATAAAAAGCAAATGAGATGCCACTTTGTCATCCTGGTTGCAGTTTCTCACAAATCCTTCGTCTTTTAAAAGACCTTGAGGGTCCGATTCTAATCTGAGTTGCACCATAATGAGTCTCTTAAAAGAACCATTCTGATGCCTGCAAGCACAGCAAAAGTATTAGGAAATACAGCATCATTAGTCAAAATCATGGCGGATTCACAGAAGCCTCTGTAGGGTCAGAGCAGCCATTTTGGAAGAGTTGTAGGCAAGAATGCATGTTTCCTAACTACCCACCAGCATTTACAGGTTTCATTCTGTCAAAAGATGGTGTCTTTAATCCCAGGTTTGGCATGAAAAATTTGAGCTGAGGCATATTCAACTGCTCCGCGATATTTCAGACATCATATACATTCAGCTTGCAAAACCTCTGAGCCGTAAGAGCACTGGGTGTGTCTCAAAATGACATGTGGTAACATAGAGTTCCACCAGAGCACAGGGCACCCAGTTAATTGGCAAGGCTGGTTACTAGGAAGCACACTGCTCCCTCCTGCCGCTGGCAGGCCACTTGGGCAACACCCAGAGAAACATTTTCAGTGGGCAAGAGTCTTTAAACCTCCTTGCACACAGCTCACATGACAGCTCAGAGCAACTCCTTATTTGCACTTGTCTTGCACTTCTGGGCGGTGCTCAAAGAGAAAGAAAGGTAAGCCTTTCTGCCCAGCAAGTATTTTAAGCCCTACTGAGCACAGAAATTCTCAGGGGAACTACCCGCAACCTGCAGGGTCACTGCTTCCTAATTTCCCTGGGTGGTACCTGATGACTCAGCAAGAGACTACATCATAATCCTTGCACAGAAGAGATCATTCTAGCTCCAGGCCCTCAGTCTCTCTCACTGCTATGTGAACTGGTACTAGTTTCTTCATTTGTCAAGCCTTTATTCCTTCTCTACCATGGAAATGTGATAGGAGAATGAGAATAGGCATAAAATTGTTTTCTAATTTTGTAATATAAATATATTCTTTAAATCAGTGATTCATTTAGATGCTGAGCAAAGATATACCACCCTATCTCTGCCAGAACACTTCCTGTGTTTGGAACTGTCACATACAAGGCTCTATTAGGTCCCTAGGGCCGTTATTACAAAGTACCGTAAACTGAGTGGCTTAAAGCGACGTTTATTCTTTCACAGTTATAGAGGCTAAAAGCCCAAAATCAAGGTGTTAGCAGGGCCATGCTCTGTCTTAAGACTGCAGGGGAGAAATCCTCTATTGCTTCTTCTAGCTCCTGGTGGTTGCCAGCAATCCTTAGTGCGCTACTTGGCTTGCAGGTACATCACTTCAATTTCTGCCTGTCTTCACATGGACTTCTCCCCACTGTGTCTGTCTCCAAATTTCTCTCTTCTTATACAGACACCAGCAATTGGATTAGGACCCGCACTAATCCAGTATGACCTTACTCTAATTTGATTAACTATGAAAAGACTTTTTCCAAATAAAGTCACATTCACAGGTACCGGGAGTTAAAGCTTCATCATGCAGTTCATCCCATAACAAATACCTGAGGCCTTTCCTGACCTCATAGTCTAAAATCAGTATAACTACCAACAATGGACTATATCACATAGACCAGTCAGCCAAAAGACCCCTAATGCTTAGCGTCAGTCACCAAGCAGCATTATGATTTCTTTCTGGTGATGAAGGCCACAGTTTAGTTCAGGTACCAAACACAGTTCCTAATACATATTAAGAATTCAATAAACATCAAATGAACAAATATTGTGAGTAAGTGGACATGGACTATGGAGAACAGAAGATATAGAGTAACAGTGCACCCTGAATATTCTAAAATAATCCTGATTATAAATAAATAGGCCAGCCCCATAACCTTACCTGAGCATGTCAGAACATCTGTCCCAATACTGATTTAGAAAGCAGGCTCACTAAAAGATGAGTCAGAAAAACAAAAAAGCAATAAGGGTGTTTTGTTATTCAAGCCCAATATTTCCCCCCCTCAAGTTTCTTATCTTCCTAGGTTTCCTCTCTTAGTAAATAACAGTCAGGAGTTCTTGATCCTTCACTGATTCCTGTCCTGTGTTCTCCCAGACAGTCATTTGCAACTTTCTCCAAGCTCTTCCATCTCCCTCAAACAAGCCCCCTCTTCCCCACTCCAACTACCACTTCTTTGGTTCAGGCCCTCTTTGGGTCATACATGAGTCACTTTGTTAACTTGAATTTGGGGCCACTTCAACCCTTCTTCTATCAGACTGATTTTTTACAATGCAAACTCTATCACTGACTAGCTTGCTCCAGTGACTGTCCTTTGTGCTCAGGATAAAATCTAAGATCTTTACTAAGTCTTATGTGGCAGACGCTGCTGGCTATGTGTTCATCAAAACTCATTTCTTCTTCTCCTGGGCACACAGCTGGAGTTCATTGACTGGCCTTCATTGCAGTTAAGCATGACCATTGAGTGGGTTTCTAGTCGGTGTAATCTGAACGATAATGACATGCACTATTTCCAACATGTTTCACAAAAATCTCTCATGCTGCCTCTCAAGCTGTGTCGCTCCCCACACCTGCCTTTTGATGCAAAGGTCCACCATAAAGTTCTGGTGCCCTAGGAAATGGCAGAGCCACAGGATGGAAGAACCTGAGCTAGCCGATTGATATTGAAGACTCCCTGCTATATGAATGAGAAATTCACTCCTGTTGTGTAGAGATGCTGGCGGGTGGTGGTTGTTGATTACAGTTGCAAGCCTACTCTGACTGATAATCCATTGGAGACTCTGTTTTCTGGCCCCTACTTACCTCTCCTATCCCATCATTCATTCATTATCCCTTTCCATCCTGTACCATCTTTTAGCCTCAATGAACAACTACAGTTTCACAAACTCAATCGTTCTTTCCTGACTTTAGTCCCATCCAAGTGATGCTCCCTCTGCTCGGAATAGTTTACTGCCCCTATTTGCCTGATTTATTTTTCTTCATCGGACTTAACCACTGCTTGATATAGCATTTATTTGTTTATTCCCTCATTCCCACTGGAAGTTAAACTCCTTGATTAGGACCTTCAACCTCTTCACTACTATATCCCTGGCATTTTGATTAACCTGCTCTGCAATAGCCTCTGAACATTTCTGGAAGAAATGACAACTCATAATTTCAAATACAATGTGCCTGGCACTGTGCTAAGTGCTTTACATATATCTATTTGAATCTTCACAAGAACTCTATAAGGTAGTATCATTCTTGGTCCTCATTTTACATAAAGGAAACTAAGGCTTAGAGAGGTTAAGTTCCTTGCCAGGTTGCACAGCTAGTGTGTAACTGAGTCAGGATTGGAACCCAGGCAGACAGACAGATACAAACCCCTCGCACTTACTCAACTGTTCACGAAGCAATAAATGCTTAGTAATGAGACACCAGCCAGAAATCCTGTTCATGAACCTACACGGGGAAGCTATACAATCTCCCATGCTTAATGTCACTGTTAAACTTACAGAGCAGGAAGTTAATAATATTATTCCTTGAAGATAACATAAACACTTAAAATGTTTTCCTTCTAACTCTTTACACTTCACTTCCTGCCTTTTCTGGTTCAGCGCCATTGAACTTAGTGGGTAAATGGGCAAATATATATCTCCAGACCATAC
Source organism: Cebus imitator (assembly GCF_001604975.1). Lineage (NCBI taxonomy): Eukaryota > Metazoa > Chordata > Mammalia > Primates > Cebidae > Cebus > Cebus imitator. The sequence continues at coordinate 119,364 of NW_016107737.1, read as the reverse complement.
TAAGCACGTCTTTTGATGTGCCCAAGTTCCAAAATGAATGTCACTCATGTTACAACCTCTCAGGTGCTTAGAAGTATTAGCAATTTCCGTTTTCCTTTGCTATTTTTTTCTCTAGGCTATCTATGCTATATTACTTCAATCTCTCTTTGTACAGTAAGTCATGCCCTCTAATCCATTTATCTTTTTCGTCACCCTTGCTGTGCAGTCTTTCCTTTTTCATCTTTTTCTTAAAAGCAAGATGGTTGGTTCTCTAATAAACACACATATACACAGGCACATACTCCACAATTTCAGGCATTCCAGGTTAACTCTTCTATCAGGATCCTCTCCTGACAACAGTTGACATAATTTTTTGGCCTCTATCCTCTGCAGCTCCACACTTTGGTTAATACTTTACTTCTCTTTCTCATTTTTGCTCAATTTTCTTCAATGGTCACAATAATGTTTTGATCTCCTACGATATACATGAGACCATTTCTTTGGTAAACACAGTTTATGGCCCATTTTCTTAAAACTCAAGAATTCTCAAGAATGATAAATGTAACCAACTATAAACTAACCCTTGCAGCACTTTGTGAAATCAAGCTTCAGATAGAATTCAAGCCAATCTTGCCAATATTGATGAAACGCATCTTATCCCAAATAGTGCCTGTGAGAATTGTGTCTCAACCATCTCTACCCAACTTGAGCCTATGAACTTTATGAAGAAGAGAAAATGTTGCTTTGCTATTCTCATGCTTTTTTATAATTTCTGTCAAGCTGTCCACAGACCTGATTTTCCTGAACTCTCACTTGCCCACACTCTAAGCTTAGACACAAACCTCTTCCCAACTATTAGTCAGCTAATTTGATAAACTAATTCCAACTAATGGAAATCAAAGAAATGTTTTCCTATCCTTAGTCAACATACGGTATCTCTGCACCTCAATTTCTTTATGTGTAAAATGGAGATCATATTCTATTTTGTACATGTCTTTACATAGGGAACTCTCAATTATCCATATGCTTGTTATGAGAACAATGTATTCGTTTACATGGCCTCTTCCCTTAACTCCTTCACCCCCAAGAAAAACTCTGGTATTTATATGTTCTCCTCCTCTGAGCTCTTGGGCTATTATGTACACGTACATGTGTGTGCATGTGTGTGCATGTATGTGTGTGTAAAAGGGAGAAAGAGAGATTGTGTCATATATATTCATATAAATATATATATATGAATAATCAGGGAAGTAGAGAACCTGAGAAGGACCAAGGACAGATGATTTATTCTGAAAAAGGTAAAAAACAGTAAGTTCAGGAATAGAATTGAGAGATAAGTCAATGCACTCCTGGAGTGAATTTGGGTGAAATCTGTCAGGGAAAAGGGGAAGAGGGTGAATCTTAAAGGGCATGGAAATAGTCCATCTGAAAGAGAAGGTGAGAATATGGGAAAGAAGCTGCATGACACACGCGCTGCTTCCTCGCCTTTGTTGGAGAGAGAATAATGAAAATGAATTAATGTCAATGACTGTTCTCCTTTAACTTTAATCTTTGCCAAGACTGTTCCATGAGGGTTTTGGGCTCTATAAAAGTCATTTATAGATTATTCCCTTTTTCATTATCTAAGACCATGGCTGATATCACTTCCCCAAATTCAGAACAGCTCACTTCAAGCTCTGCATGCCCTTTTGAGACACTGCCTTCCACCTCTAGTCAGTGCCACCTAGGAATTCCAGCATGACATTACCAAATATAGTCAGAAGGTGTATTCTCTTCCTGAGAAGGGGAAAAGCACAGAAGCACTTGAGAAACAAAGCAATAGTTTGAAGATTTATCCACAAATGTGATTTATTTGTATTCCTCATTCGTGTGCTTAATCAAAGAGTGACTGTGTAAAGAATTACATATTTCCATGGTTTCCAATGCTCATTCTGTGATATTTCTGAAGTTTGTTATGAATTATTTCATGAATCATTTCCTGTTGGCTTTTTAAGAATGCTTGAAATTCATAATATGATTTTGCTGACTATATGGCTAGAGTTTAGTGGCTAGGGTATTCCTTTATTTAGTCTCTTATATGACTTTCTAACTCTCCCACCAAAAACTTCCTGCTTTGGCTCCTGTCCTCCTCTCTGTAATTTACTTAAAGAGATAGATCAAGTGATTGCTAGTTAATTATCTTACATCAGAGTTTCCTGATCTGGCATCCTTCTTCACATGAAGTGGCCTATCTGGCCCCTCATTCTCTCTTACTTTCTAATTCTGTTGTCCCAAAGAAATATTTTTGTTGTGGTTGTTCTTTGGCACTGTGAAATTTATTTCCACCAAATGCAGATTGGCCAAGGCAAATCTGATCCTTAATTATTCATTGTCAACTAGTTTATTTGAAAAGCAATTTTATCAGCCTTGCTACCAAATCCAATCAACATTTTATTTGGAACCTAGACTTCATAGAACTCTATCTATTCATGCAAATATTTTATTGACTGCCAGGAACTATACCAAGAAATGGGAACAGGATGAAAGACATGGCTTTTGCCCTCTGGAAATCAAAGGATTTCAGAGGAAATATCTAAATTTACATTTGAGAGAAATGGAACACATTTTTCTAAAAGCTATATTCTATCATAAGTGATATCAATAATAATATTTATTTTTTAGTTACTCTATGTAGACTCTCTTTGCACTAAAGGCTTTATCTTCATTCTCTATATTAACATTCACAATAACACTATGAATTAAGTGCTATTTATACACATTTTACAGATAAGAGAATGGAAGCTAAAATGATTAAGGCACTAGCCTCAAATCATGTAGCTCACAAGTGGCAGTGTTGAGATTGGCATCTACATTATCTGCTTCCTTCTTTTTTTTTTTTGAGATGGAGTCTTGCTCTATCACCAGGCTGGAGTGCAGTGGCTCGATCTCGGCTCACTGCAACCTCCGCCTCCTGGGTTCAGGCAATTCTCCTGCCTCTGCCTCCAGAGCTGCTGGGACTACAGGCGCCCGCCACCATACTCGGCTAATGTTTTGTATTTTAGTAGAGACCAGTTTTTACCATGTTGGCCAGGATGGCCTTGATCTCTTGACCTCATGGTCTGCCCACCCTGGCCTCCCGAAGTGCTAAGATTACAGGCATGAGTCACCACACCTATCTGCTATCTTAAATTTGTCACTGAAAATGCAGAAGAATCTGCACGAGACCGTCTGGCATGCAGTAGGTACACGTTCAGTGCCTGGATAACTATTGGTCGGAAGAGGGGCTGGGAAGAAATTAGTGTGGCTTAAATGACAAGTTTGAGTCAAGGAGCAATGAAAGCTAAAAGCAAATAGACAGGCCAAGATCATTCTGGGAGGTATGATTATGGAGTGAGCAAAGAACAGAACAGGCACTGAGGGTTTCAGCAGGGAGGAAACGGTCAACGTGTCAACTTGGAACAGTCATTCTCAGCAGTGATTTGCACAAACACACAAAAAAATAAAAAGTAAAGGCCTCAAAACCAATAAAAAGAAAAATTACTCTAGGGTTGGGATAATAATGAATTGAATGAAAATAAAACGTAAGGGGCATCAAAAAGAAGAAATGCAATGGGAAACATTTGAATATTGGACTTATTTGGAGAGTATAAACAATGATTCTGAGGTTCTGAAGCCGAAGACCACTACAGCCATTATTGAAAATCATATAAGGGAGGAAAACGTGTCAGTTTGAGCTTGACAAAGTAGTTGCTATGTAATAGGCATGCAGATGTTCTCACAAAGAATAAATGTAAGAATGAACAAATGAATGAGTGAATGAAGTATTTTAGAAAAGCTGAACTTAATGGGGATGGTATGGCCTCTCAAGTAGAATCAGGCTCCATATAATTTTCCCTGGAAAGATCAGTCATGGTGGTTCCTATAATCCCAGCACTTTCAGAGGCTGAGTCAGGTGGATCACCTGAGGTCAGGAGTTCAAGATCAGCCTGGCCAACATGGTGAAACCCCATCTCTACTAAAAATACAAAAATTAGATGGGCATGGTGGCACACATCGGTAAGCCCAGCTACTTGGGAGGCTGAGGCAGAAGCATCACTTGAACCCAAGAGGCAGAGGTTGCAGTGAGCTGAGATGGTGCCACTGCACTCCAGCCTGGGCAGCAGAATGAAACTCCATCTCAAATAAAAAAGTAATCTTCTCTGGAAAAAAATCTCCATTTCCAGTGCTCTCATTTTATTTTCATTTGCCCCTATGTGGCCAAGCACACTGATTGTGCCTTCTTTTCTCCATATCCTCTTTAAATTTCTTCCTCTGAGTTATTTTAGGTAATGTGGTATATAAACATTATGATTTATAGAAGTTATTCCAAAGAATCTCTCCTGTGGGGTAGACAGATTTTTTTTTAAGTCCAGCAATTTTTCTTACTCTCCAAGTTCTCTCCTAATAAGAAGGTCCAACCAATACCTCTATCCACTTAATTTAAGGTTTTTAAACTCTCATTCAGAATATAAATCAAACAGAAGATCAAAAGGCTTACTCAAAGAGCCTAAGGAATTAGTCTTAAGTTGCGGAACAAACATAAGGCATGTGAAAAAAGCAAAATACAAGAGAAAGTGGTATAATATGGGTGAAAGTTGCATACATAAAAGGCTAAGCACCAGTTTTGATGACCACCAGACCTTTCTTTAGGCCTTAGGAGTATCCTAAAGAAAAAATGGAAAAAGGAGGGTAAACAAGAAAAACACAGTAAGATAGGGTCCATCTATCCTAAATCTTTGTGACCACTAAAAATGGAATTTTAGACTCATCTTTCCCCATTCATCCAAAACCTATATTTATGGTGAATAAGAATAAAGGCTTCATAGTCAGGAGCCTTTTTGCCATGTGGTGTGTGACACGGTGCAAGATACTTCACCTCTTTGTGCCTCAGTGTCCTCATTATATGGGGATCAAGCCTCAGGTTAGTTGCGGAGATTAAATGAGATAATGTGCTTCAAGCTCTAGCATCTGACTAGGGCTCAGTAAATTGCTCAATAAACCACAATTGGTATTTAAAGTGTATTATCCTGTGCTAGGTACTGAGTCAGAAATAAATCTAAGGTTTGCTCCTCCAACTCCTAACTCCCCACCAGCCATAGCCAACCAAACCTCTGGACGTAATGCTCCTTTCATCATCAGAACACCATGAAGATATGAAAGGAGCAAGAAAATGTGTGGAGTGAATTAGAAAAATATACACTAGTTACTGATCTAACATTATGGCTTCCCTGGATTAAGGAGATTTGGGTCATGAGCTAACCAGTGTTGCTCAAAGTAGTGTTGAAATCTCTAATGGAAAAAGGATTAGAGGATAGAACCAGCTGTTTGGGGCACTGGAATTATAAGAATCTGAATGTGATTTTAAGAAGAGGTATCCTAAGGGGAAAAGAAATGCTCATTTTTATATGTGCATTATTATTTGCTACTAAGGAGAGGTGGTGTCAGGAAGGAGGTGAAATACATTCTTTTTAATATCCTTATTGTAAAAAAAAAAAAAAAGTACACTATACATGTGCTTAAAACACATGTTTGTTAGAGGAAGTAACCCATCTGAGATAGCCCATTATCAATGTCTTGCTAAAAAAGGAAATTATTTTGGAAACGTTTATTTCACTCGAATTTTTCAATTTTATTCTTATAAGTGTCCAATTAGGGTTTTTAAATGCTATTTTCTTCTCCTTGTCACTAATCTTATTTGTAGTCTGGAATAAGTTATGCTGTAGTGTGGTAGGTGTTTAAAGATTTCTTTTCAACCGAGTAAAAATTTTATGTAATTTACATTTTACACATGTATTTAACTCCCATGGTAAAAACATATGTCATTCAACTGGCAAATGAGTTCATATTAACATACTTTATTGATAATATGAGAAATTCTATTAAAAAAATGAAGTGTAATCCCTTCAGAACTTGATGTCAGTACATAACATCTAGGAATTGTGCTTCAAGGTATATTTCACAGAATATATCTGAATACAAGAAACAGTCATGAAATGAGTAATGCTTTTAAGCAGGCAGAGGACTCCATCACAGCCGCAGCAGTAACTGTAGAAGTAATAACCACAGTAGCAGCAGTAGTAAGCACAATATTACTAAATTGCATGAGGCATTATTCTAAATGCTTCATATGTGTTACTGCATTTAATCCTCCCAACAACCCTGTGAATTAAGTTCTATCACATCCCTTTTTACTAATGAAGAAGTTGAAACATAAGAAGGAGGCTAAACATTGTCCCTGAGCGTGCAGCTGCTATGCGACAGAGCTGGAATTTAAACTGGTAAAGACTTGAGAAACTGAGATCTTTAATATCGCTCTAGAATGTGCCTTATTTACGTGACTTGGGGAACTTGAGTCCAGCCCATATCTGTATGATTCCAGAATGTATTCTCTGATTGTGAAACCATAGTTCTGTTTCAAGGGCTCTCACGTCTGTCGGAACTTATTTCACCTGTTCAGGGTACTGTATGATGACCACCCATCTTCACTCAAGAAATAGTGGGGAATTAGGTCTGTATTGTGATAAAACATGAAATGAACATGCAGCCATAAGCCTTAGTTACCAACCTTTCTCATTTCCATGGTGCAAGTAGTCAGGGTGGAAAGAAGGAGGGAGAAATAAAGAAAAGCTTTTCTCAAACAACTATACACGCCAAGAAAAGTGCTAAGTATTTATGTATAAGAACTCATTTCGGCTGGGGGCAATGACTCACCCCTGTAATCCCAACACTTTGGGAGGCCAACGGGGTGGATCACAAGGTCAGAAGATTGAGATCATCCTGGCTAAGATGGTGAAACCCCAACTCTACTAAAAATACAAAAAAATTAGCCAGGCATGGTGGCGCGTGCCTGTAGTCCCAGCTATTGGGGAGGCTGAGGCAGGCGAATCGCTTGAACCCATAAGGCAGTGAGCCAAGATCGTTCCACTGCACTCCAGCCTGGGCGACAGAGTGAAACTCCGTCTCAAAAAAAAAANAAAAAAAAAAAAAAAAAAAAAAAAAGATCTCATTTCATGGGAGCACAGATATAAGAAATGAAGCCACAAAAGTGTTCAAAAGAGAGTGATGTTAACTCTGCAGAAAGATTAAGAAAGCTAGGTTGACTTATTGGGAAAAGTAATAAGCTGTTCATTTTACAGAAATGAATAGAAACTTCCGCTGGGAGAGTTTCAGTGGCTGCCCCACGTCATAGTTGAAGTTGATTAAATCCAAAACTGGACCAGGCCCCTGGATTTCCCATGTTCCAGTCTGCACATTAATATCCTACTCCAGGTAGGGAAGCATTGCTGTGCCCTCCTCCTTCCCCACTGTAGCCTGGCACCAACCTGCATCTCAGCTGGGACATTCTGTTCCTAAGATCTTTTAGTGATTAAGTCAGTCTGTATTAGAGAACACTTTTGTCAAGTCGAACCAGAGAAAACAGTGGTGGGTACCAAGCTTGATTTTCTAACACACATAAGAGGTTTAGTTTGTTCTTACTCTTTCTTTGGGAAGAAGAGAATGGATGTTATAAACAAGATATTTTTACTCCCATTTTATAGATGAGAAAACTGAGTTTCGAATAGGTGAACAAATTTTCCTAAGGTTTGCCAAGCTAAGAAGTGACAGCTTTGGGACTCAAATCTAGGATTGCTAAGCAGAAGTTTCACAGGTGGGAATGAAAATGCATCAGTGCGTATTTTTATGCCTTTGACTTCGGATCTAAGACAATACTCTCTGGGCTGTCAATTCTTTTTAAAGGCATGTTCTGCTTAGGCTGATAGAAAATAGCCATTCTGCCCCCAACCCTAGGAAGAGTTACTCAGTCGGTTCTTGCTTGCCCAATTAGGAAAGTTATCATGGCATGGAGCATAAATTATCCCATTGTTGCTTAGTTTATTTTTCCTTTGCTTTTCTTTGTTTAGAATAATAAAGGAAGAATGTCTTCTTTGGGCTGATATGCAATGAGCAGAGTTTTGTTTCCCTGAGAATGCATGTGGCAATTTTAGTCATTAAAAGGAAAAAGAAAAGCACTCATTTTTGGTTGATCTGTTGAAAATATGGTCAGCACATAGAATAGGAGCCTTATTTTTCCTAGAATGGTTCAAGCGTCAGATAGACTGGAATAAAAAAAAAAAGCTGTGTGGGCTTCAATGATTTATTTGACACCTCCAAGCCTTAATTTCCTGATCTGCAAAATGAGGGATATAATACTGTCTACTGCATAGTTGTTGTGAGGCATATAAACTACTTACCATACCACCTTGCACCATTAGGATGGCTACTATGAACAAAAAAGTACTGAAAATGCCAAGGGTTGATGAGGATGTGATGAAATTGAGCCCCTTTTGCACTATTGGTGGAGTGTTAAATGATGCAACTACTGTGAAAAACAGCATGGCGGTTCCTCAAAAAATTACAAATCAGATTTCCTATGATCCGGCAATGCCAATTCTAGGTATATATCCTCAAAGAAACGAAATCAGGGTCTTAAAAAGAGATATCTTTACACCTGTGTTCACAGCAACATTATTCACAACAGCCCAAAGGTGGAAGTAACTCGAGCATCTATCAGGTGATGAGTGGGAAAGCAAATGTCACAAATACAACGAAATATTATTCAGCCTTAGAAAGGGAGAACATTCTGACACGTGCTAGAGTGTGGATGAAACTTCAAGACATTATGCTAAGTGAAATAAGCGAGTCTCAAAACGATAAATATCATATGATTCTTCTTATACAAAATACCTGGAGTAGTTAATTCATAGAGACAGAAAAGTAGAGCAGTGGTTGCCAGGGGCTAGGTGGTGGGGAGAAATAGGACATTTTTATTTAATGGGTATAAAGCTTCTGTTTTTCAAGGTGAAAAGCATTCTGGAGATGGATTATGGTGATGGTTATACAGCAATGTGGATGTACTAAATACCACTGAACTGTACACTTAAAAAGGTTAAGATGTTTTTTTAAAAAGCCATGGGGACAGCCAGCTGAATAAAATGGTAGCAATGACATAAATCAAAATGAAACAAAAAGTATTTAGCATAGTGCTGGCCCATTGTAATCATTTATTGAATGTTGAACCATTGGCAAAGATGGCAAAGGAAAAGCCTGGTAGTGGTGGTGGAGGAGCTACGTGCTAGTATCACCCCGTGTGTACAGCTCTCCTCCCAAGAAGAGGCTGGCTTCCTGAGGGGAAGATTCAGGACTTCAATCCCAGAATGCAAAGCAACATGAAATAGATTCACTTATTTTGCAGTGAGATGAGCCTCTTTGGAAGCTGAATACAGGTAGTGAGCTGAGCAGGCCCAGTGTGGTGGTGGGAAGGCACAGCACTCAGGGAATTGCTCCAGCAATTGGAAAAATGTGTTTTAATTAGGTTGGTTGGTTAGTGGTTCCCAAAGCAATGGGCTCTGAGCAGAAGGCAGGAGGAGTGCAGGTATGCATATATGTATGGGAGAGGGAGAGGGAAGCCAGTGATTGATTGGAGAGAAGGGAAGCAACCTGCTAGAAACAGCTCCTGGTGCTCTGAGCATTGGATTCATTTGAAACAGACAGTGAACTCCTGTACTTTTGGACTTTAAAAGCCAATAGGATCTTCACGTGGTACCAAATGAGAAGCCCCGCCCCAAAAAGGTGGCCTGGGGGCTGGTCCATCACTCCTGCTCTTCCTCAGCTGACTCTGCCTGCTTTGTGAAGTCTAGGAAAGCAGGGGAGGTAAGCATCTCATGGTCCAAGGCTAATCACAATAATAAACCTCCAAGAACAAAATCGACTGAAAAGAATAAAATTTTTAAAGTGAGACCGTTCTCTGTCATTTCTGTCTCGGATTATGTTGGGGAAGGTTGAACTCAATTTTATTGAGAAATCAATTGTAATTTGGCACTCTGCATGATCCCTGGCAGAGGATGCTGATAACAGTCTCTCCTGAAATCTGCAAGCTAATTTACTTCTGCCGCCTACACGCTCACAAACAAGCGTGAATTAGAGACCCTCTTCCCACCACATGCCCAAGCAGCCATTGATTTGTGGCCCCCTTTTCTTGTTTATGAGATAAGCAGTAAATTTGGAAAGGGAAACAAAAGGAACAAGTTCAAGTCAACAAGTGAGAAACGTGGCTGAGAGACAACGATAAAATTAAAGATTAGAGCACATGGCTGGGCACGGTGGCTCATGCCTGTAATCGCAGCACTTTCGGAGGCTGAGACGAGTGGATCACCTGAGGTCATGAGTTCAAGACCAGCCTGACCAACATGAAGAAACTCTGTCTCTACCAAAAATACAAAATTAGCTGGGTGTGGTGACACATGCCTGTAGTCCAAGCAACTTAGAAGGCTGAGGCAGGAGAATCACTTGAACCCGGGAGGCGGAGGTTGCAGTGAGACGAGATCATGCCATTGCACTTCAGCCTGAGCAACAAAAGCAAAACTCTATTTCAAAAAAAAAAAAAGAAAAGAAAAAAAAGGATTAGAGCACATGCTACAAACTGTGCATTCCTACGATATAGCTGACCAGAGGAAAAAAAAAAAATGACTGTGCTTTGTATGTGAGTGGGGAGAGTAGAGGGTGGCATTTTGTTGTGTTTTACCAATGAAACCCATCAAAAGACCCCTTAAGCTCATTTCCATGTTTATTTCAATCAAGCCCCACCACTTTAAGCAAAGAGAAGATGCCAATACTGTGGCTTTCAAAAGGGGAAAAACTCTGAATGTCGTTCATAATGAGTTACCAGAAGGAAAAACGTAAAAATGTGCTTTTTAATGCAATGCTATGCTGACCTTTTCAAGGAGAGCAGCAGCTGGCCTCACCAGACTCATGGATTACAGGACTTTTCTCAGAATTTATCCAACATATCAATGCAAATCCACCCAAAGTATCATTTTTTTAGGTGGGAATTGCAGTGTTAGAGGATTAAGGCTCACCCAAGTGTACCACAGAATGCATTGTCCCTATGACAAGCCCAAGTGAGCTGTTTTCAAACATTCCTCTAAACAAGTGAGTGCTTTTCAAACTTCATACTTTGCAATTCATCTTACTGGCAGGCACCCTGAGTCTCTCATGAGCATGAGATAGTAAAGGAGGGACAACCTCTGTCTTCAGCTGTACTTGACTCTCCACCCATGCCCGTCACTCCCCCATCCCACACCTGAGCACAGCTGTGGCTGTAACACACTCTTGACGAGGGTTACTTCCCCGAAAAGACAACCCCTAATGCAGAAGAGCAGACAAATGTCATCCGTTTTCCAACTGCATTCACAATTCTGGATCCAGCACCTTATGGGAGAATTTTCCTCCTACCCTTCCCTATGGAGTCCCCAGCTTTCTTCCACCTCTATAATAAGGATCTCTTTTCTCCATGTTATTCCCAGAGCCACAAAATCTAGGGCAATGTAGCCTAAAATTATCATTTCCTTCAAAGCCACAGCAATCCCAGTCTACCTGGGTCTCTGATTCCCCCATCTCTGCCCTAGAAGGAATACATTTTGGAGTGGCCTTTCTGCGTCCCATAGCCACCATGCACAAGCACACCTGGGGACTTCACAACAGGCACCAGGCACCAGAGCACACTGAGCATGATGAATGCTTCTTTCCTCCAGAAAGGATCATCGCAGAGCTACTTTTTACAGACTCTTGAGCTTACCTGCAGCACACAGCTTTAAGCTCTGAAGATGCGAATAAAGATTGAACTTCATCTGACTAAAGCTCAGAAAGTTAAAAAGCCAAAACAAATCGAACCAAAGAGACAATAAACAAACACGGAAGTTGAAAGTATATGCTGGTTGTGTTTACTGCCACACAAGCAGACCCTGGAAATCAGCTTTCATTTTGCAAGCAAGCCACTATGGAGAACAATTTCAGGAAACATACACCGTTAAAAAATATTACAAGCAGCTTACTGCAATAATACCTATAATTTTTCATTCATTTTAATATTCCTGTTTTTCACATTTAGAATTTCTAGTAACTCTACCTTATTATGTCATTTTGGTTGATGTGCCAATATAATCGGATAAACATTTGTCTAATAGTGGGTTACACTATTTTTAAAAGTACTTTTGTAGAACAACAACAACAAAAAATCACTATAAAAAGAAAAGCACCCAATCCTTGCATTTTAATATTTAAGCCTTTCTAAGGTTGGGGAAAGATGTGAGTTTTAAAAAGGGAGGGATTTGAAGGGAGTGCTTTCATACACATGGCCACTTGGACATTTCAGATGAACTATTTCCTTTGCTGGGTGAAAGGGAAAAGGAAGTATTTCATGAGAACTTTCTTAGACATCCTTGTATTAATTTAAAAAACAAGAGCACAGGGCATGTATTAGTAAAATAGCCTTTAATGAGTGCTCACTACATGCCAGACCTTATAAGCCAGTGTTTCACATGAATTAACCATTTAATCTAAATAAAAACCCTGGGAGCGCTATATAATACTTAACCCTACTTTACAGATGAGAACATAAAGGCACCTACCACACATCAAGCACTGTGTTAAATATTTACATATATTATTACTCTAATCCTTGCAACTCATTATTATCCTCATGGCATAAACATCTTTGTTTGTTCTTTTAAAAAATGAAGAAAAAGAGAACCAAAGAGTTATAGGATGTATCAAATGTCCCACAGTGGTCAATCTACAGCCACCTCCTAGAATCCACACTCTTAACCACCATGCTAAGGTAGAGCTCATAAACTTTCTCTGCATACTGGTCCAGTTTTCACTGTTTCAGCCTTAAGTGGGTGAATGTGGGTGGGACTTGCAGTGCCAAAGAACAGCCACCTTGGCTAAGAGTCAGGTTTGGCCTGATGACTTGATTCCATTCATTCAGGCAACTCAGGAAAAGCATCCTGTGCACACTGAATGAGGCAAGTCTAGCCAAAGAGAAAGCTAAGCAAGCATCTTAAAAACTATATAAAATGCCTGGTGACAACTATCCTGGTTCTACTTCCTTTGGGCTCCTACCAACCACCAGAGGAAGATAAAGACCCTTTATCCATCCAAGTGCCAAGAACTGTTCTTAATGCAATAAACATTTGTGGATGGACTCAACTCACTTCTCCCTCAAAGAGGAGTCAGGATTAGGAGACAGATCATACACTGAGCCACAGAACTATGGAAGAACGCCTGTAATCCCAGCACTTTGGGAGGCCGAGGCGGGTGGATCACGAGGTCAAGAGATTAAGACCATCCTGGTCAACACGGTGAAACCCCGTCTCTACTAAAACTACAAAAAATTAGCTGGGCATGGTGGCATGTGCCTGTGATCCCAGCTACTCAGGAGGCTGAGGCAGGAGAATTGCCTGAACCCAGGAGGCGGAGGTAGCGGTGAGCCAAGATCGCGCCATTGCACTCCAGCCTGGGTA
>NW_016107737.1:21723-106007 GCF_001604975.1 Cebus imitator | reverse complement strand
TCAAAAAAAAAAAAAAAAAGAACTATGGGAGAAGTGTGCTTTGGGTATAATGAAGGAAGACTTGAAGCTGTTGACTCAGCTTGCTAAGGTGTCTTTGTCTTCAGGCTCTTAGACATCCTAGCCTCTGTGGATAGGTTCTCTTTGAACTGTGGCTCTAAAATGATGCTCACATACAGTTGATAATATAGGACAGGCCTGGGACTGAAACAGAGGCCAGGAGAAAGACAGTCATTTTCTTCCAACCAGTATAGATAGGTAAAGGAGTCCTCAACCACCTTCTCTTGGTTCAGCCAGCTGCCCAGATCTTGAGTTCCACTGAGTTCTGGGGGGCCACAGTCTCGATTCTTAATTTAATGTGGTTTACTTCACCTTGTCATCTATACAAACTTCAGGAAGAGGTGGTGATGGCTGCATCAGGTCTGGCCAAGGTTTTGACACACAGGACCCAGAACCCAAGCAAACATACCATGCCACAAAACTTACCTTACTATTTGTGCTCCTAACAATAAACAAAGTCTTTTCCAAACTGGATCCTAAGACGTTATTTTCACATTACTGATAAAAACCTAAGAAACAAGGAAATGGCTTGACTTGGCCCTCAGAAGGCAACTCTGACATCCTTCCCTAATAGCACTCAGGATGCACTGCATGTGACAATGACACTATTGTAATACCTGCAGGATTCGACATGAGAATCTCAGCTTTTGATGCCTCCCAAAATTTCATGGGATATGACTATGTTCAACTAGGTCAAATGTTTTAGAACGGATTTTGTTTACCCATAAAATGGACCAGGTGGTCACCATCTCATTCTTAATAGGTGAAATGTGCCAACCTCATCAAGGCCAGTCCGAGAAGAATATAATCTGCAAGTAGAATTTCCCTAACATGAATCATCTCTTCCACTGTGCTCCCAAAGCACGATGTGCCGATCTTTGCAGCAGCTCATCTCACAACTCCATAGTTACTCATTTGCACATCTGCCTCCTCCAAATAGCCTGGGGGCCCCCACTGGCAGGGCAGAAGCATATTCTATGTGGCTCTGTATCCCTGGTGCCACAAAGTCCATGGTCCTTCGTCGGAGCTTTACAAGTGGCTAAAAATGAGGAATAGGTGGGTAAAGCACCATCCCACCCCAGAACACCAAGTGCTAGACACTGAAACTTTACATGTTACCAATCCACATAGTCAGACACGTACCTTCAAAATGAAGGCCTCATCCATAAATATGTTTAAATCGTTTTTTTAAATCCTTGTATTTTTTCTAGGCATAAAATGACATGTTTACACAGAAAAATGGAGAACGATCCTTTATTCCTCCTGAATAATTTCAAGTTAAAGAAAATATGTCCATACTTCTGGAATTCCTAACCTGTAAACAATGGTTCATCTTCTCTAAAACCTGCAAGACACCTTTGATTTGGATGATCTTCTCGTCTTGGCTTCCACTTTTCCAGACCGAGAGTCTTTTTGTTGTCTTTCTGTGGCAAGTACCCCTTCATCTTGACCATTAAAGATGTCCTTCTCACAAGTGGGCCCTTTCATACTCCCTGAAAGTTCCGTAATGGAAACTGTCCACTGTGCTCCAGCCACAGTTCTGAGATGGTGGATGTAATTGGCGAAGTTGGCAGAGAAGTGAAAATCTAAGCCAGCCAGGAGAGTCAACTCCCTCAAGCCTGACAAGAGGGGAATGAAAGTCAGAGGGAGAAGATGAGACCGCTTGTCTTGGCTTTCTCCAGCGTGTTCAGGGCACACTCTGTTTTCTTCCGTTTAAACAAAGGGCATTCTCCCATTCTGCCAAGGGCTCCACATACTTTTCTGAGATCTGTCCCAGGGCATGGCCCCACCACTCAGTAGGTAGGGAGTGACTTCTGCCAAGTCACTTAACCACCCAATCTCAAGTTCCTCATCTGTAAAATTGGGATAATATTTCTCAGCCGACATCCCAGGTTCCTAGCAATAAATATTAATGTCCGTAGAGGGCTTTGAGATCCTGGGGTGAAGGATGCAGCAGAGTGTTATTTTTATGACGTTGCAGCTTCCATAAAGCATCAAATTCAATGAGAAAGAGGAGAGAGGGGGCACTGGGCTGGAACCAAGAATAATGCAGGCAGATGCTATTCGAGCTTCCCCCTACTGCTAATGCATCTTGACAGTCACCTGCAAGTCTGCTGCTATTCCAGTCCTGGGGCTTTCATTTTTACTGGTGACCTCGTTGAATGCCTCCCCATCCCCCTCTTCCCAGAGTCAGAATCCCTATTTAGCATCATATTAATATGGAACTTCATAACGCTGATATGGATCTGTGTATTACAAACATCAGGGGGCCCGCCTGGCAGTCTGCTGGCTTCAACATGCTACTCAGCAGGGAATCTGTGTTCAAGACTCTGGAGTGGGCCAGCCTTCCGGAGTTGGCCAGACGCCCACATCCGAACTGCCCGAGCAGCACCTTCCCTCCCCCTTTCTCTCCCAGAAGAGGCTTTCCAGGCCCCCAGGCTCTGAAGAGGAGTGCAGACTGCTGTGCACAGGCCTCTGTGACCAGAAATAAAGCTGGTTTTATTTTGGGATAAAAATTTAGAAGAGGAATTCAATAAAAAAAAAAAAAGGGGAAAGAATTCAATAATAAAAAAAAAAAAAATTGGGGAAGAAAAATCAATGGTAATAAGGAAGGGGGAGGGGCTGGTGAGAATGTGATACCCTGGCTCCACAGCAAGGGGGTGGCTGCACTCTCCTGACATGTCCAGGAGGTCTCTGGAGACTTGATTGAGGTGAGGGTGCCAGTGAGGGCCATTGGATACGGTGTAGGGCTCAGGAGGCAATTAATCCATCATGTTAATTGCAGTATTTCCATTGCCTGGGTTGCAGGCAAGAGGAAAGTGGTGGTGACAGGGAGCAGAGGGCAGGAGCCTGGGTTGGCAGAAGATGCTGTGGAGCGAGTTCCTGCTGGAAAATGAGACTCAAAGCCTACCCAAGCTGCTCCTGTAAAGACACATGGGGCCTTCTCCTCCCCCACAGCCCCCCCAGCAGCCTCTTGTCCTTTTGTAAAAAGTCATTGCCTTCAAAATACCCTCTGCATCTTCCTTTTATTCAGACTTTTCATCTACCCAAAGACACTGTCCTTTCCTGGGTTTTTGACTGGTTGGTTGGTTTTAATGCCAATGTGTGCATCTTGCTAGCTGACTGCCCATCATACGACCACACATTCTGCCTCTTTATTTTCTAATTACTGCCCCTCATGGCCTCACATACAATCCAGGTTAGTGGATGTTGGAGTGCAAAAAATAAGGAAAAATAAAGATTGTCACTCTAGAACAAAGAAGTATCAGGGACTTTGTCCTAGGACAACATTAAGATAGTTGGGCATCAAGCTCTCTAAAGAATGGGTTCAGGGACCCCTTGCAATGAGTTTAAGAGGACCACTTATTCCTTACTTCTTTGTTTTCATGAAAAAGGCAACATAGAGTAACACTATTCCTCCACCTGATGCCTCCCCCATCTCATGGCTGGAGAAGGGACCTACCTGATTGACAAATCTGGAAGAAGATACCCAATCTGGGTAGCTCCATCCCTTCTGGGTCCCTGCATTAGAGCCTGCCTACCTGCATCTACTCCTCCAAGCAGGAGGCCTGCGTGGCCAGCACCTAGGTGAGTCCATTTAACTCTGCTGTTCAGGCACTAGCAGGTCCTTTCCCCCACAGAACTACATCCTGTCCTTCACTCAAGCCTTCATCAGCAGGAGCCCTAACATAATGATCGTCAGGGGATTGCCTCCCATGCCTGCCTACCTCACTCAGGCGGAGAAGTGATCTCCGAAAACCCTAGTACAGCCCAGCTTGTTCTCCATTTGGCAATGCCTTCAGTATGGGTAAGAAACACAGGTGCTTTTAATAGAATTCAAACCTTGCTTCTGTTGGGCTGCTAGCAGGGCAATTTAGTGCTAAAATGTGTGTCTGCTGAGAATGGCCCTCTGTCTGCAGAAGTTGTATGAGAAGGAAAAGCACTCCCACAATAAGAAACATCTATTGAGAGCTTACCCCAGGTTAGGCACTGAGCTAGAGCTGTGTGGTTTAGCTGGACTCCTTGTGAAGGCTCTGAGGTCTGAGAAAATTTCTATCCCTAGGTTACAGAGTAGGAAAATGAGGCTTGGAGAGGCTATGAAGCTGGCAAGAGGAATGAACAAAAGCCAGTGTCAGTCCTAACTGTTCATTCATCACACATTTACAGAGGAACCCCCTGTGCTGTTCCTCTAAAGGCAATGGAAGCCCTGATAGAAATTAGGCCCAGGCCCTGTATGACTCTCCAGTTCCTTCTCAGAAGCTCTGGAGGGAAACTTGCCTGGGAGATATTAAGTTCCCACCAACCTTGGGAATCAGCTACCTGATTTCTAATTCGGGTGGGCTTCAGCCTCCTGTTTCCACAAAATCTCACGCCACTACTGCACTTCTCTTTGCCTTCCACCTTCTTGGGTGCCTTCAGTCTCCTCAGGGGAAGCTTTCTGCTGAACACCTCCCTCACAGGTGTCCTCTAAGTGTCATGACTGAGCAGAGCCACATGAGGCAGGATGATTGAGGCTGTACCCTGAGCTTGGGGCATATCAGGTAGAAGGCTCCCTAAAAAGCAAGTGGAGTAAAGATTGCCTTCCACAAACTATTGCCAGATGAGGAAAACAGTTGGTTTTTTTTGATGGTGGTTATTGTTATTTTGCAAAAAACAATGACAAAAAGTTAATACTAACATTGAAAAATTTGCTTCACCTGAAACAGGTTTTAAAGTACAATTATGGGCCTCTAAAAAGGAGCTGACACAAATCTCTATTAGTATGATGGTACCATAACACTATCCAAACCCTGTTAATGCAGCCCTCTCTCTCTGAACACCAGATAAATGTCACGAGAATATTAGGAGTCTGTTCCTCCTAACAGGAGGACTGTTTGTATGTGGGGAGCACCCATTAGTGCTAATGGGACCTACAGATGTAAATCACCAGGCTCCGATAGGGGAAAATGTCCCCTGGGGTTTTCCACCAAGAACCCATACACTGTGACAGGTGGTTGGGAGTCAGAAAGTCTTTACTCATAGTACAGTTCCAAGCTGGGAGTGATTTGCAACCTCACCCCAAGTATGAGAGATTGAAGTAGTCTTTCTTTGCCATGACATCTATAGATTTCCATATTGTTTTTTTGTTTGTTTGTTTTTTGCCTTTAGATATTGTGTCACTAAAACTTAGTCTAAGATAAATGCCATTTTAATTTGCTTTAGGCGGTGAAGGCCAACACACATTTCAGTGGAGAAAGTTATGTGTTTTAATCACTTTATGCAGACATAGTATATGCCCTGACACAGTTAAATGATTAACAGATTACTCCAAATGTCTTTGGAATAGAATATCTATACGTTCATTAGCCAGAACAATTTATCTTCTTGATAAAACTAACATTACTTATACATCAGGTTTACTTTCCATGATTAATAAATGATAAAAATCTAAATCTGAAATGTCTCTTCTTGGCCATTAATCTCACATTTATCAGCTTCTATAATATATATTACTAATATAAAAATTCAGTTTAAAAATATTTAAATTTGCTAAGAAAAACAGAACACACAATGCAAGGAGGCATCTCAATTAGTAGGAAATGCTACAGTGATTCTTAATAGTCAGGTAGTGGGCAGAGTTAGCTTTAAATATGCTTTATAAAAACAGATAAAATCCATGGGCTACACAGACATCAAAATGTTCCCAAAAAGACCCCTCTCTCAAATGTACTTCCAGTAGAAGACATCAGAATTCATGGAGAGTTTGGTATCATTCTGTATATACTCAAAAGGACAAAATTAAGATCAGGCTCAGAAACAGAGCACAGAACACAGCGATCTGGAATCGCTAAAGGTCAAAAATGCAAGCATTGCACGTGGCCAAGGAAGTGAGCTTCGGAGGCACAGGTTTAGCTACAGGGAAAGCCTTGGGAATTAGATCCTTCTGTCAGCTTTTTTAAATGTTTAAGACCGTCTGTCCTCCAATTAAACTGATCAAGGGAGTCCAGGATGGTTTGTTAGCGACTCTGCTCTGGAGAACACTCATTAAAAGTCTCGAAGCTGATTACGGACTTCCCGTCTCAAGCACTTCACTTTTGCTGTCAGCTGCCGATTTCTCCGAATTCCAACTGCCGGAGTAACTGTGGAGGCCGAGCCATGCTTCCCCCGCTGCCAGAAAAGGAGAGAGACATCTGCCAGTGTCCTGAGTCACCTGTTACTTACCTTGGTGACTCACTCTCCTAGAGGGGCCAGGAAAAAACATCTCCTGAGTGTGTGCACACATATGTGTGTGCTGTGTGTGTGTGTGGTCTGCACTTTCACTTGTGTTCACAGACGGGTCCTGGGTCTCCCTGAGAGGCTGACACCCATCGCTAAGCACAGAGCATGTGGTCCTGAATAAGAACCCCTTTGTCTCACCCTCTAGGAAGCCACCCTTTAATGAGATGGACAGAGGAATAAACAGGAAATTGAAGTGCAATGTGATCAATGCCACAGAAGGAATAATGATGGCTCCTATTTACAACTAATTCAGCTTTTAAGAGAGGAGAAGAAAGCAGCAGAGCACACCTCTGGAGGAGGGAACTGGAAGGTAGGAACAATTTTCCTGTCAGAGAGAAGAGCATCTGCAGAAGCTTAAAGAAGTGACAGAACCCTCATTTACTCATGGGCTCACTTTTTTGCCAGTCATTCACTGAGCACCTGCTATACCCTAGGTGCTATGCTAGGTGGTAGAAATACAGTGGGGGCAGGACGTACATTCCAAAAGGCTTCAGGGAATTGTAAACTCATTCTATTTGACTGGAGCATAGTGGGGATGAGGGATAAGGGCCAAGGCTGGGGAAATATGTGTGGCTCAGCCCACACCACATTCAGGTTTGTGTGTTTATATGTGTGCACACGTGTTCATATTGTGGAAGGTGTTGGTATCAGAACAGGACTCACACAGACCTGGCCTAAGTTGAAATCAAAGGAAAAGGTATGTAACAATGTTTTTTATAGCCCAGCCAGACTGATGAAATGAGTACAGAAGGTGACTGGTACTTCCCCTTATGCAACCAACTTTCTCTCATACCACTCACCATCCCACATCTTCTACTTCATCATGAGGGTCACCATGGACCCTCACGGTACCATCATGGCACCTCATTCTGCACTCCAGTATTGGGCTGGCGATGTATCCATTGATACCACCTTCCACAGCTGAGCTGTTGTGAAATGAGCATGGAATTAGGGCCAGATTTGCATTCCAATCTCAGCCCTGCTCCCAGCAAGGTCTTTGGTAATGATAGTCGTCACCATCCATGGCATTTATTGAGCATTTAATATGTACTGTTTTATGTGCATTAACTCATTCAAACTTTGCAATAAAGCCACAAGGTGGGCACCATTCTGATCTCCACTTTATAAAGAGAAAAACCAAGGCAAAGAAAGCTTCAGGGTCTTGCATACAGTCACATGGTTAATAGAATGGCAGCGCCTAGAGCCAGTCTCAGTAAATTTGACCCTGTCTCTCTTGGGTGCCTTGTTTTCCTCAAATTCAAAGTGGATATGGTAAAATTGATTTTCAGTAAGAATTAGGTGAATAACTTAAGTGACCAGCACAGTTTGCCCTCAAGAAATAATACTTTCCTATGTCTCTCCCAGTCCTGCTCATTTCCAGAGCTAGATCGAATCTGCATCATTTCATGAAGACTTTTCTAGGCATTGGGTCTACACTGACATGACATTCCTTCTTTGAAGTCACCTCTAGCTTAGCATAAGATGACTGGTGACACTGGTCATGCTGCCTTGTATTGTTCTTGAATTACTCAAGCTTTTACATCATTCCATGTTCCTTGGGCCAGTAATCAGGTCTTGTCTTCCCCTCCAGAAATATCTTCTCTAGAAGCCACTGCTAAGAGCATGAGGTTTTCAAAACAAGTTGAAAGAATAAAGAATAGGTAAATGCTACAGAAGTCCACATGTAGAATAAATACATGTTGCAAAGGAAATAATTTGTAAATTAGTTGTGGGAGGAGGAATTGTACATATCTTCATCCATCTAGTAGACTCCAAGGAATTTAATTTTCAAGTTAAGTTCTAAACATTTAGTTATATTTTCCTGTTTCCTTCAGTACCTATTTTCTCTTAATGTCCAAAGTCAAAAATCTCCAGGTCAATAGGGAGAAAGAGCAGCTAATTGCTCAACAAATTTAAATGTGGGTATTCATTTTTCACTCTCTAAGGCATGAGATGCCCTCCTACACTCAAGTCAATGACTTTAGCTTAGGAGGAAGCAAATACATTAATAAAAGGCATAAACACTCTCTACTGACAATAAATTTTTAAAATAATTGACCTCATCACATCAAAGTTTACAAGTGGCTTTAGTCCCATGCCCTATAAACTCTAAACTAGAGGCAGGATGCATGGCTAAGCAGAAAGAGCAATGCAGCTGAAGTCCAATTTGGCTTTGAGCTATATAGTCCCACCGCTTTCTATGATAGTGACTTCCCTGAGTGTTACTTTACCATCTGCATCAGAGTTTTTATATAAAAGATACTTTCTACCTCAAAAGCATGCCATTCGTATAAGGGATTACTATCATAATAGAGACCAGGAGCCAATCAAAATCTCAGGGATGCCATACAGAAATTATACTAAATGCAAATAAGGGGCATCATTGACCAGTAAGGGGTGTAGCTGGGCATTCTTCTCTTCACTGGGTGCACTTCCGGGGTTTATTAGCCAAGTAGAGCCCCTCTGACATGTGAGAGGAAGTTCCCACCACTATACACCCTGCAAGGAACTCTATCAGAATGCAGAATGCACTTCAGAATAGCAGTCTTTAAAAGTGCCTACACCTTAGTCATGATGGCAAACATATTTGGCTACTGATCTGTACAATGCAGTAAAGAATCCTCTTTGTCTAAACCACTGGAGTGCTTGGTAGATCAGGAAATAGCGTATTACAGTGAAAAGATCACACACAGAACTTGCTCTGTGTTTGGTCAAGGCTACTGGCGTGTGGAAAACAAATCAAAAACAGAAAGTACTTTGGTTCCAGAAACACAAAATTAGGGAGAATGAAAAGTGGCAGTTCATCTCTACCTGTTTGCTGGGACAGAAGAGCCACTTCTTAGCTAGTAGACCCTAACCCTTTGTTAGCTAGGCTGTCAGCAAACTATAGGCCATGGACCAAATCTAGCAGCCCACCTATTTTTGCACAGTCTGTGAGCAAAGAATGATTTTTATATTTTTAATGGTTGAAAACAATTTTAAAATTTATTTTGTGACATGAAAATTACATGAAATTCACATTTCTGCAGCCACAAATACAGTTTTATTGGCCCACAGCTATGTTCACTGGTTTACATGTTATCAATAGCTGCTTTTGTGCTACAATGACAGAGCTGAGTAGCTGCAACAGAGACCTTATGGCCAGCAAAGGCAAAAAGATTTACTACCTAGCCCTTCACAGAACAATTTTGCCAATCCCTTGTCTAGGCCAATTATGTTTTCTTTCAGTATGTGAAACTGACCTAACACAACTTAGCTGCTACCTGATCAAACCCTTTCTGACCTTAAGACTAGATGTCAAATATATCAGCCTCTGTTAAAGCTGATTCCTAGAAGGCCAGGACATCCCATCGACTCTTGCCTCTGACTTACCATCACCACCTCCATATAATATACAGACACGCACCCACATGCATGCACAAACACACCCCAAATTCTGATTTCTATTTCCCCAATCTTTATACTTTCAGATTTCCTCTGTGTCATTATTATATGGTCTTCCATAAGCCCTGGACCATCAATATTCTGTTTCCCCATCTAATGACAAACTAAAGAAACTATCAGGTATGGAAAGATATTTACTATAACTTAATATTAACATTGGAAAGCTGCTACCAATGATATTTTCTAATATTAAATATGACATCATTCCTTTTATCAATAATGCTTTATTTTTCCTGTTCCAAATTGCATGGTTTTTTTCTGCCAGTCTGGGCCAATTTTGTATATTATAATTTTTTTTGGTCTATAATACTTTGCACCGGTCTTTAAATGACAAATACAATGGTGAATTTTATTCACATTAACTAGCATTTTTAAGTGGTCTAACTTCCTAGGAAGAGAACTACCTTATCAAAACACTATTCAGGATATGCCTGAATTGTGCCAGAAAAAAAATCTTGAGAAGCAGTATGGTGCAAAGAAAAGAGCTGAAACATCAGACCCAAGTTTTACCCTACAAGGTGTCAAAAACTAACTGTTCAACTTTGAACAGGTCCCAGACCCTGTCTGGACATTGGTGTCTTTTTGATGTAATGTGAATTCACCTGGGTGATGGGTAGTGTTCTCATTCTCACCTTCCCTAATTCTAGGAAAATAACTCACCATCAATTCAAATTAGTCATTTAACATCTTATAAGAAGTTACAGTGTTGAATGGCAGTTTGAAGCAGATTTAAAGTTTACTTTTACGATGACCTGAAAAACAGGAAGAAGTAATGATATATGCCTCTAAGAAATGGGGCTCAAAATGGAAAGAGGTGGGCCACAGGACCATTGTTTTCTGTTATTAGTCCTCTTGAATCATTTGATTTAAATATATATATATTTATATTTTTTATTTTACCTATTTTTATTTAAATCAAATGATTTTATATACATATATAAATGCACACATTATTTTCATTTAAATGTTATTTAATTAAAGCTAGAAGAACCTTTAGAATACTTCCAATTCATATCTTGATTGATGAGGCTAGATATACTATTGAATATTAGTCATGCATAGTGATTTGACACATATTTCCCAAGGGGAATTATGAAGGGGACAGGTGGAGTTAGCTGACCCTAATTTCCCTTCTGATGCCACCTTCCATATTTCTGCCTCCTCTTGATTTTTTTTCATTTTCTCACAGAAAAATTCTCAGTTCATGAGCAAGCTCCACTCACTAGAAACCAGGCAGTTGGAAAGTTTTAACTTTTAAAGTTCATTTATATTTGAGGCCTCCAAGAACAACGAGCCCCCAAAATTAATGATATTATAATAAAAATATTTTATTTCTTAAAAACTTCAAAAAATCATTTAAAACAGATCTTGCATGAGATTTATCCCTTTAGGCTAAAATAAAGCATTAGAGTTTTTGTTAACGGAAACATTTCCTCGAACTGAAAGAAAGCAGAGCTGTAATGGAAATACAAATGCAGGCTCTGCAGTTGCAACCAGCTAATATAACATTAGAATTCTGCATTTGTGAATTGCTCTAATTTTATGTACATATATTATTCGGCAAGAATAGTGTTCCTTTAGTTTTACAGATTTTTTTTCTCTCATTCAGTTGGTGATATAATTACTTGCTCTTATAAATCTGAATATTAGGAATTCAAACACACACAAAAAAGAGAAAATTGATTCTTAATGATTTATCTTTTCCCCCCAATACACTGTCATCCCTTTTGCTGCTGTTGTTGTTTTGCGTTTTTGTTTTTGTTTTTTTTTTTTTTTTGAAACAGAGCCTTGCGCCTTGCCCTGAAACCAGGCTGAAGTGCAGTGGCATGATCTCAGCCCACTGCAAACTCCACCTCCAGGGTTCAAGCGGTTCTCCTGCCTCAGCCTCCCAAGTAGCTGGGACTACAGGCACGCGCCACCATGCCCAGCTAATGTTTGTATATATTTTTTAGTAGAGATGGGTTTTCATCATGTTGGCCAGGCTCTCCTGACCTTGTGATCTGCCAGCCTTGGGCTCCCAAAGTGCTGGGATTACAGGCATGAGCCACCGCACCCAGTCCCTCCATTGTTGATCTACAGCCCCTATGCACCCAATGATCAAAGATGTCTAAACTACCGTTTTGAAATGCACATACAAACTTTGTCAGGCAACTTCACATGCACAAGCACCATTCTTATTTCATTTTTCTGTCTCTTGAACCCTAATCCCTTATCTCATCCCTACTTCTGCAAATCAAAACCTTCAATGGCTGACACCAACCTCAGGTGAAACAAGCCAACAACGTGAGTAATTACTGTATGCAGGCTTTTTCGGAGTGATAGTGAGATGATGGTGACAATGATGATGAAGATGATGTGATTTTTCTACTTAACCCTTTGGTCAGCACTATGAAGCTGCTACTACTACTGTCGCCATTTTACAGATGAGGAAACATAGAGGTTAACACAAAAAGGCTGAGTAAATTACCACATTCTCACAGCTACTAAGTGATAGAACCAGGATTTGGACCTTTAATGCTACGGACTAGCATTGCACTGGCCTCTCCCCTTTACAGACACTCTGGAAGAATGATTAACCAGCTGTGTGTCTCCATGTGTGAAAGTAAGCATGTGGTCATTCAGGAAAGAGGGCAGAACTGTGATATCTCTGGACCCCTGATGGCTCCTGGTGAGTATTCAGCACCATTCCCAATCCACAACCCAGAAACAGTACCCCGTGTGGGTTCCCAGTGTCCTCTTCTTCACTTTAGTAGAGGATTCAGTAAAGGCAAATCATTACCAGAAGGAAAGCGTACTGGGCCAGCAAATGCAGGGAAAAGCCCAGAAAAGAGGATTTCCACTCATTGGAAAATACCTGGAAAAGAAAGAAATGGATTTTGCTCTCACATGAGGAAATGAAAATGAGAGCTTTTGTGGCCAGAAGGACCTGAGAAGACACTGCCTCCTGCTGCCTGTATGAGCGTGGACATCCTACAGAGAACCAAGTTCTCCATTTCCTCATCTATCAATGGGAATAATTATAAATTCCTACCAATTTCCGTTTCCTCATCTGTGAATGGGAATAATTATATAATTATACTTACAATTTGCCATGAGAATTAAATGTAAACTATCACACACACACACATCAGCACTTCATCACCTCAGCTGCCTTCCTCCTGATTCAGAATAGTTTTGTTTCTTCATTTTGGCTTAACTCCTTTTTATTCCAGCTTTATTAAAGCATATAATAGTCAGATTTATAGAATGTTAGATGTCCAACATAATGATTTGATATACAAAATCTTTTATTTTCTTGTTTATCTCACTTTTCCCCATGGAAGTCATATCTTCACATGGTCCTTTTCCTTCTCTTCCTTCCCCCCATTCTTTCTACAGCAAAATCGGCCTTGCCTTTTCATTCCTTCCTAGAATTCTCCGAAATGCTACATGCTATGTTCTGTCTGTGATAACTCCCTGTGACTAAAAACATTTGCCCCATGTGGTGGGATGCAATATTTGGCTGCTTTGGCCCTTAAGTATCTACCTGACCAGGTATTCCCTACACCCTAACTCTGCACAGAGAGAGATGTTTAGGCTTTTGGGCCTCCAGTACAAACACAGTACAATAAATGGGACACTCCCATCTGCTCTAAGTGGCAGAGGGTGCTTGGCCAAAATGCAGAATGAAGATCCTCTTTTTCCCCCTTGTAGATTCCAGCTTTTTCACTCTGTAGACACCTAGGTGAGCCCTAAGCATTTCCAGCCCTCCCTTTAAGTCTCAGAAGCCAAATAGCACTACCCAGTGATAAACAGAATGGCATCATTTCCCTAGAGAAGACAAATTCTAACCTCCCCTTTGCAGAAAGCTTCGGGTGTCTATGAGCCCATCTCCACTTCATAGATCAGAGAACAGGCCTTGTCATCATGTGTTTAAAATATTGTGTACCACAAGTGGAGTGTTTTTTAAAAACAATGAAATTGCACATGGGTTTCAAATGGTAGCTCAAGCAACCTAATGGACCATCCTGCCTCCCTGTGTAAACACATAGATGATGGTGGTATCCACGAATCATCTTGATAAAGGTAAGAGATCAAGGCCATGCTTCTCACGTTGGCTCAGCAACTTCTCGGAACCATCACCCATGAAAGTTTCAAGTAATTCTCAAACTTTTCATATTCAGAAATGTTCCATGGGGAATTATTCTATGGATAACTGGAAAACATAACAAATCTTATAATATGTTGCTATTGCTATTTCTGCTCCAACTGTGAAATACCATGATATGGTTTGGCTGTGTCCCCACCCAAATGTCATCTTGAATTGTAGCTCCCATAATTCCCACATGTCATGGGAGCGACCCCATGGGAGGTAATTGAATCATGGGGTAAGGTCTTGCCCATGTTGTTCTCATGATGTAAGTCTCATGAGATCTTATAAAATCTGATGGTTTTATAAAAGGGAGTTCCCCTGCACATGCTCTCTCTCCTTGCCCGCCACCTTTGCTCCTCTTGCCTTCAGCCGTGATTGTGAGGCCTTCCCAGCCATGTGGAACTGTGAGTCCATTAGACCTCTTTTCTTTATAAATTACCCAGTCTTGGGTATGTCTTTATTAGCCATATGAGAACAGACTAACACCACGAGAGGTAGGACCAGGTTCTGACCCATGCCAGTGCCTGGTGACACCATGAGACCTGAAAACAGTTGTACACTACCTTCACTAGTTTCTCTACGTACCTCCATGTTCCTCGCATAGTCTTACATCATAGTTCCCAGTAGCCTGGTAATGTTAATTTTAACATTACAAATATGTTCAAATGCATGATATTTGCAGTAGGGTTACAGGGATCGACTGGACTCTCTGCTTCTTTCCACCCTCACCCCCAACTATGCTTCCAGTGCTGCCACAATCCTTAACATGGCTATGCTCGTCTATGGCCCAGGCACTGTGTTCATCTCTTCACATTCATTATCTTATTTAATCCTGTGAGATACCTGCTATTTTAGTCCCATTTTACAGATGAGAAAACAAAAGCTTGAGATAGATAGCTTGCCCAAGATCAGACATCTAATCTGTGGCGGAGTCAGGCCTCAAACCCAGATCCAGAGCCACAACAAAGCCAGCCCACTCAAATCACAATTCATATGTACATTCTGCCTATTCTTAGCATATTTTCTGCCTCTTAGAATGAAAGTCAGATAGAACACAATAAAAATCACTGATTACCTATTTTTAACTCAAATACAAGTTCATTGAGTGGGGAATTTCTATTGAGTCATCATCCAACATGGAGATGTGGGAAGAGCTAGAGAAAGGGAGAGGATATATTTGAACCAACCTCTCTGCCATGGTTTAGTGCCAAGCCTTGGGGGCTGAAGAGTTAGGTGCTAGATCTGTCTCTAACATGTAGGCTTGCTGTGAAACCCTGAACAAATCCTCTGTCCCCAGGCTCATTTCCTTGTTTGCAAATTATCATAGCCCATCCCACCAGGTCGTTGCATCAGGCATTACCTACTGACGTTTGAATATGGAAAGCGAGAACTAAGACTTATATACCCCCGCTCATGTATATTAAGATACTTCCTTTCTCTTCATCTTCACAATAGAGTTACTTCGCATTTTTGTTGAGTAAATATTCAACATTTATATTATTATAACTATTTAACTTTTGTTCACCGCTGAACTATAGAGTGTGTCATTAAATTTTCTTTCTAACATATTTTTTGTTTTCCCTGAGGTTAATAATTGTCTTATTTCTTATTTTCCCCCTTTTATTGGCCCAGTGCCAAAAAAGCTCTTTGCCAAAACCAGAAAATTTCTTTCAATACAAGCAAGCAAATCAGACAACTGATCAGTTCAATTTTTTTCCCTCCTGCTCAGATCCACATTTGCTTCTCTCCAGGCGTTCTGCACAGCTGACATTCTCGAGCTCACTTTTGCCTTCACCCAGTGAATGTCTCTGGCCTCTCTTTGTGTCTGGACCTCTTATTCCCGAGATCCCAGATCTTCCTCTTGCTTAGTTTACTCTCTTGTTTTTAAGGCACATATCATTTGGTAGCTTTCTGAGAAATTTGTAAAGACCTTGTATATCTGAAAATACTTTATCCTATTCCAAAATTTGATCGACTTTACATTTACTATCTTATTTAATTCAATGAATGTCCATTATTTTAGTCTCATGGCAATGGGAGGCAGTGGCGGAATACTGACTTCTATGTAAGAGTTAGTTAAAATATTCAATGTAATTCTCTATTCTCTTCTAGCTTCAAGTAGTGTTTTTACAATGTAATTCTCAATTTTTTGCATGAGAACTGTTTTTTTTTCTTTTCTTTTTTTTTTTTTTTTTTTTTTTTTTTTTTTTTTTTTTTTTTCCTGGTTTTTTTTTGTAGATTTTCTTTATTCCAAATGTTTGGAAATTTTCCAATGATGTGTCTAGGGCTGTGTGTGTGTGTGTGTGTGTGTGTGTGCGTGTGTTTCATTCATTACGCCAACAATGAGTTAAGTCTTAAAATTTGAGGCTCTTATAATCTTGTCTCTTTGTTCAAGGAGATTCTCTTTCATTAATCCTTCAACAGTTCCCTTCCCTCCATTTTATCTGTTATCTCTTCCTGAAACTCCTATGGATTTAGATGTTGGACTTCCTGGCTGGTCTTCAAATATGCATGCTTGCTTTTTTTTTTTTTTAATTCCCATTCTTCTCAGAGATGTTCTTTCTCTGTTTCCAGTTCATTCATTAATTTTAATCTCCACTTTAGTATTTTTAATTTCCAATATTTTATTTTGGTTTTCTGAACATTCCTTTCTACAGCTGTCTGTTCTTGTATCATAAATGCAACATACTCTCTTACCTCTATAAATGAATTCAAGATTTTAAAAAATGTTTTCCTCTGCCCTGCATTGCCTCAGTTTCCTCAAATTACTTTTTGTTTCTCTTCTAGTCTCTCTCTTTCATATTAGAGGCCTTCCAAGAATGGTAATCTGTTCCATTCAACAGTAAAACATTTAAGGCTGACTAGAAGTTCCAGGAGCATGGGTGGGGGTTACAAAAGGTGCACTTTACTGCAGTGTGACATGGAGGAGAGTTGGCACTTTGATCAGAGGGTGTTTTTGGATTGGTCAGTTTTCCCAGAAAACAATCATTTGCTCTCCCCTCTGCTAGGGTATAAGGCAAGTTGTTAGCACTTTGAGAGAGAAGAGAGAAACTGGGGTCTCACTCTTTAGTATGCAGGCTTTCACTTAAAACCTCCTCATTTTCCTTATTCCATATTAACTGTTCTTCTGCTGTGCCTGACTGTCCCCTAGTCCAGATATCTGGCTCAGCTTCATTAGAAAGCAAACTGTTGTATGCCTTGGCCCTGTGGGAGAAGGGATCTGGTCTGTTTGGTCATTCTGTAAATCTCTTCACCTGTTTTTACTCTGACCCATATCTCACCTTCTACCTTCAATTTATAAACATTTCCAGAATTTGGCAGAGCAAAACAGCCTGCTTTGTGTTGATTCTTTCCCCCAAAAGCTTAAATTTCACTATTATTTTAATGCTGTGCCAAGTCAGTTACCATTTGTTTATTCTCCTTTGAGCTTTCAAATGTAGTTGGCATTTCTTCATCAATGTCATCTCCTCTTTCATTCTCTTTGTGCTTTGAGCTTTAAACTTTTAAAAACGTCTTTTTGTAGGATTTCAGGTGCCATATTAACTCAAAGTATAGTTTCCATTCTTTGCACTTAAGAGGATATCAAAAGCACTCTCCTCCACACTGAAAGCATAGAGTAAATAAAACACTTCATTTCAGTAAAATACTGAAAACATCATTTTAACAGCATTCTCATAGTATATCTCACCATTAACCTATGATTGGAAATTTAGAATGAATCAAAATTTCATTATTATAAATAACATCAAAATAACCATCCTTTCACATGAAATTTAGTCTTGTCTCTGATAATTTCCTTAGGATCTATTTCTAGAATAATATTAAGTCAAGTATTTTAAATTTTTAAACTATTGATACATGTTACCTAACTGATTTCCAGAAAGACAGTAATAAATCAGCACTCTTCCTCGAAGAAGAGGCAGTAGCTGAATGGAATTTATCCCATCATCACCAACAGTATCATTTCTCAAAATCTTTATCAGTTGTGTCCCCATTATTGTTTTAATTTGTATTTCTCTGCTGACAAATGTGACTACACTTTTTTCATGTATTTATTGGTAACACATATCTTCTGTTAATTGTTCATGGAGCACACCCATTTTTTTTCCTAGTGAAATGTGAGGTTATTTCTTATTTGTATGAGCTCTTCATTTGTTAAAAATATCAAGCCTTTTTGGCCAGATTTCTCAAAAATATTTTTCCACTTTATTATTTTTTAATCTAATACAATTCTTAGAATTAATCTCTGAAAGAGAATTTTTACATTTTTATATAATCAGAATTGTCACTCTTTTTTCATTTACGCTTAGAGGCCTTCTCATCCCATGATCAGATCAATGTTACCCTACATTTTCTCCCTTTAAGATATGTTTTGAATATTTTGCATTTTACTCTTTTCCCTCTGAAATTTAATTTGTAGTATTTTCTCCCAGTCAATCAGGTAACTCAATACCATTGATTGAATACTTGTCATTTTCTCAACTAATATGTAATGTAATTTTGAACACATTTTAAACTCTTATTTTTAATAGTGTGTTTCTTGGCTCTTTCAACCTCATTTGTCTGTTGATGCTTACTCCAGAATATCCTGTATTAATTGCCATTAACTTTATAGCACATTGCAGTGTCTACCAAAGAAAAGCCTGCTTTACTGCTCTTCTTTTTCTAATTTTTTAACTCTCTTATTATATGTATTATTCAAGATGAACTCTAGAATATTTGGTCAAGTTTCCAGAAAACAACAGAAGCAACATGATTTCGATTAGAACTGCATTAAATATGTAAATTCCTTTGAGAAGGATGGAAGCGCTGCCAGTACTCATTCTTCCTTTCTAGGGAGACAACATCTATTTCCATGCATCCAGGTCTACCTTATAGCTACTCTAGAAGTTGTATTGTTTCCCCTGTACAGAGTCTATATAATTACTCAATAAGTTTATTTCTGGATATTTTATGTGTTGGTAGTTTTTTGAATAATTGTTATCTTCATAGTTTCTAAATGGTTATCACTGCTATATCAAACAAATTAGTTATTAACTTTTATATATTTATTTTATATTGAATCAACTAACTCAACTCATAATTTCTAATAATTTTTCAGTGTTTCGAAGAATCTGGGTTTTACTGTGCAAACAGTAATTTTACCTGCCAATATAATTTTTGTCTCCTCTTTTCTGTATCTTACTTTGCACCAGGTATTGGTAGGCTGTCATGAGTGGAACTGTAGACAACCTTGTCATCCTCTTGGTTTTAAAGAAAACAACTTTACAAGGAGAATAATAATTACTAATTTTTTTGTTTTTGTTTTTATTTTTATTTTTTGAGACGGAGTCTCACTCTGTCGCCAGGCTGGAGTGCGGTGGCGCCATCTCAGCTCACTGCAACTTCTGATTCCCTGGTTGAAGTAATTCTGTTGCCTCAGCCTCCAGAGTAGCTAGGATTTCAGGTTATGAGTCACTACACCCAGCTAATTTTTTTGCATTTTTAGTAGAGATGGGGTTTCACCATGTTGGCCAGGATGGTTTTGATCTCCTGACCTTGTGATCCTCCTGCCTTGGCCTCCCAAAGTGCTGTGATTACAGGCATGAGCCACTGCACCCAGCCAATAATTGCTGATTTTTACTAGTGCTTTCTGTATGCCAGTCACTTTGCCAAGGGATTTAAGTATATTATTTCCTTCCATCTTCCATCATTTTAGAAGAAAGTTACTATTGTAATCCCATTTTAAAGACAATGAAACTGAGACTTTAGAAATATATCCAAGGTTATCCAACTAGTCAATGGCCATGCAGGATTTCAAAGCCACTTTGGTTTGACTTCAGAGATCATGCTTGTCACATATTAGTATTTCAAGTAAGTATGGTTTGTTGATAGGCGTTTTTAAGGACTTTGAGATTTTTTTCTTATCTAATTTGGTGTTCTATTTGTTTGACTGGATATTTGGCCAGAGAAAAAGGTGGGAGAGAGAAGAGTAGGTTGCTTCTAGGCAGGTAGAACATAGACATGAGGAGAATATTGAGTACATTAATGATGCAAGAAGAGTACACCAGAAGATGCTTCCCCATAGTACCTCAAGTTATATGTGAAAACCAAAATCAATGACTAATGAATACATTTCAAAGACCAAAAAAATAATGCATCTAAGAGTTTTAGTATTATTACAACACAAATAAAGCTATATCATGTAACTGCTTGAGCATTTCAGTTTCCAAAATTTCTCAAAAAAGCATTTTGGTCTCATTAACTCAGATCTTTGATTCACTGAATAGTAAGGCAAAAGGTGGGGTTAAGGTGATTTGTGCTATTTAAGGCTCTTCTTGGGAAGAAGCTGAGAGGAGGGAGACGATTTGCCTCCCTTTCCAGTGTGAAAAGAAGAAATCCAGCAATGCAAAAAATAAAGTCTTTTAAAGTCCTTTACACAAAATTATGTGTTTCTGCAGCATATCCCAGGTTTACTGACTGTGTGACAACCCTGCTAGACTCTCACCACTGCAAGAAGCTCATACCAGAAGCATTATGATCAGCACAGGAAACATGAAGATCTTACTTTTCCACCAGACAATTTCATTGTTGGGGCTGGTAGGAGAAATGCTTTCTTAAAACTCATTACATAAAAGTTTTTAGCTTTAAATGCTAAAACAGTTTTCAGCATTTAAAGTGCCACACTCTTCTATAGGAAGGGAACAATTGATTTGGGCTAATTAGGTGTTCATTTAAGAACACCATTTATTTTTACAAGCTTTAGGAAAACTCACCCTTGACCAGCGAACAGAGAGGTAGTTTGATCTAAGCAAACAAACACAGGATTGTGCTTCTGACCTAGGTTTTAATCCTGGCCCTTTTGTGCAGGGCTCTTAACCTGTCAGCCCTGGGTCTATTCATTTGACCATTGGTAACAATAGCATTGTGGCCATCTCCTTGATAAGGCTTCTATGAGATTGAAAAAGGGGTATAAATGAAAAAGTGCTTTTGAAAGCTGAAATACACTTGACATGTGTAAGGAAAGATCCAAGTTTCCAGGACACTCTCCCTAAAGAGTAGTCATATTTATTGCTCACCCA
Source organism: Cebus imitator (assembly GCF_001604975.1). Lineage (NCBI taxonomy): Eukaryota > Metazoa > Chordata > Mammalia > Primates > Cebidae > Cebus > Cebus imitator. The sequence goes on along the minus strand of NW_016107737.1, from coordinate 85,055 downwards.
AACTCCTCTTAAAAAGACAGTCATCGGCAGTAATGGAGTTCTGCGGAAAGCCAGCCTGTTTCCATTTCAGTTCAAAGCCCTTGAGGCAGCAAACTTTCAATCCAGGCACTGCCCCTGAGTCACAAGTAAATTGTCTGTTTCCCCACTATATGTGCTGAGCATTTAAACAGAGCATATTCTTTTATCAGGCAGTGATAATCAAAATTTAAAGGCTAAAGGCATGATGACCTATTTTACATGGACTTTATAAGAGGTTTAGCAGAGAGGCACCACGTGATCCTAGGACAACTTGATAACGTCAGCTCTGGGTCACCACTTGGCTCCTTTTTCCCTCAGTCCCTTCCGCCAGTCATTTCTTTTATACACTGTACAGTGGCTCTGTGTACTGGGGACTAGCTTAAATTGAGCTTGAGACAGGGGCCATGGAATGATTGAGTAGTGAATTAGATAGAAAATTGCGGCTTTTGCGCCATAAGTGACAGAATCGCCGCATTCAACCAGCTGCTATGACTTGTGGATTTCGCACTTCTTTTGACTTTTCTTTTTTTCAACAGAAAAGCTTGATGTAAAACGTATTTGTCTCTTTAGATACTCAAGAGCTGTTTGTTGCCCTCAACCTTCTTTTAAAATCTTCCCCCCACATCTCAAATATTTCTTAGCCATCATCAGCGTAAGTTGTGACCTATGAAAATCAATGCTCAAGAAAGAGTTGGAAGAGGGAAAAGTGGAAGTCTTAAGCTCACTCAGGGTTCATTGTGCCCTCATCAGAACAATCAGCCATGGATATGGGACACAGGAATACAGGAGGCTGAACATAAAATGCAAAGACACCACAAAGAGAATTGATTTCTTATATTGGCTATTTGGGTTTTACATGAATTTGTACCGAGAGATACATAAAATTGAGTCAAATTTGAAAACTGTAAAATCACTGGATTGGTTTATTTGCATTTGTTCATCCATGCACGAGCACAACTAGTTGTTCTAGAACAGGCAGATGAGGCCACTGGTTATATATGGTCACTTGATTTCAGCACACATGACTTGAGCCTGCTTTATGCCTGGAACTGTGCTAGGCCCTGAGAGAAATAGCCAAACAAATAAGATTTAGATACTGGCCTCCAGGAATTGATACATAGCTCTGATTGCAGACAGTAAGAAAACTATTAGAAGAGAACCATCAAATGCTTTGGCTGTCTCCCTAACTGAGCTATAGCATTTTACAGCAGACATAAAGCCCCATGAGCATAGATTAGGCTAAGGATAAGGCAAACACCTCTGCAAGTCTCCCAAGTCCCCACACAATCTGACGCCACCCAGATGGAAGGACCTCTCCCAGTGTCTGTCACACCACACCACACAACTAACCACTCATCATTCTTCAAACATAACCACACTTTAACTCTTCCAGGTCTTGTTCACAAGGCTCCTTCTACTTAGAACACTTTTATACCACCTCCAACGTAGAAACCTCTGATTATTTCCCCTGGGGCCCAATTCAGTGATCTTCAGGGTGAAAATGCTCAGTGATACGTTATCCCAAGGCATCTCCCACCCTCTAAATCAATGATATGTGAACCTAAGAAATACATAGAACAGCTCACCTCTCTTGAACCATGAAGCCATTTCTGATGCCCTGAGGCATAATTGGGCCTCTGAACTTCCAACCCGCACACTTCTTCTGCTACTACAGTGCTAAGTGCACTGAATTGTAAATAGTTGTTTGTTAGCCATTTACTAGTTTATCCTTCCAGGTAGAATGAATACGACTCAAGGGCAGTGTCTGTATCTTATTTTGTTTTTTTCCTAACAAACAGTCATGTGGCCATAGTTAAGTGTCAACTACTTTGCCAAGTTCATTGCACGTATTTATTCATTTATCCTCACCACAACCCTGTGAGATAGATTACTATCAATATCCAAGTTTGCCCATGAGGAAACTGAGATAGAGCAAGCTTAAGTAACATACTCACGGTCACACAGCTGTGATAAGTAACCAGCCTAGTTGTTAACCAGGCTCTTATCTGTTCTGTTATGCTGCCTTTTACCCAGCTTTGTACCCTCAAGGCTTGGCTCAGAGATCCAGTATCTGGAGCTCAATAAATGCATATTAGCTGATTAAATGACTGAGCAGATGATCAAGTAGTACTGGTTAGTCCTGGCTTGATCCTCCTGCAAAGTTCTAGGCTATAGAAGTTAAGAATAATAAGCAGATTTGGAGAAGGTTCAGAAAAACTCAAGAAGATAGAAATGAAGAATTATACCTAAGGATTTAGGTTGCTTAGCCTTGAGAGCGAAAGCCGAAGGCTAGTTTTATAATGATCATCAAGAAGGGAAGGCTGATTCGTGAAGACAGTGACTGAGCTGTTTTTCTCCACCTCCGGGGAGGAGAAAGGAGCAGAACTGTGCCTAAGCTGCAATGGGCAGAGTTTAAATCCACTACAAGGAAGAATTTCCTTGGCCTAAGTATCATTTGTTAGACCTAGGAATGAGTTATAGAGAGAGGCTACGTTAGGTTATCTGTCTTCAGCCTTTTGGACGTGCTTCTGCTCAGGGTGAGGAACATGTAGAATGAAAACAAACAATACAAGGTCTCTCCCAGCTTTATGAATCTGTGATATTTGAATCTAAGAAATACATCAAGTACTTCGTCTTTCTTGATTCAGCAAATGAAAAAATGAATTGATGAATAAACATGTCCCACATTTAAAAGGCAATAACAAAAAATTACAACTAGCAATAAGAAAAGGGGTCTTCTTAGGAGATACTGTTGTGCTAGAGATGTAACAAAAGAAAAAAAACGGAACTTGTTTGCTGATATATTTAAGTTCTCCTATGGCATCTGTGATCCAACTCTCCCTTGCTAGGTCCATCATCCTTTGACATAAAGTTAGTAAAGGTCAGTCTACATCCTCAGGTGCTGATTTTGAGCCATCATCACCATTTACTCACTTCATAGATGACAGCATGTTGATGCATATTTCTCTAAACAGGAAGTAAACTCTAAGTATGAACCACTATTTCATCAATGTCCAATCTAAAGCACTTTAAAGATGAAGAAGCAAATTCTTCCCTGAGAACAGGAAACAACATCACACTTATCTTTTTTCCTACATGAAAACTGAAACACGAAATAGTAATGGAATTGAAAGAGAAGGTAGAGAATACAAAAATCTATTTTTATATTTGTTATTATTTCAAAACCATGATTCTGCTTTATTTTCTGTTATAAAACCTTATACTTGTAGAATGGTTTACAGTAATAAAAGTTACTTAAACAAACATTTTTTACTGAATTTGTACCTGAAATGTAAGTATCTTCCTTTTCATCTTATAGAGGTAGAAACAGCTCAGAGAAATAAGGGACTTGACTGAGGTCACACTGATAGGCCTTCAGCCAGGCCTCCTCATTTCCTGATTGACCATTTCAGGTACACCTGCCCTGGGTGTCTGGTGAACACCCAGTATACCTTACCATGTACTGCCTCTATTGAGAGCTGTGGAGTGGCCCTATACCACCTTGAGAAATTCAAATGGTCTAATAATCTTGGGAGACCTGGCATAGACTGTTCTATCTGCCCTAAGTATAGAATACCCAACATCAGTGAAAGCCTGCATTCTAACTCAGCCTTCCTGCTTGCAAAATCATCTCCTCCTGAAAAACCTGGCTCAAATGCCATGAACTCTGTGAAATCATCCCTATCCCCCTCACTCCAGGTACAGGGACATAATCCTATAAGCCCTGGATCCAGGCTGCTTGGGTCTCAGTCCCATGTACTAATTAAATGACCTTACCCCCTCTTAACCTGCCTCATCTACCAAATAGGAATACAACTAGAATCCCGCTAACTCAGAGATGGTAAGGAGTCAATGATTTTATATAAGAAAAATGTGTCGGGCATGGTGGCTTACACCTGTAATTCCAGCACTTTGGGAGGCTGAAGTAGGCAGATCACCTGAGGTCAGGAGTTCAAGACCAGCCTGGCCAATGTGGTGAAACCTGTCTCTACCAAAATTACAAAAAAATTAGCCAAGCACAGTGGTGTGTGCCTGTAATCCCAGCTTCTTAGAAGGTTGAGCCATGAAAATCGCTTGAACCCAGGAGGCGGAGGTTGCAGTAAGCTGAGATCATGCCACTGCACTCCAGCCTGGGGAACAGAGTGAGACTTGTCTCAAAGAAAAAAAAAAGAAAGAAAGAAAAAGAAAAATGTATCTAACAGCTCTGTGTTTGTTAACTATCATGGTTAACTATTCCTGAAATTACTGTCATTGGTAACTATTCCCAAAATTCTTACCTTCTCTGAGTCTTCACAGGGCTTTGTCTATCCTCTTGATGTATTACTCATATTTTTATAACTCTTCTCCACAATTTGGTTGGTTATTATCCACCCCATCATCAGCCCAGAGACCTCACTTTCTCCTCCAATAATCTTTTTTCAGATGGTGGCACTGATACCCACTTATATCTACTGCCAGCTGAAGCTGGCCTGGTTCTGCAACGTTTTTCTCCTTCTGACTCTATAGACTTATCTGCCACCATTCCTGCCTCACCCTGAACAGCTGGTGTCACACCAAACTGCATGCTCCTCAACACACGCTTCAACACTGCTCTCTTTCCTATCTCTGGCATAGGCTCTCTTTTGCCTTGAATTATCTTCCCAGTTCTTTGTCTGGCTTAACTCCTTTTCTTTAAGACTTAGCTCCAGTATTGCCTCCTCCATGCAACTCCCAAGACAGTTCAGAGGCCTAGATCCAGTGCTCCCATGATACCTGGAGTATTTTGTGGTTGTCCTATCGTGATAATGACCTGCTGTGCTCTCCCCGCATGACCTTGAGTTCTAGGACAATGTCTTCAGTCACTTCTCATCTAAAGTGTGGATGTGCTTTGCACATGGGGGGGTATTCAAGAAACACTGAATGGCTGATGTCATTAAATAGATAATGGATAGATAATGACACATTGTGCGTATGATGGGTCACCATGCAGTGCTTACTGATGTGTTCTTTTAAACGCTTTCATGAAATTAATTCATTTAAACTCTATGACAATCTTATAAAGTCTCTACTATAATTATCCCCATTTTATTGGTGAGAAAACTGAAGCAAAGTGAGGTTTAAAAACTTTACCAGTGTTACACTGTTAGTAATTAAAGACACCAAGTTTAGAACTCAGAAGTCTGAGTCTGATCTCAAGATCAACATGTTCTTGACCCATATGCTATAGTACCTGTTCAAAGAAGGGTATCATAATAATAACCATATCTAAACAGACACAGAACATGTGTTCTAGTTCCAGGTTTACAGATGAGAAAGTTGAGGAAGGAAGTTTATGGAGAAGCAGTCGGGAGAAAAAAAGGTAGAAAGCTGAACTGGAAAATGAACTGGGGCACTGGAACTTGGGCGAATCTCTTATTCTCCCTCTTCATGTAAAATCAGGGCCTTGGGAACCTGTCTCTGCTTCCTTCCAGATCAAATATGCAATTTCAGTTAGATTTGGCAAACATTCATCCAGGGCTTATTGCATGCCAGGCTCCATGATATACCTTTATCCTTGAGGAATTCATCTTTTTGTGGGTAGACAGGCACAAATAGACAATATTTCTAGACTAGTTCAAAATGGACACAGTGCAGTGACATGGGTTGTTTTAAAGGAAACCATACCAACATAAAACGTTATTCAGAAATAAGTCGTTGGCCCCTCCATAACATCTTCCATCTAACAGTTGGCCAAAATAATGTCGTATCATCAAGGATCTATCCCATCTTCCCTGCAAGTCCTCACCCAAGCATAATCACCTCAGTTTACAAGTGAAGAAGCCAGTCATTAGGCTAGGTTTGCCTGTGGTCATGCAGCTCCCTGGTGGTATAAGCCACTGCCATCTCTGGTCCTGAGCCCTCTCCTGGAGCTGAAGTGAACTATGGGAGACAGGGGCATTAACTCTGATGCAGCTGCTGTTGGTTTTCCAGTATGGGTTATATGCTTAAATGGATTTGCAGATTTACAGTTGATTCTAGAAATTGCATCTAGTTCATTTCCAACTCCATAAGTAAGCTGGTTCACTTAAGGCAAACAGCATCCAATTAAAATGCATTCTGTAGAAGTGAGTGAGCAAGGCATTTTGCCCAACTCTTGACTTATTAAAAAAAGAAAATCTTATCAGGGCAACTTTTCAAAGAGCAATCCCATCACCTCATTGTGTGATGAAAGAGTTAAAGTATGAATGATAAAATATAATGTGAAAATATACTCTGAGGCCAGGTGTAGTGGTTCACATCTGTGATCGCAGCACTTTGGGAGGCCTAGGCAAAAGGATCACTTGAGCCCAGGAGTTCGAGATCAGTCCAGGCAACATAGAGAGATCCCAACTCTACAACAAATGAAATATTTTAAAAATTAGCCAGATATGCAAGTGCACACCTGTAGTCCCAACTACTCAGGAGACTGAAGTGGAAGGATCACTTGAGCTCAGGAGGTAGAGGCTGCAGTGAGCCACAATTGTGTCACTGCACTCCAGCCTGGGAGACAAAGGACAGAGGAAGATGCTGTCGAAGAGAAGAGAAGGGAAGGGGAGGGGAGGGGAGGGGAGGGGAGAAGAGAAGAAGGAAGGAAGAGGAGAAGGAGAAGAAAAGGAAGAGGGGGAAACAAAGAAAATATATTCTGAGAAGCAGCCTTGTATAAGGGGGGGTACAGGCTTCAAGGTCAGGCTAAATGGGTCTATATCCCTTTTCAACATCTCACTAAGCTGTGTGACTGTGGGCATGTTCCTTAACACCACTTTGCCTCAGTTTCCCTATTTGTACAAAAAATAAATAATATCTGTCTTTCAGAGTACAGTAAAGGTTAAAAAAATAAACTATTAAAAAACATTTTATTAAATTCTTAATGATTCAGAGATTGATTATTTCATTAGAAGATCATCATGCTTTTTCCCTGTCTTCCTGTCTGCCCACATCACAGCTGCTTGTAAGTTATTATTCCATGAGATAAATAATGAGATAAAATTTAATTCAGATGGCGTATGAAGAAAAGTGGAAACAGGATAGGCACTGGAGTCAAACAGGCCTGAACTGAGACTCTGAATGACTTTGGGCAGGTTATGTAACTTCCCTGAGCTTCACATTTTACATGTGTAAAATGTGGATAATCATATCTACCTTCCAGGCTTCTTACGAGGATTGAAATATGTGTGTATGTGTGCTTGTTCACTCTCTCACACACGTTCAACTCCTAGCACTATGATGGGAGAATAGTAGGTAAGGGGAAAAGGACTGAATCAGCTCCAGTAAGAAATATAGCACTTGGCTAAACTAAAGCTTCAGCATCCATCACAATTCATTCTTAAATAATCTTTACTTCCCCCGGCTACATTACTAGCATGGATAGCCAAAAGAAGTCAGCCTCGCCACAAAGTCCTTGCATCTGGGGCCATTAGATCTAGTTTCCTCCCTTAGGTACAGCTTCAGTGTCAACTGAAGTAGGTGTCGCCAGGCATATGGGGACCCAGGCTAGCAATTCAAATGAGTGGGGGCAGCAGGCAGACCTCTTGGGGATGTTCAAGAGGTGCAGAAGCAAATGAAGCTATACCTGACACTCTATGACATACTTTGCACACAGTGCCTTGCAGTTCCAAGAGTCAGGGAAACCCAATCAGAGACTAGGGTGCCCTTTTTTCTAACCACTACCTCCACTAGCTAGAAGGGGGAGCTCCAGCTGTCACAATGGCAATGACATCAGTCGACCAGCTGTACAGGATCACATCTTTGGAGGCAAACAGCACAGGGAACATTTTCATAAGGAGCCTTTCAGCAAATTAATAAGCTAGAGGGTCACAGGATGCTGACAGTGAGATGACACATGCATTTTTACATAAACATTTGGACTTCATGTTTCTAGTTCAAATATTTTATCCACAGAGATGTATGAGTCATCTCCTCCCATTCTTCCTCCCTTCACTCTCCTTTGAAATAAAGACTATATAGAAGATGACAACTTTCTGAAGGAAAACATGCAAACAAAAGACAAAAATCCAAAAGTCATATTAACATACCATAAAATATTTGAATATTTGCTTGGACCCCTGGAGACCCACCACATGTCATCCTCAAAGTAGCATGCAGAGATTTATTTTGTATCCTTTTCTACTTCCTGAATAATGTTCCCACTCAAAGTGAAAGGATTCCAATTTCATGGCAGGCTAGAGGATGTTTTTTTCTGAAGCTCCTTACTTAATATCACATTGCGTACAACAAAACATACCAGTCAATACCAGTATTATATTTCACCAAAATTTCTGTTGAAGAAGAAATCTTCAGAAAAGGCTCCCTCTTTGCATAAAAGGAAGAATTTTTTAAAAATTGACATTAAAAATCAACTCATTCTGAATTGCTATTTTTATATGAAACTTTCTGCTATAGACAAAATGGAAAATCAGAGTTTCACTTTATCCAACATCATCCATAAGAAAAGTGTCATACACAGAAGTGTTCTTTTTTCCATAAGCCAGCAGCATTATTAAAAAAAAGAAACAGAAAAAAAAAAAAAAACTCTGGCATCACTCTTCAATATTGTTGTCTAATTAAATGGCAATGGAGTGGATGCGTAAAAATATGCATTAGAGGTGTGTAATGTGTAATGTGAAGAAGAGTAATCAAAGCCATTCAACAGGATTTAGGAAAGGATTTCAGCTGGCAGCTTACGAGACAGGAGCATATAATTTTGCTAATTTGAAATAGGTATTGTAACGTATAAACATTACTGCTTTGCATATTTTAATGAAAACTGCTTCTACACCAAAATGGATCCTTTAGCTTGAACTCTCTGCATACCACAGAGCCTCTACCTATTATGAGTTCAGCATAAATAAGGAAGACACGCAAGCTGCATTAAAAGAATGGTCACCTCATTAAAATAGGTTAAAACCAAGCCCCTATTCCAAGCTACTGTAACACCATAAAGTAAGCCTGATGACAGGTGTTGTATTAAATTTTTATACTGCAATGAACTTGTACTCACACAAACCAAATCTGCATGTTTCCCTTGATATACACCTGCAACTTGTTAATTCAAGAACCTTTATTAAGAAAGTATAAATTTAGCAACATCTATAGATTTATAAAGCCCTTTAGCTTGCTTGAGAATGTAGAGTAAATGTATTTGGGGTCTTATTTGCATGGTTTGCAAAGACATGGAAACTAATGATGACTTTTTTTCAAAACCATATGTTTGAAGATAACACAATTCCACAAATTGATGTGCGCACATTACCTAGACTTGGAGCTAAAACAATTGAGAGAGATTTGGGTCCTGCGTGGAGCTGAGGACGTCACTTACCTGCCAGCCCGCTTCTCGCTGAAGTGCTTTTTTCCAGTCTTCTTCCAGCCTTGGGGAGGTCTCATCCATTACTGATGCTGCTTGCCCAAACTGGATTCGCCAGTGGCTGTTACTCTCTCTCCTTGCAAGCCTTTACCAAAGCAGCAGCCAGGGCAGTTCAGGGGCCGACTGTCGTGAAGAAAATGCCATGCCAGAGGATGAGGGATCGGGCAGAAAGAACCCACCCAGGAACAAATTTGGGACACATGGGGCTACCCAGACAGCTGCCAACTGGCCAAGCTGAAGGCCAGCTCAGCCATCAGGCGTCTAGAGATTAGGAACAACCAAGCTCCAAGGCCGGTGGACAATGGGTCATTCTTATGCTTCTGGTGTAAAGGTCAGAAGAGGGAAGTGTGCAGGCTGGCTCTACGCTTTAGAAATATGCATTTCAATGTGTGCTCCTGTCTTCTCCTTGATCCAAAACACACACACGCTCACATACACACACACCAGAATTTGCATTGTTCTGCCGGGTTGCAGCAGTGGGCTGGTGTATCCTAGAAGAAATAAACTATTTTATATAGTAGCAACACATTTCATTTGAATACATCTCCCCCAAAAAGCAGCGTATGAATCACTCAGCAGCCAGTGAAAATGAATAATAGCAAGTTCCTTTGGGTGAAGATAGACTGATTCCCATAGTTGAATTCTGAGCATCTACCGTCCCGCCCTTCCCCCGTAAGATGTTCTGCAGGCAGGCGTTTCAGTCTGACCATGGGCCTCAACCTCTTTTCCAAATCAGTATACAAAATGACCATAGGCTTCAGTTTAAATGAACTTCTCAAAACCTAGAACTGAAACCCAGTCACTGCTTTGATGGCACCTCACATGCAGAATGATACTGTCTCCTGATATTATGAATTGGCCTTCACCCCTAGAGATTCTTATTTAATTGGCCTAAAATAGTGGCCAAGACATTGGGAATTTTTTTAATGTTCTCCAGATGCACCCAGGGTTAGAATCACAAAACTCGGTGCAGAGTATGATTTAAGATTTCTCTGATGTACTCACTCATCTGATGCCCAAATCCTCATGACCCTGCCTATGTACTCATCCAAACAATGCCTACACCATCGAATACAGTAAGTTCACTACTGCCCAAGACAGTCCTGTTTCATGGCTGATAATTTTTGTCCAAAAATGAATTGATATCTTTCTCCCTACAACTTCTACCCATGGATGTGCTGCTTCTTAATTCCAGAAGGAATGAGACTAAACCCTATCCCATAGAACAACCCTTCAGAGACGCAAAGATAGTGATGCCCCATGCTCCCAAACTTCTACTAAAGTGTCTAATTTCCAGATAATAAAATATTGTTAGGTGCTTCAGAAAATGATATAAGATGGTTTCAGGTCACTTCTAGATTCTAGTTTCCAGCCTCAAAATGTATTCTATAATTTTCAGTGCTCACAGAAGTGACCATAATATTCTTGCTATGATCTATCATTGCACACATAGCCAAATAATCACATGCCTTGTTTGAAAAATTGCCACAATATCAACCAAAATCATCATAATAAGAGCAACTAACATTTACTGAGCATGGACCTACATGCCCAATGCTGTGTTAAGTGCTTTATTAACCTTGTATAGCTTACACTTTACATTCTATAAAGTCATTGTTATGCTCCCGATTTACAGATGAAGAATCCAAAAGAGATAAAGACACTTGCCTAGGTGATGAGGCCAAGAGTTAGCTCAGATATAACTCCAAAGCCTACTTTATGCTAGTTGATACTCTTTCACTTATGAGATCCCATTGGCTCTTTTGACAATCATACCTCATTAATACAGCACCTCGGTCAATTAGGACACTTAGGTTTGTTCTTATCTGCAGATTATAAAGGGAACACGCTTTATAAACTGTAAATCGTCATGCAAACCTAACTTGCTGTTATTATCCTTTTAGTAATCACAAAACTGTGCGTTCCACCTCATCTCTAGTAAAGCAGACATATGCAAAGCGCTTTACTTGCTCATTCCTCCCTTTTCTGAGAATATGCAGATGACTCTCAGATGTTCTTCTGAGGTGTAAGAGACAAAGGCCAGAGGAGCAAGTTTCAAGAAAATTTCCCCAGAGACTAGTCTCAATGGAAGCCTCACCAGTCACATGGTTCTTTCTCCATTTCCCCAAAATCCTTATCAACAGCCTCCCATAAGGACAACTGGGAGCAATTAGTTTTACCATTTAATCACACCATCTGCAATATATTTATATCTGTTCTTATGGAAAGCAACACACGAGTAGTTAGAAACATAGTCTTTGAAGTCAGACTTAGATTTGATTATCAGCTCCATTATTTTCTAACTCTGCTTCCCTGGGAAGGTTAACTGAGCTTCCCTGAGACCTAGTTTCCATGTCTGGAAAGAGGAAGCATGTGTTATCATCTTAGGCACATTATTGTCCACCAGTATCTGGTTTCCCTATATTTCCAGGCCCACAGCAAGATAGCATTTCCCTAATCCCCTTAAAATCCAGAATAACCACATGACTTGTTTTGTCCAAGAAAATGTAACAAAGTGGGTATTAATTCCCCGGGGGTGGGGGGGAGTCGATCACAGGCACTTGATTCTCAGCCTGTTCTTTCTCTGCTGTAGTGACTGCAGACACATGTGTTGATAAGCCGTGCCTCCACACACAGGCAGACAGGAATGCTGAGCCTGTTCTCATGGAGAGAACAGGTGCCTTGGAGAGTCACCTGGACCAACAACAGGCATTATATGAACAAGAAATAAGCATCCACTGTTATTTGTTACAATATAAGCTATCTATCCAGAGCAATACGCTTTGCAATACAGAGTTGTTCTAAAAATCAAATGAAATAATGTAGTTAAAACATAGATCCCAGGCACTGGGTAGTCCTTCAATATTATTTTAAGTAGCTTCCATTATAGGCCCAGTCTATTCTACCCATGCCTCTCACACTCCACTATTTTCTCTTCCTTTTCCAGTCTTGACTTCTCCTGTTCATAAGATACTAACATTAAGTATGGCAATTTCTAAAGATGATGCAGAAATAGGAATTTTAAAAAGAAAGTGGAAAGTACTCAATAATGTAGCGTGCCTTCGTCTCAGAATCCAAACTCAGAATAGCATGACTTCCATGCTACTGATCACTTAGCAAGGAAATTAATGAAAGCAAAGTGAAGCATCAAATAATAAATGTAGCTCGGTATGAATTCAATGCTGATAAAACAAAGTACGTGTCTCCAAATTGTAAACATAATGAGAACATCCATGAATACAGGAGCTTATTAAATGGCATAGCTTTTATTCACTGTTCTTTAATCAAGCACTAAAAAAAGAATAGGTTTTTCTTCTTTGTTGAATGTTTTAATTAAATGAAGGATAAACTATAAAGATCAAGGAAAGTATGAATAATGACTCTGACCAAATCATGACACTGACATTTCAAGAACTCTGTCTTTTATTTCAAGCTCTTGTGCTTTTTAACATCACACAAACTTGAACTTGCTCTAGGACACCACTAGGAGATTCTTTTTTTATTTTTTGTGCTTTCAAATGCAAGTGCTAATAACTATGCCCTGTTCTATGTGTTTTCCCCCAAAATGTATGTGAGAGTCCTAACCCCAGTACTTTAGAATGTGACTCTTATTTAGAAATAGGGTCTTTTTTTCTTTATTATTTTTTCTGAGACAGAGTCTCGCTCTGTCACCAGACTGGAGTGCAGTGGCGTGATCTGGCTCACTGCAACCTCTGACTCCCAGGTTCAAGCAATTCTCCTGCCTTAGCCTCCCGAGTACCTGGGACTAAAGGCACACACCACCATGCCAGCTAATTTTTGTATTTTTAGTAGAGGCAGGGTTTCACCATGTTGCCCAGATAGGTCTTGAACTCTTGACCTCAAGTGATCTGCCCTCCTCAGCCTCCCAAAGTGCTGGGATTGCAGGCATGAGCCACTGTGCCCAGCCAGAGATAGGGTCTTTACAAAAGGAATCAAACTAAAATGAGGTCGTTAGGGTGGGCTTTAATCCAATATGACTAATGTCCTTATAAGAAGGGGAAATTCTGGTCACAGAGACAGATGTAGACAAAGAGAAGGCCTTGTGAAGGTGAGGGCAGATGCAGGGTGATGCATGTACAAGCCAAGGGAGGCCATGAATTTCCAGCAACCACCAGAATCTAGGATGTAACAGAATACCTCCGTCTCGGTAATGTATGAAGAACAGAAACTTACTTCTCGCCATTGTGGATGCTGGGAAATCCAAAACCAAGGCACTGGCAGGTTCAATTGTCTGGTGAGGGCTGCTTTTCTGGAGGGCAGGAATGCTGTGTGTTCGCTTGGCAAAAGGGCAGGTGACTGAACTGTGTGAAGCCACTTCTATGAGGGACTTCATCACATCCATAAGAAAGGTGCCCTCACAGCCTCAACACCACTTAAAGGCCACACCCCAGTACTGTTAAGTTAACAACACTTGATTTTTAGAAATGATCTATTCATACCATAGCAGGCATGATATGGTTTGGATTTGTGTCCCCACCCAAATCTCACATTGAATTGGAGGAGGGGCCTGGTAGGAGGTGATTGGATCAAGGAGGTGGAATTTCCCCTTGCAGTTCTCATGATAGTGCGTTCTCAAGAGATCCTATGATTGAAAGGTATGTGGCACTTCCATCTTCGCTCTCTCTCTCCTACCACTATGCAAAGGAGGCGCTTGCTTCCCCTTCCCCTTCCACTATGATCATAAATTTCTTGAGGCCTCCTAGCAATGCTTCCTTCCTGTTAAACCTGCAGCACTAAGAGTCAATTAAATCTCTTGTCTTTATAAATTACCCAGTCTCCAGTAGTTCTTTATAGCAGTGTGAGAATGGACTAACACAAGGCATGAAACAGATTCTCTCTCATAAGCCTTGGAAGGAATCAACTCTGTCAACAAACAGTGTGATCTCAGACTTCTAGCCTCAAGAACTGTGAGACAACACATTTCTGTTGTCAACGCCATTCACTTTGTAGTGCTTTGTTACCGCAGCTCTAGCAAACTAATACGTTCTGAATTAAAAAATAAAATAAATTTTGAAATAAAGTAAAATTCATGGCAAGAATGTAATATTTAAGTAGAGTAAACTAGGTACCTTAGAAAAACTTCTAATCTACCATTTCTTGCCTCAGAATAAACAAACACACTTTCAGTACGTCAGGAGTGTGGGCCTGCAGTCATGCATCTAAGCTGCTGGTACCATGTGAAAATTAATATCAAGTTGATGCCAAAAAGTAATGGAAAACCTTTTCATTACCTTTTCCCTCAAGATAAGCAGCATATTAAGAATATGCTGACTAATAAGAAATAGGGTTTTAGAATTTGTAACATTTTCCTTATGAAAGTTTATATATATATATATATATAAAATGAAAAATCTATATAAAATACATCAGTCAGTCCTCCCTTGATTTAAAAAAAAAATCCTTTAGCTTATAGAATAAAAATGAGTTGAGCCAGGCACAGTGATCACTCCTGTAATCCCAGTGCTTTGGGAGGCTGAGATGGGAGGACTGCCTGAGCCCAAGAATTTGAGGGCACAGTAACCTATGATGGTGTCACTGCACTCCAGCCTGGGCAACAGAATGAGACCCTGTCTCAAGAATGAGGATGTGGAAAGGCGGTTAAGACTTCATTGTAAGAATCAAGTGACTAAAAAAATATTTTTCCAGGTGAATTAAAACATGCACGTCACAGTGCTAAATGCTGGTAAAAGATGGCACTTTACCCTGCTCTGTTAGATGCAGATATTCAATCTAGAAGAGAAAACAAAAAGAAGTTTGGAGTGGAGAGAGCAGGAGGACTTTGAGAAAAATAAGTGCAGAGCTAAGGAGTCCCCAGGCATGGAAGAAATGAGATGACCTTTCACCTACCCATGGGATTTTGTACACACTTTCACTTAACAGCTATGATAGAATTTTTATGAGTCCCTACTGCCCACATTATACATTTCCACTTTAACTTCACCTCAACTAAACCTTCCTAGACATGAGTAGGGCATTTTTCCCATAAACTTTTACTTCTGTTTTTGTTTTTAAGTGGCCTTTTTCCCCATTAGATGCTAAAAGGTATTTACCTTCAGAAATTTGCTTCACCAACAAATTCTAGTCATGTATTAAACCCACACTACTGGAGGTGGCTGTACGATAACTACATAATAAAACAAACTAAAGCAAACAAACAAAAAATCTGTCCTAAGAGTGATAAATCTGAAAACTGTGAATGCCTGAACTGCAGTCATTGTATTTTGGAAGGTGGGGAAATAACAGAATTGGCTTCCTGGTCGCTGTTGCTCTGGAACAGTGATGCTCACCATTCTTCTCTCTGTAAAATAGCTAGCCTTAACTACAGTGACACCATGACTTTATGGCCAATGGAACTCCTGTGGCTGATGGAATGAAGACATTCTGGTCTGCTTGTGTCCTTTGGCTCCCATGTGCTAACTTGTAGACTCGCCAAGATTCATTTGCATTTGTCCCAATCCTGTTATTGCCAATTGCGCCTGTTAATATAATTACATGATTCAATTAAACAATTATATCTATAAAATCTGAGTTTGAATAGAAAAAATAAGTTGTTGCTTTCATGAAACAAGTCAAATGATTTGGAAAGAAAAGTTACTCTTCAAAAAGTTGTTATTGAAGGGCCAGGAATCCTAAAAGCCTATATGGACTCTGTACTCAGGTTGTTGGACATTGTCTTTAAATTCTTGATTCACTTTAAAGAAATTAAAACTGAAATTTGTAGAGGTTACTTTAAGGCTATTGCTTACCCAGGAAAAAGTTCAGAATTTCACTTTGTGGACCAACATTTAGAGAAAAGGCCTTGGCTCCACAGCAAACATAGTGGTAAATAAATGTGTATTTATATGTTTTAAGCAAAAGACAAATGTTTTGTGTCTGTATATAATTTATGATTTCCCAATTTAATCAGTTTATGTGATTAACCAGTGAACTACCATTTTCAATTGTATGGATTAAGAAAGCTTCTATTACAAAAAAGCACATAATTAACCAGGAAGAGCTTTTTCTTAGCCTACACATAATGAACAGAGATAGAAAGCAAAAGACTCAATTATTCAAACCAAGAAACAGAATCCATTTCAATGCTTAAATGTACTTATATCACTTAAGTGAGAAATAACCTGGCTGTCACTACAAACATTAAATGTTGTATAAATCTGAGCCATGTAGATGCCAATTAATTACTATATGGCATTACTATGTCTTTCTATAACTGTGTAATAACACAAACTGACTATGATCAGAAGGGTTTTGTAGACATTTATTAATGGAAATCAGATGATTTCATCCACAGTGTCTAAATTACTTTGATATGTTTGAGCCTGAAGCAAAACAATGTAATAAAAAGCAACATATAGATGAGAACCTCAATTTTTCTCTACATATGAATCTGTCACTGATTTGCAAAGAATCAAATATAAGTCCAACCAGATGAAGACATTCAATACATCATCCTTCCCAATTCAGTATAAAAATAATATTGGCCTTTCCAGTATGTCTATATCCTGTTCCTGACTTTGTGATATGCTGGGCATCAAGAGAGCCCAGAGACACAGAATATTGCCTTAGCAGTATTAATCCCAGCAGAGATAAATTACAGAATACTTTCTTTAAGGTTTCCTTTAAAGACTATCTAAAGTCATAAGCCCCCAGAAATAATCAATAAACTAATGAGTAGAGTGGAAACACGGATCTTATGAGTAGGCTGAGTGAAAAACAAAACTGCTATACGATATATTTGAGACAATCTGGAAACTTCTTCCCCTCATTCTCCCACCAAAAAAAAAAAAAAAATGTGTCCCCACCAGTATAAAAATCCCACCAGCCATACATTTTGATTTTAAAACCTTTTCTGTCATTGTCTATGAAATTCACACACTCCTAAGAGTAGGTAGCCTGAAGCTTTATCTTCTGACATTGTATTACAAGTTATTTTCCAGTTCAGCTTGAAGAGTAAGGTTCTCTGCACCCAGGCAAGGAACACAGACGGGATGAAAGCAGGCTTAAAAGAGGCTCAATGATTCCCTGTTTAATAAATGTTGTTGGGAAAACTGGCTAGCCATATGCAGAAAGCAGAAACTGGATTCCTTCCTGACACCTTACACTAAAATTAACTCTAGATGGATTAAAGACTTAAACATAAGACCTAACACCATGAAAACCCTAGAAGAAAATCTAGGCAAAACCATTCAGGACATAGGCATAGGCAAGGACTTCATGACCAAAACACCAAAAGCATTGGCAACAAAAGCCAAAATAGACAAATGGGACCTAATCAAACTCCACAGCTTCTGCATGGCAAAAGAAACAGTCATTAGAGTGAATTGGCAACCAACAGAATGGGAAAAAATTTTTGCCATCTACCCATCTGACAAAAGGCTGATATCCAGAATCTACAAAGAACTAAAACAGATTTACAGGAAAAAAACAAACAAGCCCATTCAAAAGTGGGCAAAGGATATGAACAGGCCCTTTGCAAAAGAAGACATACATGAGGCCAACAAACATATGAAAAAATGCTCATCATCACTGGTCATTAGAGAAATGGAAATCAAAACTACATTGAGATACCATCTCACACCAGTTAGAATGGTGATCATTAAAAAATCTAGAGACAACAGATGCTGGAGAGGATGTGGAGAAATAGGAACACTATTACACTGTTGGTGGGAGTATAAATTAGTTCAACCATTGTGGAACACAGTGTGGCGATTCCTTAAGGACCTAGAAATAGAAATTCCATTTGACCCAGCAATCCCATTACTGGGTATATATCCAAAGGATCATAAATCCTTCTACTATAAGGACACATGCACACGAATGTTCATTGCAGCACTGTTTACAATAGCAAAGACCTGGAACCAACCCAAATGCCCACTGATGATAGACTGGACAGGGAAAATGTGGCACATATACACCATGAACATTATGCAGCCATAAAAAACAATAAGTTCATTTCCTTTGTAGGGACATGGATGAACCTGGAAACCATCATTCTCAGCAAACTGACAGAAGAGCAAAAAATCAAACACTGCATGTTCTCACTCATAGGCGGGTGTTGAACAATGAGAACACATGGACACAGGGAGGGGAGCATCACATACTGGGGTCTGTTGGGGGGAAATGGGGGAGGGAGAGTGGGGGTGGGGAGTTGGGGAGAGATAGCATGGGGAGAAATGCCAGATATAGGTGAAGGGGAGGAAGGCAGCAAATCACACTGCCATGTGTGTACCTGTGCAACAATCTTGCATGTTCTTCACATGTACCCCAAAACCTAAAATGCCATAAAAAAAAGAGGCTTGATGAGAGGAGGTAAAGGGATTGCTAAACTCCCCCAGGCACAAATCAATTTACAAAATATGAATTTAAAGGTTCTTGAAAATTGGGACTTTAGAATTGACCAAATTATTTTGATTGAAGATTATTAGAAACTATCCAATTGGTTTACATACTCGTAACAATATTAAGTTATTGTGGCTGTTATAAAATGTAAATAAGGGTAGGGATATGGGACGTTTCTTCCCTCTCCATTTACTCCTAATACCAACATCCTAATGTGAGGGGAACCTCAGATAGGGTTCAAGAATTTCAAAATGGGAAAGAATTAAGATGGCAATGTGGAAGGTGAGCTAACGTTGCATTACGCAAAGAGGTACAGATCAGCATCACTTAGGAGCCTGTTAGAAATGCAGAATCTCAGGCCCCACTGCAGACCTACGATATTTCATTTGCATTTTAACAAGGCTAATTCATTAAGTTTAAGAAGCAATGGGCTAGGGAGACTTACCTTGCAGGTCTATTTGCATATCAAGCTTTATTTTTTTATTTTTAACCTAGAGCACAGGCTTAGGGTGAATTCAGAACAGAATGACTGATCAACATTATAGGGAAAGAATTTAGCCCCCCACCAAGAAATTCCTTGTTACTACCTCTGGAGAACTTTCTCAGGGATCTCATTTGTCAACGTTCTACAAGGATCTTTAGAAGCATAACCCAGTAGGGCAAATGGCAGGACTCCAGCCCTTAAATCACCCAACACCTTCGACATACATGGCTATTCCACTTATTAGTTCAGAAAAACAGCTGATGACAAGTGCATGACGCCACCTCTAGACGTTCAGATGACTGATTTTGTATAAATCAATATTGAGTGCCACAAAATGTCAGAAAATACCAAATGAGGAGAAAAGAATCAATAGATAACCTTGGAATTAAATGAGTGATGAATAATCTTTACCAACTAAAATAAATTAAACTATGAAAACCAGGTTAATGCAACATCAAGGGTCTGGCAAAAAACCACACAAAAAAATATAATTTACAGGTAAGGCCACTTGCGAGTAACATGGCTGTTCTTTTTTTTTTTTTTTTTCCAGGAAAGCATTATGACAGGAGCTACAAAATAAGAGCTGAATTCATACTTCCTAGCTTCTGTCTAAACAGCCATAATTTTTTAAGGTTCTACAACAAATAAACTACAATTTACAGGTGCAGACCATATATTAACCTAGCATCCATAAAACTGAGCATACATTCACTTAACACTTTCAGGGAGTAGATGGTAAGAGTAGAAAGACAAATTGTATGATTCATTTAATTTACTTTTGTCATGGTTTGGATCTGCATCTGCACCCAAATCTCAGGTCGAATTATAATCTCCACTGTTGGAGTGGGGCCTTGTCAGAGGTGATTGGATCACGGAAGCAGTTTCTAATGGTTTTCAGCACCATCTCCCTAGTGCTGTCTCATAATACAGTTCTCTCAAGATCTGGTTGTTTAAAAGTGTGTAGCACCTTCAACCTCTTTCTTCCTGCTCCAGCCATGTGAAGAGGGTACCCGCTTCTCCTGCGCCTTCCGCCATGAATGTTAAGTTTCCTGCGGTCTCGCCAGCCATGCTTCCTGTACAGTCTGCAGAACTGTGAGCCAATTAAACCTCCTTTCTGTGTAAATTACCAAGTCTCTGGAATTTTTTTCTAGCAATGCAAGAATGGACTCATATAACTTTATTTCAGATTTTAAGTGTGCCTATCAGAAATGTTCTCCATATGAAGAAATAATAAATCTTTGAGGTAATGGATATCTTAATTACCCTGGTTTTATCATTACACATTGTATGCATGTAACAAAATATCACATGTACCCCAATAAGCATATAAAATTATTAGGTATCCTTTTTTTTTAGAAAAAGATAAATTTATAAACAGACCAAACTGGATTTCAGAATTCAAATTCAAATGTTTTCAAGTCTGAAACTGACATCATAGATACACCCAGTGCTGTAATAGAAATCAAGATAAATGTCTTTCTTCATGAGTAAACAGATGCAGTAATGTTAATATATATATATATATATATATATATATATATATGTATATATATTTGCCCCAGAATATGTTCATGGATTCAAAAAGCACCAATTAAATACCTTCTGTGTGCTAGGTATGGTGCTAGGTACTAATGATTGAGAGATGAGGAAAACACAACCCACGCCCTCATGGCCTTGTGACAGGGAAAGAAAGATAAGCAACCATTGCAACTGCAAGTAAGAGGTGAGCTCTGGGCAGAATATTCTCCTGGTACAACGCCAGGGATCCATCCCATCCCAATCCCCCGCCCCAACATAGCTCAGCTCCAAGAATCACCATTATTCTTGTCACAGTGTCCTTAGAGAAGAGCCTCATGGAGACCCTGTCCCACCTTTAGTGGGTGCTACTAAAACTAGATTGTCATGGTAGTATTTAAAATACAATAGTTTCTAAAATGTTTCACATCAACACAGACCACAGGATAGGGAACACTTCATGGTACTCTAACCTAAGGATTCCTTTCTTTTTTTTCCAGGCTCATTTTCAAGTCCAAATATCCATGGATGCCTACACAACACTGATGTTCACACAGACTGATACACAACACGGATGTCCACATAGACTAATAAACTCTTCTCGACTAGAGTTCAGCCACTGATTTGTATGAACAGAGAAATCTGGGGACAAGGGTCTTTCTGATCTAATAGCTCCTGAGGCCCTGTTTCTCCCAGGGTCCCCTTTGGAGGTAGGACAATCCCAGAGCTGCTGACATGTTAAGTCTTCCCAAATTGCATTTAACAGCAAAGAGATGCAAAAGTACATCTTCTTTTAGAATGCTTATGGGGTGGGTGGGGATTGTATTTCTTGGACTTGGGCAGAAAGAGTGCTATCAGGGAACTTTTGATTTCCACCTCATTGGAAGACATCCTCAAATACTTCCAGCTGAGGTTCCCTCCTCCTGGCAGGGATTGTGGGCTGCTCTTATTTGTAGAGGAAAGGCAGGGAGGCAGAGAGTGGGAGACCTCTTCCCCAAAAGGCAGCCCACATGGAGCACAAATATGACACTTGCAGATACAACTTCCCAGTGAAAGCCGAGGCTGCCATCCTACTGAAAACAACACTGCGAAACAGGAATGTGAACAGATTTAGAAACCAAATTAAGCCAAGTCTGCCCTGGAGATGGTTGTTAAACCATAGTAAACATATCAAACCAGGGGCTTGAAATCATGCCACCTTGCCAGAAACTGCCCTGGCCTCACTCTTTGTTACAACGGTAAGCTCAGAGGCTCAAAAATGTTGAGCAGCTGCTACATGCCATGCACTTCAATGTTTAAAACAATTGTGGCTGGGCGCAGTGGCTCACACCTGTAATCCCAGCACTTTGGGAGGCTGAGATGGGCAGATTGCCTGAAGTCAGGAGTTTGAGACCAGTCTGGCCAGCATGGTGAAGCCCCATCCCTACCAAAAGTACAAAAAAAATTAGGGGGGCCTGGTGGCGTGTAACTGTAATCCCAGCTACTCGAGAGACTGAGGGAGGGTAATTGCTTGAACCAGGGAGGTGGAGGTTGCAGTGAGCCGAGATTGCACCACTGCACTTCGGCACTCAAAAAAAAAAAAAAATTCTGTAAGATATCATCATATATCATCATCATTCCCATTTTACAGATGAGGACACTGAAGCATGGAAAAGTAGAATAACTTCCAAAAGTTTTCATGGCTTTGAAAGGGGGAAAGCCTTAACCAAGTGGGTGGTTCCAGACCTTCTCCATTAGCCACACTCTGAACTGCCTTCCCTTCTCAATCAGCTCCACAACAAAAGACTCAAGGTGGTATCGGCACCTGGCACCAGATTAAAGACTCACTTCAGGGACTTTTGCAAATCACATCCCAGATGCTGGTAATATAGAGGTCCACCCAAAACAAATGGAAATGATGAAGCCTGAAGGTGTGCAGGATACACAAAGGCACGAAAGAGCGCCCAGGACGGACAGCAGAGCCCTCGGGCTCACAGCTGCTGCAAGAAGCCCTGGTCTCTCCTTCTGGTCCAATGAGTACTCACAAAGTTGTTTTGCTTTTAAGATGCGCTTAATGCCTTTTTCCAAAAAAAAAAAAAAAAAAAAAAAAAAGCTTCGTCAGTATAAAATGAACCGGAATTATAGCTGCTGCTTTGATGCCGTGTGTTATTTTTGGCTGAGTGTCCTGCTCTTCTGGAGGCTGTTGGTAGGGTGCTGAAGCCTACTCTAGTAACACAGGCTGACTGCTGTCCCCAAAGGACCCCGAGGAAAACAAGAGGAACTATCTCGCAGTCTTCAGCAGACAGGGGAGGTTTAACATAAATAAACTCCCACTTAGCGTTTTCTCCAAAAAGCATCCATTCATTATCTTTATTTCCAACACAGTATTTATGAATTTCCTTTCAGCCGGGCCCGTCAGGCCAAACGTCACCACTCCATGGTGAAACATCGTGTGCATTTTCTTTTCCTCCTAGGAAGATTAAGGCCAATGAATAAAGAAAGGGGGATGTGGCCCCTATATTTAGCTCTCCTCACAACATCATGTCTCACAGGTATTAAAAATAGACCCAAATCACTTGAAGACATTCTGAAAAATCAAAGACAGAATAGCTTTCCAAGACAAAGTTTTACATGTTTTCTACTTTCTTCCTAGTTGAGTTCCACTAAGATGTTTAAGCAGCAAAAACTCTTTATCTAGTGGAATGGACACCCCCTTCGTGGAGGCCAGGCCAGGGTGGCTATAGGGGTTCATCAGAGACTCTATCTCCTATGCATCTTTGCTGCAGCTTCAGCGCTTTGTGGACTGTACTTTAAGAGAGATCTGTGCTGGTCCTTGGTAGAAAGTGTGAAATAGGTTGTGTGGAAAAGTCTCCGCTGTCAACAACCTTTCCCCCACTCGAGGTCTGACACTCCCAAGGTCCCTGTCAGAGAGAAATCAGCTCAGATTCAATTCACTGAACAAATACGTGTTATTTGTGATCTGCCAGGCACAGTGCCAGGCAAGGCAAAGGGAGAAGAGGGGAGCAAAGGATAGACCGTCCTTGTTAGAGTGGGTGCAGGTAATTCCACAAGGAAGTATAGCTTCCAGAGGACCGTAGGCAACACAATTCAAAGAGAGAGCTGACATCTCATTGCAGGGGATCAGAAGGAACATCAACCTGGAGAAAACCTGTGAAACAGACAATAAAGACAAAAGCGGGAATGGGGCTGTTTGTATACCTGTGTCCAGGTATAGAGAAAGGTCAACAATTAGCTTGGTGCAATGCCTCTCCCCAAAATTATATGCCTAGTAAACCCTGGGGAAAAAGCCTTTGAGAGCTAAAGAAAGGAATTTGCAGTTGGAGAAATCACACAGTAATTAAAAATGCAGCCTCTTTCAAATACTGCAGTTCACCAGCTATGTAACTTTGGGCAATTTATTTCCCTTCCGTGAGACTCAATTTCGTCATCTGGAAAATGGGGATCATACTTCACTGGGCTGATGTGCATATTAAATCATAGTGTGAATATGCAACGCCTGTGTATGGTGCGTGGCTCAAGGTGAGCACTCAATGAATGGATGTAACTCACTCATGTGGGAGCTATTTACATTGGAACATGTTTCTAATATGCCTTGAGTCACATACGGCACCCACTCCTCTGGCAGAAAGGCTTGATTAACATGAGAGCAAAGTGAGAGTAAGAGAGTGTGGCCTTTGCTTTTAGAATTGTGTGATTATCAGACTTCTTTGTGGCTTATCCACGTTACAGAATAAAAAAACCCAACAGCCGTCACCAGTTTCCAATGACCCAAGCAAATACAAAACGTTGAAAAAAAAATTGTTTTTCTAATGAGACTTTATTGCAATCCTTGACTAGGCAGCTCACCACACTTTAGGATCACTCACAGAGTTTGGTGAAAAGCTAGGGGGAGATATTTAACTTAACCTAAGGTAAGAGATAAAAGGGCCTGAGGAGGTTAGCAGTGAGGGAATGGAAATAGCAGGGGCGAAAATCAACGTTTATGAAATAGTGCAGTGTTTCTCAGACCTTCCTGTTCACACAAGTCGTCTGAGTATCTTGTTTCAATGCAGACTCTGATTCAGTATGTCTGGAGTGGGACCCGGAACTCTGCATTCTCATTGGCTCCTCCACGATGCCTGTGTTATTGGCCCATGGACCACCCTTACATAATAAGGGAATGGAGTTTGTGTAGAGCTTAAGAAAGGGTTGAGTGGGGGAACCAGGAAATCCTCAAATAAAGAAAGAGAAGCTTGAAAGAAGAGTGATATCCAAACAAGATGGCAAGAAGACTAGATGCTTTGAGGAGCAGCCAAGCCGGAGACGTAAATACAGAGACACGGTGTCCAAGAGGAAGGTTTCGGAGAAGAGGCCCCAGCTCACGAAGTTCCAGTGCATTACTCACGTTAGCTGTGAGTCACTCACAGCCTTTCAGAATTGTTGACGGCAAACATTTTGGAGAGTGCTGTGATAAAGAAATGTGCTTGCAGCCATTAACTATGAAGCACTAACTCATTTCAGCAGCCTGACACAAATTATGCTACGCAGTTGAAAAATAGCTATTGATCAGTCCCTTCTTTCTGGTGCCTTCCAATACCCCAGATCAGCACTTCCATTCTCGTCCCCACCCCCAGATGCCCTCAGGCACCTAGTTAGATCCTGCCCAAGCCAAAAAAAGATGCCTGTAGACTTTATTTTCTTCGGCCTTTATTAAAACAAGCCCTGAAGAGGCAAGATGCCTCCTTTAAGTTTCTCCACGTATCTGTTTCCTTTGAACTTCTCAATGTCTTTTTTTCTTCTATACTCATTATAGACACAAAGGCAACAAATCAACTGATCTATCATTTCCAGGGCTAGAAGATAAGAAACTAAGAGGGCATGAAAAGGACAGAATATGAAATTAGGCTTTAAGAATTGAACCCGATTCAGGGACAGGTCGAATGGCAACACTTTGAGCACCTTCAAGTGGCAACTTGAGCCCCAGCAGAAAAAGGAAGCCCAGGGTCTTTCAAGAATCTTCCCTAGTTTCCTTTCTAATCTGAAGAGAAACTGATGAGGCATGTAGATCTTGTATGGCAGACCGATCACAAAGAAGTCCCCGATTCTTTGTCCCTCCCTGAATCTATTTCCTTTGCCAGATGACTCTGCAACGACTCCCACCATATGAGGTAGTTTAGTTTATTTTTCCATGCTTTAACTCTCAGCTGCCTCATCTTTTGCTTCAGCCAATGGTTGTAGCAAAGGTGCCTTGTCCCTTGCTTCCATCAATAGACTTAAAGCAAAGCCAAGGGCATCCTTGCTCACATGACCTGACAGCCCCCAGCTGACCCACCAGCTGGCCCAAAAACAAGAGTAAGCCCAGCTGAGATCAGCAGAGCCTGGCCTAGCAGCAGAACTGCACAGAAAACCCTTAGATTGTGAGCAATAATAAATGGTGGTTGCTTTAAGTCATTAAGTTTTAGAGTGCTTTGTGATATAGCATTATTTGGCAAAAAATATCTGACATAGCTTCCTTTGGAAAAGCCATGATAAAAATCCAGGTATACAAATAATTACAACAGGACATTGATTTCCCCCTGACAAAATTATTAATGAGCACAAATACATTGTAATAGTGTAACTGCATCATTTATAAAAACAAAAAAATCAGGAAATTGGATATTAAAAGCACATTTCTATATTATTTTTCATTTTTCAAATGGTTTGATCTATTAATTAATAGACTATATTCACTTTTGTAACTTTTTTAAGCTTTCTAGACTTCAAATGGAGTCAGTCATTTCTTCTTTTGTGCATTCATTTGTTGAAGACTGTGATGAACAGAGTTGTGAGTTGGGTACAACAGTATCTCCGAAGATGAATAACACACTGACCCCTGATCTCAGATGACTTCCATCTAGTCGGGTTGACAAAGACACATACTCCAAGACTCTTAATGAATGGCAGGGGCTATGTCAGGTTCTTGCTGTCATCTCCATTATTTTCAATCTGACCCACCTTATCAGGTCCAGATGACATAGTCCTTTCTCTTTTGCATCTTCTTTACTGCCACCCTTACTTTTCCCCCAGCTATAAGTAGACCTTCTCATCTTCAAAAACACAATTTGGAAGGTGTAGAGCAGGTTCAGATAATAACCTAGGGCAGTCACAGAATTTAAGCTTAGAAGAAAAGCTCAATACTGGATAGATTATGAAGGGCCTTGAATATCAGTTGTAGGGCATGTAGTTGGTGCTGCAAGCAATAGGGAGCCATAGAGGGCTTCTGAGAGAGGGAGTGAAGTAATCAAAACTCTCATTTAAAAAGGATGACTAGCTTCAGGCCCTTACTATAGGATCATGGAAACATAGGGTGATAGAGTTTTAGAATGGATGAGATTGTCAATTGCAGATGCTGCATAGAGATCAAAGCGGATGAAAAATTCATTGGGTTTGCCAAGTAGATAGCCACTGGTGACCCTGGAAAGGAAAATTTCAGTAGAATACAAAACGGGAAGGAAATAGAGCAGAGGAATAAGACTGTTCTCTACTTCAAAATTTTCTATGGAGAAGGTGGTTGTGATTGACAATTTACAAAGAGAATTTGAGGACACACAGTCTTTGAGTGATTAGAGTCAGTCTCTTTCCCATATGCCTAAATTGCTTTGGTTATCTTAAAAGAGCTAAGAAGCTCTAGTGTTTCTCAGAGTGCCTTAGAGCCTGCTCCTGGGAGAGAAGAGAGAGCTGAGGTCTTGAGGGGCATACACTGAGAGGATCCAGACATCTTGCTCTCATTTCAACAAGCTTAATCCCAAGTGTCTTCCTTATGTACAGGTGCTGTTAGCTGCATTTCATTGGGAAAAACTAGGGTTGGAGGCTGAGGCAGGAGAATCACTTGAACCCAGGAGGTGGAGGCTGCGATGAGCTGAGATTGCACCATTACACTCCAGACTGGGCAACAAGAGCGAAACTCTGGCTCAAAACATTAATAACAACAATAATAATAATTTTACTAATTTTAAAACCATTAGGCCAAATAATTTCCATAATCACTCTAGTTCTAAATAAATAATACTATATTAATTATCTTTCAAGACTTAGAATAAGAAGAAAATCAGGAAGTGGGCACCTAACATCTCTTGAGCCTATTATATATAAGTTAGGCACTGTGCTGTGTCCTGTCCACGAACCACACACTGAATTCACAACACAGCTCTCTGCAGGAGGAATTATTAACCCCATTCTGCAAATGCAGAAATTGAGGCCCAGAAAGCCCAAACAACTTGCATAAGATCTCAGCGCTGACTCAGAGCCTGGGTTCTTGACCAGTAAGTCACAGCTGTGCACATTTTCATGAATCCCCAGTGGATCCTGGGGTTCATCCATGAGTTCTCAAGGTTCACTGAATTTGAATTCCTGGGAGCACATACAGCAGTAACTTTGGCCAGAAGATGCTGCGAAACTTAGGGAAAAAACAGGATGTGTTGAGAGAAAGAGATGGGAAGAGGAAAGTCAAAAATACTGGAAAGAATTAGAAGAAAGTACTAGCGAACTTTGGGACTTTGGAAATATTGCTAAAAACAAATCCTAACTCTGGAGCTGTAAGAATCACACACATGCACACATGAGACCATAAATGCCATTGCTAGAAAGAATATGTAGGTGACAAAAAAGGCAATATTTACCCTAGGTTGAAATAGATTTTCATTTGGAAAATCTAAACTTATTGTTAATAATTAATTATTAAAATATGGCCCCCAACAGGCCTTATCTCATCTGCCCATTTAAAATTTCACCTTTCCCCAACTCCTTTTATCCCTCTCTACTTTTTCTCCATAGCACTTCCCACCATTTCATTATATATATATTGCTTTTATTCGTTTGCTTATCACCTCTCTCCATCAGAATGCAACTTCTGTGGATTGGGGGCGGAAAGGAGGCTTAGTATTATTTTTGTGACTATTCACTCTGTATCTCTAGCATCTGCCATAATATCTGGCTCCTAGAAGCACTGGATAAATATTTGTTGAACAAATGAATGTGTTACTTTATCATGGTATTTATGGAATAAGCCTTTATATCTATTCATTCCCATCCCAACTTATGGCATCTGAAATGTTAGAGTCCCCATCAATTACAAGTCTATTTAGCATTTATATGGCACTTCATATTTAAAACTCTCTGTTCAATTATTGATCCTCACAATCGACCTTGAAAATAGATCCTGAGTAGTGAAGTGTCCTACACCACTTTCTCTTCCTAGGCTTCCTCCCTGGTGTAAGCAAAGGTCTTGGAAGGAGGAACAAGTTCAAGGACGAGGGGCAGGAACGCAAGGCACGTGTTCTTGAAAATGTGTTCCCCGATCTACCTTTGCCTCCTTAGAAGTGGTGGAGCAGAGCCAAGATTCTTTCCTCCAGCTGCTGCAGAGGGGCTCAGCATCCCCACAGAGGGGGTGGAGAAGAAAGAAGCCCCAGGAGCCTAGAGAGCAAGTGAGGCATGAGGGGAGGAGGACCCCCCTGCCAATAGCCATCCTCCAGCAAGGGTCTCTGACTCTGCCCTCTGAGCTCTCCATCTTTTTACAAGTGATGACCAGACTGTACTTCCTTCCACATGACTTCTTTGCCCTGTTCCAGTGCTCAGCTGTCTACCACAGCAAGCCTGAACTCCTTGGCCTGGATTCCAGTGCCCTCACCTAGCCATCTGGTCTACCCTACCCATTCCAAGCCCAACTTAGCCTTAGGTAAGAAGATCAATGGACACATTGTGTATGGAGATGACCCAAATGTAGTTTAAAACACCACCAGATTTTAACTGAAGAGCTCAATAAGCTATGCTTCACTTACTTACAAATATCTCAACCTGCGGTTTTCAGGATGAGGTTGCCCTGAGCAACTCAGATGAAATCAGATAGATGCCTGAATTGCCATACCAAACAAACACCTGCCCACTTCACTTCATTTAGTGTTGTGGGACTTAAAAGTCTCAGCTCCTACTCTACCAACTCCTGCCCAAGCTCTGCAAGAAGGATCACCAAATCATCAGGAAAATGACCAACAGGAAAGAAGGCCCAGATGTTGGTAGCCAAATAGACATTTGGGGACATGGCAAGAAACACAAGTAAAAACAATGAAGTCCTTTTCATGAACTTGGTACAATATTGGCCATTTTGGGAAAATTCCAAACATACGAGGTGCAAAAAAGTTTTTCTTGATGTCAAAGGAAAGAGAACTAACACTTGACAAGCACATTAAACATCTCCAGTGTGCCCACACTATACAAGCTCAGCACATTCATCATCTTAAACTTCTCAAGAACGCAATGAGATATACATTATATCTATCTTCATTTTCAAAAGGGAAGCCGAAAAAGGCTCAGAAATGTTTAGTATCTTGCTTAAAGTATTGCAGTTAAAAAGTGAAAGACACATGTCTGAAAACCAGGCCTTCTGACTTTTAAGCCCAGTACTAGATATTCTGGTAGGTCATTGTATATAAACAACTCAAATATTGTTTTGTTTCACATTGACTTTGACGATCATTTCTTATTTTAGCAGCTAAATGGAGAAAGCATTTTGAGATTTTTAATCTCTGTTTGTTGCTACCCTGAGGCCACACATCTTGCATTGCCCTACGGAGATTATTGTAAACGTTACTTATTACAATACTGTTTGATCTCTGTGTATTTATTAAACACCTATTGATTGTTAACAGAGATTCCTAGTTGATGAGATGGGTAGGAGAGCCAGCTTTCTTTCTTCATTGTGGTGTATATTGACTTTATTATTTGAAGCCTTCATCTCAGACTCATGAACCTTCTCCAGACATACTTGATTCAAAGACATGTTCTCTCTACTGACGTTTCTAACCTTCAGTAGATCGTACATTATATACACATAGTTAGTAAATACATTTAAAAAGATATTTTTGACACACATAAATTCACACTGCGTGATACTTCCTGCAAGAAACTTCCAAACAACTAACTTGCTACCAGATTGTTAATAAAAATGTTGTGGAGACTGCTTCTAAAGGATGGCAATTAGCTACAATGATTAGACAGAACATGGTTTCCCATTAAATTAAACTGATATTTAAATGTAATTGTTTTTAGATCCGTGGTGTCAAGGTACTACATAAATCCATTATTACTACTATTTAACAGCAGTAGTAACAGCCGCAATAACTCAACCAAATTTTCCAAGATTGTAAATTGCAGTGCCCCAAAGAAGATAATTGCATGCTTAGGAGGTGGGTTAACTCTTTCTAGCCACTTGGTATTGTTTAATGATAGTTCTTGAAAGAGTTAATTGCCTTCTAAAATGGCTCCCGGTGGAGACAGTCAACACACATGTGCACGTGCACACATATGGCCACACATATATAGCTCTGAAGAAACATATCAATTTACACTTAGCTAGATTAATTCTATGCAAATCGTTGTACTTCATTTACAACTAACTGATAGGTCAGCACGTAAGACAACTATTAGCAACTCAAATATGAAGTTATTATTGACTTTAGACACGATAAAGAAACAATACAATAAATCCTTTAGAAGACAGTAGCAGGCTTTGCTCTGATGAAAGATTAGAGAAGTAGAACAATTTCTAAATGGGTAGAGTTTGTCCATTCTCCTTTGCCTAAATCTGAATTAAAACCTCTAAGTCAGGAATGACAAACTCCAAAGTCTTCCTTGTCAGCCAAGGAATATAAATGACTCAAGTAGTGCCATATAAGACAATAGGGAATGGTAGTGATTGTGGCAAACTGAAGAGCGCATGCCTTAACTAAAGAAGTTAGGGCTTATTAGCTTCAGATAGTTACTGCAGTGTGAGAATGTGGACCCAGACTTTCTACTTTTTTTCTATTTTTTTTTTTACATAAAAGCCAGAAATCTGAATTTTATTTATTTTACATTTCTTTATTTTTAAAAACACCATGTACCCCTAAAAAATGTGAAGCATGCTGAATTTTACCACAAGCCTCACATTTGCCCCTCTGCCCTAAATGGTTTCTGACATCAAGACTAAGTTGGCAAGTAGGACATTTGTAGATATACACCTAGGAGTTATTTATGCCATTTTGTCTTTGAAATGTAGCCAAATACAAGGCTATCTGCTTCCAAGAGGAAAAAAGAAATAGACAACATCAGTGCTATGATCATTCATCACTATTAATGTGGTTGATGATTTCTGTTTCTTCTCCTGCTTTTTGCTGTAGTGATCTCACCCTGGATGCATCACTTGAAGTCATTGGTGACATAATTCCAATAGCAATCTCATCAAAACCAGCCACCCAATTCATCCACAAATTTAAATGTGCTCATTATCAAGTGTGGCAAAAGAACGTCAAGACCCATCTCTTGCCCTATCATGACTCCTTTTTCAATCAGAGACCACGCTACCGCTAGATGTGTCACTGGCAGCTACAGGAAGCTGGGGCAAGAGAAGCTGCCAAAAACAACTCCTGAGAGAATAATGGAAATTTCTTCCAGTGAGAAACCTGCAGAAAGGGCTATTGTATTTACTATCGATGTTAGATGGATGTAAAATGCTCGGATACCATTTTATTCCAGAAAGCTTCCCTGATTCTCTAACCTCTAAACTCCCAGGCGTACACTTTCTTTCTTTAACTACAATGACTTGGGCATGTGTATAATTTCCAAAATATATTAGGATACCTTTCAGAGCACAATCCATGTCTGATTTATCTATCTCTCTATCCCACAAAACAATTGATATGTACCTAGCAAGTGGTAGCCATGCTTCAAATATTCAGTAGGTGGGCAGGTAGATGAAAGGATGGATGGATGGAGGGATGGATGGATGGATGGATTGATGGATGGATGGAAGGGTGGATGGATGGATGGATGGATGGATGGATGGATGGATGGATGCATGGATCAATGGATGGATGGAAACAGAAAGGATAGATGAGAAAATTCTCTTTGGCCCAGAGAGAGTGATCACAAGTGCAACTAATAGAAATATTTACCGTGCACAAACTACCTTATAAATTACTTTGCAGCTAACAAGGGAGACAACAAATATTGGGTATTAATTGCCTGACAGCCATAACTGTATCTTCTCTGTGTACAGAGAACGCTTAATCTTAGGGAGTAGGGATCCCTCTCCATGCCTCAGTCCAATCCTGATCATTTGAATGCTTTTTGTTAGAAATTAGTTTAGGGAAAGAAGGGGTCTGGTGACCCAGTTCTGACCAATGAAACTTAGGAAGCCTGCAGAGTTTGGGAGAGGAGCTTCCCTTCTCTGGGGAAAAATAAATAAATAAATCCTTACAAGACTTTTGCCCCTGCTTTTCCCTTTCTGCTTGCAACACTTAGTATGAGGATGTGATACCTGGAGCTGTGGCAGCTATCTTGAGACCATGTGGCAATAAGTATGAAGAGAAAAAGCTGAGAATAATAGAGAAGAGAGGTTGGCACAGTGGCTCACACCTGTAATCCCAGCACTTTGGGAGGCCTAGGAGGGCAGATCACTTGAGGTCAGGAATTCAAAACCGACCTGGTCAATATGGCAAAATCCCATCTGTACTAAAAAAACAAAAAATGGCTGGGCGTGGTAGTGTACACCTGTAGTCCTAGCTACTCAGGAGGCTGAGGCAGGAGAATCTCTTGAACCCAGGGGGCAGAGGTTGCAGTGAGCCGAGATCGTGCCAGTGCACTCCAGCCTTGGAGACAGAGAGAAACTCCATCTCAAAAAAAAAAAGGTGGGGGCGAGGAGGGAAGGAAGGAAGGAAGGAAGGAAGAGAGAGAAAAGAGAGATGAAAAGAACCTGGGTTCCAGATGATGTTGCTGAACTAATGAACAAATCCTAGGACTACCTAGCTCCTGTTAAGTACATAATAAATGAACTGATACAGTAAACCACTGTTAGCTGGGCATTCTGGGTCTTACAGTGGAAATTATTTCTAACTGCTGTGGTCTTTCACCCAAAGACAGATGACAACGAACAACTACAGACAGGATGTTAATGGAGCAGAGAAATCAGTGAGTGGGTCTGAATTACTTTCACTATCCCACCCTGCAGCTAGGCAAAGGTATGGAAAAAGCAGAGTTTTAACTGCAATAGCCCAGAGTCTCCTTGCTGCACCTCACCAAACAATGTGGTAAGTGAGTGGTGCCAGCCCCACGCTCCAAACAAGTTTCCTTCCTGAGTCTGACAACTCAGGGACTCATTCTTTTGTTCCCATTTGCCTCAAATCACAGCCTCCCGGCATGCCTTCTGGACGATATTTACGCAGGGTTGAATATATGGCTCACGTTATAACAAACAGAACTTCCTAAATTGGGCAATTTGTGGCTTTGCACCTCAAGTTTCACTCATCCCTGATTCAAAAGGCACTAAAAGCACATTATTACGGTTTAAGATGCAAACTACTGCCCTGAAAAATATTGCTCTTTACCTGAGGTGAAACAAGTTATAAATTAATGGTTAGTGGAGGGTAAAGTGTGTGGGTAAATAGAAATTCCTTAGAATTGTGTGTAGGCCATTCTGCTAATATGATGGGGCTATACTTGCTAGTGGATTAATTACTCTTTTCTTCTAACTTAATTTATTTCATACTTTAAGAAACCAAAATGTCCAGTAGCCACTATGCTTGTGACAAAGAAACACAATAAAAGCAATTTCTCCAGTACAAAAAAATAAAGCGTTCCCGGTAATGCATTTCTGAATCCAGCCTACCTTCCCCTAATGAGGTTTCAGCATGCTGTAAATAACACTAATGAGACTTTGTCTTGCCCATGTAATATATTTCCTTGATATAGCCTTAGATTCTCCGTGTTGCATGGAAAACTAACAGCCTCAGAAAGAAATGTCGTCCAATAGCACATTAAAACGAAAAGCACAATTAAATATAAATGAATTCAGTAATTTAATTGCACAATTGTCGCTTTAAAAAATTCAGAAGAAAAGTAATGATGTCATTTTTTTAAATCGGTAAATAATAAAAGTGTTTGTGGGGATGGTACAATATTTAAATAAACATTTTTCTGGCAAAGGGTAGGTAGCAGAGACAATCCTACATGCTTAGGAAAATCCCACGCCTTGGAAAAAAACAGTACCCTGGCATACATCACTCTGTGCACGTGATATGCGAAAACAGACATTCTCAATTTCAGTCTTATCTTGAAAGTTTATCCCATGTTTGGAGGTTTTCTGATTCTGAGCATCATCAACCAGGCTTCATATTATCCGAATTAAAATTGAATGCAAGACGGCAGTGTACCTAGGAAGTTCTCTAACCAGCTCCCAGTAAAATGAGAACTCCATATGGCTACCAGGAATGCAACCGTTTTCATATATCAATGATATAGCATTTTAATGCTGACAGTCTTAGAAAATCATTAATGGCTATTCTTCATTTCCCTCTTATCCAGAGACTGGCACAGCACAGCCTCCCTTTGATCGTCCTCTCTGATAAGATCAGAGACATGAAACTTTGTCTAAAGGAAGATCTAAAGGTAGGCTTTGGGCTTCACTTTACATTGATCTTTATTCAATTCCAATCAAGAACACATCCAAGAAATTTACTTACTTGATTCCAGTGTTATGGTGAGGATAATGGGGGAAGAGACTTTTTAATTTTAAGTTAGCTATTATCTTGCATTCCAGTTATTGTAACTGACGCAAGCAGATGAGAGAAAAGACCTTATGCAGCCACCTAAGCAAATTTCCTGGTGAAGCACACCGGTGCATTTAAATAGCCTAAGCAAATCCACCCCCTTGTTTTCACGGGGTTTGTGCTTGATTTTGACAATAATTTGTGTATATGATTTTTGTTTAATTTATCATGGATAACCATTCAGTTGGATAACCCATTAATTCATTTTCTCTTTCATTCTGTCAACAAATTATTATTGAGTGCCCTGTCTGGGCACTGGTTCTAGGCACTGGGAATTACATAGTTAGCATGAAGGTCATGGTTTCACTTTCAGGAGCTCACACTCTATGGGTTTGGGATCGCAGATAATCGACAATTTAGCAAATAAGATCATTTCTAAAACCAATAGGTGCTACAAAGAATATGAAAAAATACTTAATTCACTTAAGGCTTAAGAGTGGAAGGCTGTTCTTTTAATAAAAGTGGCTTCAGAGCACATCTCTAGAAGCTAACTTGTGAGCATAATGAGAGATAACCAGCCAATGCAACTATCTGGAAAAGCATGCCTGGCAGAAGGAACAGCACATGCAAAGGCTCAGAGGTGAGAATCAAGGAACACAAAGAAATAGGCAAGATGGCATCATGGCTTCTATTTAACAAGGGCTGAAACTAAAGTTCAGACTGGATTCCGTGAAAACTTTGTCTCAAATCCTGTTCTTCATATTCCTAACCCTGTCTATCCCCTACATCACAGCATTGCTAGTCATAGGTTAAAAGGTTCGGTTATGTTCTTTGGTACAGAGTTCCTAATAGCCCTGGGGGAGTCAAACCTCATCACTATGCTGCATTCCCCAACTGGGTTCTCTCCTGACAGTCACAAAGTTTAAAATCAAAAAACAGAAATAACAAAAACAATGAGCAAAAGCATGCACAGTGAAGTTGGTAAAAAATCACTGGAAAATATATATATTTTTAGGTTCCTCTGACAGGATTACATTTGTACTGAGCAAGGGAATTCCCAAAAGTCTTTTGAAATCCCAGAGTAATAATATCCCATCAATAGCGAGCTTAATGCTTTTCCAAGAAGCCCAAATGGCCTGGTTTCATATCTCACCAGTGACCTTACCAGCTTCATGGGCCTGAGATCATTCTGTGCCTCAGTTTCTTCTTTGACAAAACAGAGCTAAGAGTAGTACCAAC
This sequence comes from Cebus imitator, assembly GCF_001604975.1. Lineage (NCBI taxonomy): Eukaryota > Metazoa > Chordata > Mammalia > Primates > Cebidae > Cebus > Cebus imitator. The sequence goes on along the minus strand of NW_016107737.1, from coordinate 48,541 downwards.
ACTGTCTGGTGGCTGTGACCATTAAGTGAAGGAATTCAAGTGAGATTCTGGCTAGGACAAGGCCAAGTACAAACTAAGGTTGCTGGATGATGCTGTTGTTTTTGTATCCATATTACCTCTTAAAGAGCAAGTTCACAAAGAAGAGCAACTCACCAAAAAAAAAAAAAAAAACAAAAACAAAAGTCTGCTCTTTCTTTCCTTATTTTCAAAGGGCCTTCTTTCTAGCTGACAGCTACTACAAGTTCAACATTTGCACATAATGTTTTTTTTTTTTTTTTTTTTTTTTTTTTTTTTTGCCTACCAGATGTGTACGGGCAAGAGACATGTGTATGTAGGCAAAAAAAAGCATGTCTTTCCAATTAACTTTCAACAGTACCAGGCACACAATGACACAAAAACAGCTCAGTGACTACCCTGAAAAGATCGCTGCCCCTTCTGTTAATATCTGCCGCTTGATATGAGGATAAAACCATGACAGAGGGACCCTGTGGAACCAAAAAGTCCTTTACAGGAACAAGACATAATTGCTATTAATGATAATTAGTAACAAGGAAAATCAATACGCATTGGATGGATTATCCTCACGTCCACAGCAGTTCCGGAATAGTAACCTGAAAGCTCTAGGCATTTCTTATACAGCGTCCCCACATAAGTCCCCACTTTGTCACACAAGCTGGGCCTCATTTCTAATTCCCAGATCTCCACAGCACAATCTTTTTTTACGCATCCTCTGGAATTCCGCACGACAAGAGCAACAGCTGTGTTAGGCCAACCCATCATTCATTTTGGCTCCTCTTGCCGTAACTCAAAAAGCCAGTGATCACTTGGAAACCACCTCTGATCCATAGGAGGTGATGGCAGACTGAATTTACAACAAAGCCCTGCCTGCAGAAATCTTCCTGTCACCTGCAGGCCACATAAACCATTAGCATCCCAGCCATAACGTGCGGTCAATGAGATACACAGGCATTTCAAAACCAAGCACTTTGCCACTATTTATGGGCCAAGGCAGGGACTCCAGCAGCTCTGATTTTCTTGTCAGCATGCCAGAGGAAGAACTACAAAGAACAGCTGTGTTACCCACCCTCCTAACAGTTTGAACGTTTGAAGAAAATTAAAAGAAAAAACCCCAAACGTTAGAAGGTGCGGCTCCACTCTGTGCTTCTCCTCGTGGAGTTTTCCTGGCCCTGCAAACAGTTTTAGCTCAACTCCTGGCCACTGCCCTCTGCTAAAGAGGAAAACAGCAGTGGAATATCATTTTTGTCTAATTGCCCTACACAGAGTGCTCACCAAAGGCAAGCCACAGTAGAACATTATTATTTTTAGAACACTACTCGGTTTTAACATTTTAGCAACCACGTGATTTCTAGAACCACAATGGTTCTTAAATGAACCATTTTCCTCCATTCTAGAAACAGATAAATATAGAGACTATATATTTTTTTAAAATAAGCCCTTTACCCTTACACAGGCTGATAAAAATACACTCAAAAGCCATATCCACATCTATTTATAAGCTTAACATATACACATGAGATATTTAAAGTGTTGATTGGCCCTCTGAAATAGATTTTTTCTACTTGCATAGAAAATTAAATGGAGGTCAACACAATGAAACGTTTTCTAAGTCACTGCTGTTTATTAGGAAGTTCAGAATAATAGGCTCCAACCTGGAAAAAAAAATGTCAATGCAATCTAAAAATAACAAAAGGTGCATAACAAATTTGTCCTCATTTTGTTCTTAATAGAAGGTGTTTCTAGTGCATCGGCGAGAATGACCTATCAAACGCATCACCTTGTACAGTCAATTTATTCCTTTATCAGGCAGTCAGTGGAGAGGGATTTTGTTTTGCATTGTCTCAACAAAAAGTGGGATGGTGAGCTTGCTTTCCTTACGCAGTGAGGGAGGCTCTTTTGTCAGGAAACCTTTTCAAAAGACCTTTGATCAAAATGAAGAAGATGAGACAGGGAGACTTGCCTCCTCCTTCCCCGAAATTCTCCTCCCACGTTTGGATCACAAAACCTCTCGATGTGAGTGCTCAGAATCAAGCCCAGAGCAGGACCCCTTTGACTCGCAATGCCATCCTGTCACCAGAAGCACACTCGGAAGAGTTCTCAAAAATTAACTGTTTCACCAGACCTGAAAGACCAGGTTTTAGAAGGCAGGAATTGCTCTTCCAATTTCTCAGTTGTAAAGACTGAAGGGAGAGAAAGATAAGGGGGCTTCTCTGTGGCAACTGAGCAGTCAAACTGTCAGGATATCAAATTAGCATCCAAAGTGGGATCCGAGATGGTCACTTCCTCATTTGCACCTCATTATCTTAACGAGCCTAAAGAAAAGCTGACAGCCTGCCCAACATTATGATAACATACTAAACACACATGGCACAAAAATTGTATAAAGATTTCTAATTTTTATAAATTAACTGATTGGAGGATTTTAATTTGAAAAATGTGGTGCATGCTTTAATACAAAGAGGTAGCAAAAAATAAATGAATACAATCACTTATCTAGGATGAATTGAGATGTGAGTGACTACATGAGCCACTGTCTACACACATCCTCCCCAAAAACCCACTCCCTATTTGAATACTCCTATCTCCAAAATCATTGTCTTCTACTTGTAAAAGTTGCCTGAAATTCTTCTGCCTGAAACTTAGTCCTAGAACCTTAAAAGCTTTATTGGTCATCACAAATCATTTTCTTAAGTTACAAATATTCCTGGGAAAGGCGATGTCTTGAGAACAATATAAGTAGTAGAGGGAGGCAGCTAAGGGTAGAGGAGGAAACAAAAATCTCACAGGCATAAACAAAAAGCCTGCGATTCACAAGCAACATTACATATATTGTCTTAAGTAATCTTTGCATAAATCTCTTTTAAAGTAGACACTAGTGTTACTAATTTATAGTGAGGAAACTGAGGCTCCAGTGTTCAGCCAGTTGATAAGTGGGATATGAACCTGGGTCTGTCTGCTTCCCAAACTCCAAGTCCCAGGGACGTCATGGAAGGATGGATGAGGAGACAGGCCCCCAGCCATGACCATCTGGTTCCTTCCCAGTCAGGCTGGCTGACAGGGACGTGGCTAGAGATGGTTCAGAGACAGCAGGAAGACAATAACTCTGCAAACTCTGGCAGAGACAACAGCATGATACTCATAACCAAGACTTACTGTACATGTATTAGGTACTGATTCCCATACTTTACAGGCAATATCTCACTTGAGCCCAATAAAGACTTTGTAGATAAACACTGTTCCCATTTTATAGATGAGAAAATGGAGATCCAGGGAGGGTAAGTAACTTGCAGCAGATCTTACAGCTATTAAATAACTGCTATGGTCTGAGTGTTTGTGTCCCCCAAAATTCATATGTTGAAACTCTAACCCCCAAGATGATGGTGTTAGGAGGTGGGGTCTTTGGAAGGTGATAAGGTCATCAGGGCAGCAACCTCACAAAAGGGATTAGTGCCCTCATAAAAGAGGCCATGGAGATCCCTTCCCCGTTCCACCATGTAAGAGCACAGCAGCAAGGCTGTGCACATTTACGAGCTAGAAAGTGGTCCCTCACCAGACAACGAGTCTGCCTTAATCTTGGACTTTCCAGCCTCCAGAACTGTGAGAAATAAATTTCTGTCGTTTATAAGCTTCCCAGTTTATGCTATTTTATTATAACACCCTGTGGACTAAGATAATGGCAAAGCAAGGTAATTGCACTTCTCTGCTCAACTGCTTTTCTCTTTCCAACAGCAGCAAGCACAAAATGATTCAGCTTGCTAGTCACCATTCTTGTAAGCTACTTAACCTCTCAGTTTCCTCATCTAAAAAATAGGGGTAGAGTTTTTCAGCCTGGCAAGGTGTTGTGAGGATTGTGAGGATTCTGTGTCACACAGCTGGGACCTCCAGCGGGGCTGGATCAGAAACCAAGCCACTAGAATGGCCAGAGCTCACAGTCCAGTGACAGCAGTCAGCCCCTTCAGAGAGCCAGCTTGGCCAGGAAAAGTCTATAGAGAAGAATACAGGCTCCCAGCCATTGGAATGAAGACTTCTCCCACTCCTGTTTTTCAAATAAGTTAGAACACCCCCAAACCTGCCCTTGGGAACCTCTGAGCATGATCGTGGGTCTCAGGGGTCATGCTCACTAGGGTCTCCACCTGGCCTTTCTTTGCTCCTCCTCCTCATTGCAGGAGTTGCCAAGCACAACTGCTAGAGGGAGAGTAGTGACCACAGGAAGACGGCTAAGGACTGAACAAGTACCACTGAATGAGAGAAGCTGATCAAGCCAGAGACACTGCCATACCCTTGTGGACCCAGGAGTCACTCCTGCCAGTTCTAGGCACTCGGACCCAGCCTCCATACTTTCTGGACAACCACAGGTGACCAGGGGACAGAAATGCAGAGGAAACCACGAGCACCATACACAGCTATATATTTTAAATAGCATCTCCTCTCCGCAGCCCTACGTGGGAGGGGAACATATGGTCCTACATTCATTATACTCCTGAGTTTAGGTTTGAAACATCATATTTTCATTACAAATAAGCTTTGATGACACTGCCTATTGCAATGATTTCAACGCATGGTTAATTTTATCTGCGGCAGTGGTGAGAGTGGCATACCAATTTACTGCCAGAGGAGAACAATCTGATTTTAGCATCTTAACCCTGAACTCGAGTTCCCTTTGTTCCTGAGAACCTCATTTTAGCAAGATTCAAGACTCGAAGTGACTGGGAAGAGCACGTCACCGATGCTGACTCAAAGGGAGTGGAAAAGTTAAGAGAGAAAGGGATGAGCTGGATAAACAGAAATACACGAGACCAGGGAGTACGGGAAGTGGAAAGCAAAGGGTTTGGGTTCCGTGTGACGGTGTGCTTAGAACTTCAACGAGCAGATCGGGTCTTCACAACTTGGCTGGCGAGCTGGTGAGAGCAGACCTATTTGTGAGGTTCTTTTCTGCTGCATCTGACTTCAGGCCAAGCCAGGAAGCAGCAAGAAAGGACTCACTCATGGAGCACTTTGTTCTGGGCCAGGAAGTTTAGAGAAAAACTAAAATGCAGAATAATGGCACTTGTGGATGGGGTAGAGAGAAAGGTGCTCTAACTTCTTAGCAGCCCCTCCGTGTGTGTGTATGTACGTGTATGTATGTGTATGTCTGTGTGTATACACATATAAACATATACATATACATGTGCACACACATAGATATATGTGTGTATATATATATGTATATATATATATATATAGAGAGAGAGAGAGAGATCTACATACATTTTGCTTCACTCTTATTTGGTAAACTTTTCTGCAGCCATTTGGCTACACTTTAACTCACCCCATCATTCAGCACACATTTAGTGAGCACTTGCTAAGTACCACAGGTACTGAGAAAAGAAAGGATACGGAGAACAGAGATCCTGCTTTCTGAGCAACTCAGAACTGGCCTGAGACATAGAAATGGGACATATCAATTAGAGAGATGTGATAAGTTGCTCAGATGAATTAAGAATTCTGAAAAGGAAGTTTCTGACTCCAACTAAGGGCTTAGAGAGGCCTTCAAGGAGACAGTTGAATAGGAGCTAAATCCTAAATGATTAAGAGGAATTAACCAGAGTGATGCTATTAGAGATAACAGCCCTTAGAAAACCCCAGAGGTCCTTGAGGAATTGCCACACTGTCTAGAACCAGAAATACTATTGACCCAGCAATCCCATTACTTGGTATATACCCAAAGCATTACAAATCATTCTACTATAAAGACACATGCACACGTATGTTTATTCACAATAGCAAAGACTTGGAACCAACCCAAATGCCCATCAATGATACACTGGATAAAGAAAATGTGGCACATATACATCACGGAGTACTATGCAGCCATAAAAAAGGATGAATTCATGTCCTTTGCAGGAACATGGATGAAGCTGGAAAACATCATTCTCAGGAAACAAACACAAGAACAGAAAACCAAACACTGCATGTTCTCACTAATAAGTGGGAGCTGAAAAATGAGAACACATGGAGACAGGGAAGGAACATTAAACACCAGGGCTTGTTGTGGGGGAGGGGCCCAGGGGAGGGAGAGCATTAGGAGAAAGACGTAGATGACAGGTTGATGGGTACAGCAAACCACCATGGCACGTGGACACCTATGTAACAAACCTGCACATTCTGTACATGTATCCCAGAACTTAAAGTATAATTTTAAAAAAAATTAATAAAATAATAATAAATAAAATTACTCTTAAAACAAAAGGCCCAGAGGATAAATGCAACAAGGTGTTGGCAATCTGAGGAACTACAGATACAAGAAGACCCCAGGATAACATGTCATGCAATAATGTAAATATGGGCATAATTAAGAACTGGCTCTTATCCTCTCTTCAGCCCCAGTTCTCAAATGGGGAAGGGTAAAGTTCTGGTGTGTGTGTGTGTGTGTGTGTGTGTGTGTGTGTGTGTGTGTGTGTGTATACACATGCACAAAAGCATGCACATAGTCTTCATACCCATGAAAGGGAGGCTAACAGTGGGTCCCCACTTGCCAAGTATTCTCCCAACCCAATTGCTCCAGAGTGGGCCAATGAAACAGATGACAACTAGCTAGATTCCTGGAATCATTGCAGCTATCCTGAAAGTTCTAGCCAACCAGAATTGTTCTAATCTTGTCCTGTCTTCAGTCTCAGTTGGTATCAAACTACAGACGGGACTGGACAGATTTGGATATTGCAGCAAGATCCCTGAAACCCAAGAACTTAGCTGTAAAGCGTCTCCCCAGTCATTTCGTGCACCTCACAGCTAATGCTCCCTCTCCCTGGTTTTATACAGTTGACTTTTTGGAACCCACCCATTGCATCATGGAAAGCTGTACTATAGCTTTATTCATTGTGAATAGCATGGGTGGTAGTGTGGATGGAGTGTAAGGCAGAAAATAAGCATAAAGAGTTTGGACATTATTCTGAAGTCCAGTGGGGAACCAGTGGGTAAAGATAAGTCAGTGGTTCAAAGTCAAGGTTAGGCACAGATGCAATGCTTTTTGCCTGTGAAAAAGAATTTCAAAATCAAGTCATTCTGCTTAAACCTGGATCTCTGACTTCCCCTAAGAAGCTGGGCTAACTTTTCCATTTGCTGGAGTAGAATCGCTCTTTTCAGATGGAGTGCGCTCTCCTAGTCTCTATAAGCCCCACCACACCCAGGCGGTTTCATGCCTTTGCCAAGCTTGATCCCTATAGGAATCTAAGTTGGCTTAAAAAAAAAGAGTTGTGACAGAACCAAATTTGCATGTTAAAAAGTTCACCGGAGCAAGAGCACTGAGATTGGGTGACAGGGCGGGGAGAGATGAGAGGCAGGAGAACCGATTGGAGGATTATAATAATCATCAGGGTTCTTTCTATATGCAGAACCCAAGGAAAGATGTCAGAAATGGCTGTGAATACCACCTTCAAAAAACAAACTACAGCTGGATACACTATCTTGCAATGCTAACCCATAACCCCATAATCTAAATGCAAATGTCGAGGTGTCACAGCAGCACCACACTTTGACAATACTGATGGGAAACACAATAAATACTCAGGCAAATACACCAGTCAGAAGTAAAGTAAATTAATAGTACAGCTTAGCTGGGATCACAAATGAATCACTCCAAAAGCAATTTTGTTCTGTTGTAAAATGAGATAAACACCTACTTGCCAGTTATTTTAGGAATAACACAAATCAGCCCATCTGTCTTAATTCAGTGGTACTCATCATACATTTTTAAAGTTATCACTTCCTGAAGAGTCATCCTATTGGTGCCAACACACACTTTATGTTGACAGTCTATGGCATGACCTGCAATCTGGGTGTGATTTCAGAGCAGCACGGAAACCCTAAGCTACACGTATTTGCTGAAGTGACTTCTCTCTGGAAAGCAGGGGAAAGGGAGTTCCCAGTTGCTAGCCAGGTACAGTCTCCAAATGACATTGGAGAGAAAGCTGAAGGGAGAAGCACATTTTTTAGGAAGGAGATGCAAATGTTAGTATGGAGAACAATTTACTGCAAACTAAATTACTAATCAATATCTGGTAGTAGGCAGACTGTCCACCATGGCTGTGAGAATCATATTCAATTTTTGATGGGAGATGCTCTGCATACATTTTATTCGTGTTTTGTATTCAGACATAAATAAGCTTGCTGATCATATCACTGTCTCAGATTTATGGTAAACACAAGAGAGCACAAGAATTTCAGAAAACCTCCCTGGATCTTGCAATTTCTCAGAGTAAATATTTCACGCTCCCTGCCTGAATATAAGAAAACATGGGATAAAAATTAATCCAGGAAACTCCTAAAATTCAGGGTTAGGAACTTAAGACTTTATAGAAAATACTGGGTTAGAGAGCCTGTAGTTGAGAGTAGGGTGGTGAAAAATACCAAAATATGTTTTATGGCCAATACAAACTTCATGCAGAAAAATGAGCCCCTGTTATATACAGTCTAACAATGGTATTTTATACATCTTAAATTAATAGTGATGGGGTTCACATAATTAAGTCCCACTTATCATTATCATTCTCGACTCTCCAGAAACTTGCCAGGTCCTCCCTCAACGAGAGCTCCAAAAAAATGCCTATAATTCATTTTTGTCGCAGACAGTCAATACACAGAGAGGCTCCCTCCCCATCTGCTTCTTCAAGGTGGTCTCCATGCAAGTATTCACTGCCTTACTGGTTATGTAACCTGGAGCTGTAGACCCCTAGCTTGACACCCCAAAGCAGCTGCTGTTAATCCTGAGCATATCTAGCCAGGGCCCTCTCTTGTCACGGAAGCAGTTCTGCAAGTCAAACCACTCATCTACTCCCACTGATGCTCCCAGGGCTCAATGGAAAACTCCACTCCTGCATTCTTCCTTTCTCCTTCCCTACTTCCCATCCCCTGTATTTGTAATTATCTTTACAAGAAAGATCATCATTTACAAATAATGACCTCAAACCTGCTAAGTTGCTGAAAAGTTGTATAGATTAGAGGTTCATATACGAAGAGTTGAGAGAGAGAGAAAGAGAGAGACCTCATACCTCCAATTTGTTAAATTGGCTTGTTTCTACAGCAGGACAACTAGCTCCTAAGCCTCTTGAGGTGAGGCTGCAAGGAGTGTGGCTCATGTACCTGCCCTGCCCACCTCCCAAGAGGAGTCTCACAGGGCTCCTAGAATAAATCAGTAAACACCTTTCCTTGCTTCTATGACGCTAAAACCAAACCAAGAGGAGGACGGGCCAAAGTGTAATTTTTTTAAACTCCTGGCTGGCTTTGAAATGAAGGTTGCTCTTTAATCTTCACAATGACCTATTGATGTAGTCATGATTATTCCACTTTACAGAGAAGGAAAAGAAAATTCAGGATCAGAGAGTAAAGTGACTTGCCCAGGGTAGAGACCACCCATTGTAAGTAGCAGAGTCATATTCAAATCCAGATCTTGCTGGCTCTGTAACCCTGTGTAGATGCCAAATGTGCATTATTTGACAATAACTAATTTCTCCCCACCTTGGTGAGTGCTGACATCATAAAATAAATCATTGACTAGTCCTGGCTTCTCACTACACACACACATGCACACACGCGCACACACACACACACACACACACACACACACAATCATTTTTTACATGGGTAAACTGACTCAAAAGGTCTTCTAAGTTAACTAATCAGTAATGCCCTTTGCAGTCTAAAGTTACACAAGGAGACAAAACCATTTTTCTAGTTCTCTGAATGAGCTATATGACACTGAGTAGTTTAATTGGGACATGTGACCTCAGGAGGACTGAGTAGCCGTCCTAGGGGCACTAGGAAAAGCCTGTAGCAGGATGAGATAGGTGATTTTCTTAGCCCCCCTAGGACACATGAGCCTCAGAGAGAGGGAGACGGGAACTAGGTGAATTCTCCTGGCCTTTTCCCCCTGCCTAAAGATGATAACCCAGAGGCTGTCCAGACATAATGGTAGGATGCCCCAAAGGTTACCTCATAGGTATCAAGTGGCCGGCAATGGTGGAAAAGGTGGGGTGCACCCAGGGGTCTGACACCATCACTGACATTAATTATGAGTTCCCAAGGGCTGCATGCCAGCAGCCATTACCTGTAACTTTCAATTGCAGAGCCTCAGCTCTCTCTGCTCCAGTGAATGAGCCATCAGAGAAGCTGGCTAGAAAGCCAATTTCTCAGATACAATTACTTTTTTATGATGAGGTTCAAGGAAGCTCAGGGTATCAGGAGGACTTCTCAGACCCACATATCACACTCAGCCCTTTTCTCCAGCTTCCATTTGTAAAAGGACAAGTCAGCCTGGGTGGCCATTTCCTATCCCCGAGCCAAGCCGTGGGTCAGCAGCCACTATGCCTGCCTTTCGTACTGCAGGTGACCTCCCAAAGTCCTGGATCACAGCTGACTAAATGAACTGGATAATTAAAAGAGGGGATGAGCCATGCCTTGAGATTTTGTCTGCCTCATCAAGAACACCATGCCCTTTTTATCAATCTACTTGTTTTTTTTTTGTTTTTATTTTTCCCCCTTTGAAAAATGGTTAGCCTTGAGAAACTTCTTAACCATGGCACCATCCACCATTAGCTGCCAAGGCCAGAGTATTTAAAAAGTATCCAGCTGCCCGCACTTAGAAAGTTCAACTAATAAAAACTGGTTTGGCAGGTGGGTTTTTATTAGTTGGAACCACAGCCTTTTCATACCATAAGCCATAGTATCAAGTTTTCTTCCAAATCTGAAGATTTTCTATCATTTCAAAGTATTGTTTAGAAATACGTTTATCTGGTGGGGGCGAGGATGGGATGAAGATGGATCATCTTTTTGTTATTAGAATTTCAGTACAATTATCAAGAACCATATGATTAACTTTATACACACACACACGCATGTGGCTATATATACACATTATATCATATATAGAGATAGAGATTGAGCTCCATAAAAACTTAACCCCCTAAGCTCCATAACAGCTTTTCATTTCTCCCAAGAGTAAATTTCCACAATCGAGGATATTACCTTGGGCCTAGAGGACACTTATCTCCCTCTTCATCATACCGTGTTTTATAAGCATCAAGGAATTGGAGTCATAGCTACGTGTGGGAGAGTTACATAAACACGACTAGTATATTAGTACATCAGCAGTTCAATAAAGGTGCCATTATAGAAAAAAAATAGTAAGGAAAACGCATCAAATCCAGCCTTTAAGGACCAAAAAGAAGCTCAAAGCCTGACTGAGTCTGGGAGAACAGCTTCAGACAAAGACTAGCTTTCATTTGCTCTATGCATGTAATAGCTAGTGTTTATGCCAAACACAAATCCCAAAGGCTTCTGTTGAACTTCCTGTCACCCAAGTCATCGCATCTGCACCCACAGGACAATGACCTCCCGTTCCTCTTAGCATCCTCCACACATATCTCCGGAAAGGAAGGACAGAGGATGAAGGCCCCAGGCCACTGCTTCTGTGGAGCATGCTCTGATTGGCATCCCCTGCTTTCTAGCATGCTGCCAAAGAGCTTGTGCATTATACACCCATCTGGCTTCACCACTCACCAGCTCTGGGCCAATTACGTAGCTTCCTTGTGACTTAGTTTTTCCTTCTTTATAATGCAGACATTAATACTAGCATGTATCTCATACAGAGTGTTGTGAAAAATCAAATGAATTAATGTATATCTATAAAACCCTTGGAACAGTGCCCCATACATACTAAGTATTAAATATGTGACATTTTAAATTATTATGATTTGGTTGAAAGAGTGACTCATGCATCCAATCCTGAGAAGTTGCATGTCAGTAACAGAAAGAACTAAAACAGATGTCAACTCCCAGGGCTGAAATCAACATTCAAGCCTGTCACTGTGTGTGTGTGTGTGTGTGTGTGTGTGTGTGTGTATCTGTGTACAACGATATAGACGCATATTAAACCAAAATCAGTATATGTATGGGTGTGGGATTACGGGTGACTTCTACCTTTATTTCTTAAAATTTTCCATAGTATTATCAGATTAGAGTCATAAAAATTAGAAATACAAAATCAATTCTCTCCCCATCCTGTCTTAAAAGTGGCTTCAGTCTGGTGAGGTGAGAACCTTGATGACTTCCCTAATCCCCTAAATAGGACTCAAATTCTCAACCATAATTTGAGGAAAGTATCTGAAGTTTGGGGTAAAATGAAGTAGGATCCCCTCTAACAATCAACAAAGCCTTACCAAAAGAATGAAATACAAAGTAACGAAACACCCTTCACTCTCTGTGTAGGTGGGTAACCCACAGACTTCACCAGGAAGAGCAGAATACTTCAATGAGGAGTCCTAGCACATCAAATGACAGAAACATATCACGTAAGTATAGCACAAAATTAAAGATGACTCTGTGTTTTAAGGAATCATATTTCTACTAAGGTTAAAATGAACTTTCTGGGTGTTCCTGTCATCTGAAGCATGCATATAAATGACAAGGCTGAATCTAATAAACAGTAACAGTAATGTGGGGAAAGAGTGGTGGGAGGCAGAATATTTCATCTTCCAGATTTCAATTCTTCATCCATCCACTGATACCAAAGAGCACATAGGTTATGAGACTTGCCTTCACTCTCCCTAGTGAGAGCCGAAGGGCTGCATGGAGTACTTGGTAGAGATCTACAGATGGTAGCAAATGTTCCATAGGATCAGGATCAAACACCAAAATCTACATGTTGTTACCCAGCAAATGGCTCATTATGCTCATGTCTAGAATGTACATCTGATCAATTACAAGATTTTGATGGCTTTGCAGCTGTTTTGGAGAGGGTCAAAGAAAAGTAGTATAGTAAGTACATTGAAAAGAATACTAGGCTAATAACAATGTAAAAAATAAGGGTGAACAGCATTTATTAAGAGCTTGCAACATGCAGGGGACTGCATTTCACCTGCATTATGATCTAATGCTCACAACAACCACTGAGGTAGGTACTGTTTTTATATCTCCATTTATACCCCAGAAAATGAAGGGTGAAGAGGTTAAGCTGCCTGCCCAGAATGTTCAGTTAGAAAGTGGGGGAGTCAGTTCAAATCCAGGCAATCTCAGACCAAAGACCTGGCTTTTAAGAAACAATGTTCCCATTTCTCCAGCCCGTCATGCTCTCAAAGACCTTTATGCCTTGCCTCATCTGAGCCTTACAACAATACCTATCTACCACCTGCACAGCACATTGAATTACTGTCTCCATTTTAAAGATGAAGAAACTGGGGTTCAGAGAGATTACATAGCTTATTTGATGAAATGCAACTTATAAGACGGCCCAACTCAATTTTGACCACAAACTGTCCTAGAAATCACCCCGCTAAGCTTCCCATTATGCACCATCATCTTCATATCACTTCACATCTCCAAACCTGAATGTCCTCATCTCCCAAATGAGGAAGTATGAAGCTCTAATATTTGTTGCTTCTATAAATAAAAATCAACCCATGCCACAAGCTGCTGAAGACCCATCAGCAGCTACTCACCACCCACAAGATACCCAGTCTCCTTAGTACAGAGTACCAGCCCCACCCTCCACTCCAGGCTGATCTCACCCCATTCCAGCCCGGCTGAGCCAGGTGATCTGCAGTCTCCTCATCCTAGAATGCTCTCATCACTCTGTGCCCAGCAAAACCCGCTGAGATTCTCCCACCCACTTCCTGCGGGAAATGTTTCTTCTTCCTTCCAGATAGAACTGAACCCATCCTCATCAATGCCCCCTTCACCACACTGTTGCATTTTACAGCACTTCTTTATTAATGTGTCTTTCTCTTTCTACTGAGCTGTTAGCTCAGCTCCAGGTATGATGTCTCTTTAGTACCTAGCACAGTGCCAGGCACACAGTGCTTGTTTGATAAATGTTTGTTGAATGAGCAAAGAAAAGAAAATGTAGTCTGAGGAAATGCTTAAAACAGTGTTAAATTGAGCAGCAAAGTTTTATCAAACACCCAAAACACAATTTGTTGGTTGGTCCAAAAGCATTAGAAACTGACTTCACTAATTCCATCACCATCTTACCGTTACAACTTTAATCAACCGACAAAATATAAATGAGTGTCTAGAAAGAGCCAGCATTGTTTTGAGAATGGCTGTTGCACCAATAAGTAAGACATGATCCCTGTCCTGGTAGAGCTTGTATGTTTGCTAGGAAGACAGATATACAGTGCAGTAACTATACTGCAAGGTGGCATATACTATAAGAAAGTTTATACAGGACCACAAAAAGGGAAGATTAAGCATTCTTCCAAATATTTCTCCAACTAAGCAAATTGGACAAATGGAAAGAAACCACTTACTTTGATTCTGTATGTTTTCCCTTCTGCAATTTATATAATCAGCCAAACAAAATAAAACCACATTATCTAAAACATGACAGTTTAAAATATAAACAAGAATGTGAGGATTCTAAAGGTGACCTTGGTTCTCTTCTTTGAAAAAGGAGCTTAGTAAGCCAATTAATGTTGAAAACGAGATCAGAAAGGAAGCTAACTCTTTTAAGCACTTTAGAAGGAACCATTTTGCGTACAAACATACCTCTCCTGACGTAAGCAGAGGTCAGCAGCTCCGATACGCGAATTACAAATCATTCCACCAGACTGCTAAGGCAGAACTCTAGATGGCATGGTGCCATGCTCACACACACTTGAAAATAATGAACCCACGTTTATGTTAAAACATGGCCTAGTGCAGGCTTTGCACCAATTCACACTGGCCTTCCTCTGAATTTGCCTTGGCATTTCCTGAGTTCAAGGAAGACACCTTGCATACATTCTCTTATGGAATCCTTTCAATATCCCCATAAGGGTGGTGCCGTTATTATCCCCATTTTGAAATAGAGGAGACTGAGGCAGAGACATGAAACTTTAGATGTTACACTATTGCAAGTGGTGGAAATGAATTTATCCCCAATTCTTTATAAGGCCACATCTTCCAGTCCTCAATCTGCCAGAGTGCCTTTATGAGGCTTTCTATATCAGGAAAAAAAAAAAGTCCATTATCAAAATCAATTATCAACCCTCTTTCTGTTTTGTGAAGAGAGCGATAACTGCTGTAAAGTTCATTTTGAAGGCTGCCTGGAGTCCCGGTGACTTTGCTGGGACAATGAGCAGTGTCTCTCTCTACGTAGTTAAACAGTGCAGAACTCTAGAGTAATACAGCAGCTGCTAACAACACTGTCACCATCACATTGTTTAGTCAGCGATTGTACCTCAATGACTTTCTTCTCTTGATATGTGCTTAGGTTACCAAGAGAAATCTGAGAGCCTGCTAATGCAAAATACATCTAATGCAAAATGCTTTTCCTCTACCCTCTTCTCTCCCAAAACTGACCTTCGCATTAGGGTCTTGAAGACAAACCTTCCTGTGATTTAAAGCTTGATTCAAAACCTAGTGTAGGGGTTTCCCAGGTATTCATGTATTAACATTTGCTGCTTACATTTTTTTCTGACAAACAACATCCTTTCAAAGGGTTCCTCTGGTACCTTCCTTACTTGACCTACCTAATTTGGAACAGTCCCTAGTGCTGTCTTTGTGGTGGCATCGCTCTGTGATAGTAATACACACGCATATATTACTGCTGACATTTAAAAACATTCCTAACAGTTTGTGCGAGTACCTAGTAAACAGACACTATGGGATTTTTACCCATTATCAGTCATCTCTGAAGACTGCAGTCAACAGACAGCTTTTTGAGACTTTTTGGTCTAACAGCAAGAGATTTATTTTTAATAGAATATTGATATTACGGTACAAAATGGCATTTGGTATTTATTTCTTTTCCCCCTCTAGCAAGGCAGTTCAGCTTGGTGGGTTTTGGAGGTCTGGCACCCTTTATTCTATCTGTTACTCTGGTGGTTTTCCCCCCTTGGGGGTCGTGGGGTGGGGGAGTTGCAGACTTTTATGAACTGTCTGATTAAAGTACCTCCATCTGAATGCAGATTAAAAGTTCCAACACCTGAGAGCTCAAAACCAATGAATATTTATACCGAAAACCAGCAGATGAATACACTCTAAATCTTCAAATGCAAGTCTAGTCATGGGTTTTATCTTATTTTAGGACTTACTTTTTATTAAAATGAACTCTTGCATATTTACACTACAGAAATAAATGTTATTTGCAAGCACAATACAGTAGAGTCCTTACAAATGCACTGCCTCTGGGAAAAGCAACTTTGTTCCTCAAGCAGATTTTGTTTCGTTATCATGTCTCCTCCGTTGAAGAGAGGTTTCATTGTATATGATTGGCAAAATTCAGGACCCAGAAAATACATTCATTTGGGGAGATTATTCATTTAGTGGCCAAGATAATTGTACATCCCTCCCTAGATGGGGATTTTTGTTGATTTAACAAATTTCTTCCTTTCATTGGAAACTTCTTTCAGGATCGCTTTTCTAGAAGGTACAGATTTGTATAGACAAGCACAAAGGGACGTGATTCAACAACAGCCTTCTGTGTAGGGTGGCTTAACCCATTTTGGCTCTGCAGTTAATGTCTCCGTTAACATTTGCTAGGTGCTCCTTCTTCCAGAATAAGGAGCAAACTTGAGGTCTAACCTTAAATCCTAAACTGCCTCTTCAGAACACAATCATAGTGAAAGAACTCTGGCCCTCACAACAATTAGCTCTAAGAAGTGGTTGAGGTTACACAGTCAGGCCAAAGACTGGGAGGGGGTGGGGGTAACCAGACCAGAGGCTCCTAACCTATCTCATTCAATAACACAGGTGAAAGCAAATATTGTCACCAACTAACATCACAGAATAAGCAAACGACTCCCAAACACAGAAAAGGTCATTCTTCCAAAGACAAAGAAATGTCCCGTCTTAACACATTCCTTCAGACACCCTTGCAGCGTCTTGCTTTTCATTAAATTGTGGTAAACGCCGTATCAAAAGCCAAGTGGAGTTATCAGAATTAAGGGAAATGCCAATTTTGATTGATCCCACTATGCCTCTTGAGACGTCCCTGCCCTCACGTTACTGAGGACGTAGAATATGCAAGTCTGCATATTCTAATGGTCCTAAACTTATTCCTTCTTTTTCATAAAGTAAGCTTAGAGATAAATGTTTACAAATCAACCCAGTCATCATTTCTTCATTTTAATGCTTAAACGCTTCATTTTGATTGCTGCCTTTTTGACATTTCACCAAGGAAATATGTTTGCGTGTTAGCAATGCCATTGAATCAGCAATTAGATCTCCATATTCCAGATGTCATGAGAGTTTTCAATGCATCTCCCAATAAAATTTATTTCTGAACTTTGGGAAGGAAAAAAACACATGTACTTTGTATAAATTAAGCACATTATCCTTATTTTTCTAATTGCTAAATTTAACAGAAGGAGGGCTTCTGAATTTATTAATTCAAAATTTTCACATCATTCTACATAATATTTTTCTTGCAATGAATATGATTGTAAGTTATTTGTGGGAATGACTTATGCATGTTGAGACTTATGCATGTTGATTCACTTTTTTTTTTTCAGTGAAACAGGAGACATGGAGTTGAATTTTTGCTCTTAGCAGCATGCTACACTTGCCATCCTTACAAGTCTCTCTTGAGCCTTGGCACCTGGCTGGCACAGGAAATTTACTGTCAAAAGTAGACAAAGAGAAATGCAATTCTGGTCTCATCTGTGCCTTCATTAAGACTTCTGGAGCTGCCTCATTCCCTTCCTGCAGACCTTGCACCACTCTGATTTTCCACCTGATCACAGGGCTAGTTCGGAAGTACTGCTTCTGCAGCCCCTCAGCTACTGCGTCACTCCAGAGAAATCCAATGCCAACCTTTTCTTCTTTTACCTCCTTGGTGAACTAAATGTACAGTTTCCTAAGTCTTTGCAACAGATTCTAATTGACTCTATTAAAAATACAATAAACCAAAATGGCTATACTATGTGTAATTTCGCACCACCAACATTTAAATGGGAGTGCAGAGGTACCTCTGTGAGGAGCCATCCTGAGTGGCTTCAGACATTGTAGTGGAAGGGGAGAAAAAGAAATGCTCTCCAAGATTTTGTTTACCTGAATTGGAAATGCACACCAAATCCTCATCTCCATTCAGGTAGGAGCATGGCTAAGTAAACTAAACAGTAATCCTTCCCAGTGCCCTTCCTTGCAGGGCACACCCATCACCACGGAGAGCCCTGGCAGATGGCTGAGGTTCCCTTCTGTCCATTATTCCTGTGACAACTCTTTGGCATTTTCTCCTCTCATAAGAAAATGACACAACTCAGTGCTCCTTGTAACGGAAGGATTCTTCTTGGTATTTACCCAGTTCTAAAGGGTAACACTAGAAGAGTTGGACTCCCTGTTCTCCTCCCATCCGCAAAATGTTTGCAGATGCCTCCTTCCAGCCCAGTCTACCTTCTGAAAAATGCTCCTGAGCAAAAACTCATCTGTTAGTAATAGAACAGAAAAATGTCTCATTCCGGCTAGAAGTGGTACAAGAGCTGCTACTGCTCCAGCAAATTTATTTTACCTTTCAAGGGTTTAATTGCACACAACATGGTGCAGTTTTGATTAATCCTTCAGAATTTAATATATACTCGGGGGGGTCGATATGTTGCTTCCTCATGCATCGCTATCATGGGAGTAACTGGAATGCGTTTAAACACCACAGGAGGTACACTTCTCAAACTTACTTGGCCCTACCAAGGGTAAAAAGTGCTCATTAATGACTCGATCCAGGAGAGGAGAGAGCAGAGGGGGTATGCTTCCTCCCTGACGCTATTTCTGGTTTGCTTGGCAGGCATGGTTCCCTGGGGGAGGTCCCAGGTGAGGCACACACTGGAATCTTCCAGGCTTATGCCCTGATCATTTTAATGAGAAAGAAGTGTCAAAATATTGGCACCTCGTATCCAGCCAACATATGGAGAAGCTATACAGGCACTTAATTGAACTGTTTTAAGATTATGAAGGGTATAGTCAACCGAGTCAATGAGTGCTTATTCTGTGAACTTGGGCTGTGAAGAGGTCATTCAAAGGTAATAAGTCCATTTGCCTTTTACACAAAGAATAATCTGTTAAATTCTACAATCCATGTCCCACAGTTGGATTTCTGATGAGCACGGAAAGACGAAAAGTTACAGTGCATCATTAAACTTGTAAACATCCAAAGTAAGATCTGGAGGCTGGAGAATTAAGATAGGCAAACTCTAAGTTCCTCAGCCCTCTCTGGAAAGGCAGGATCAGAGGTGAAGAAGCATGACAGCAGTGCTTGGAAATGCCGCAGTTGGGAAGTCATCTACCAAACATCCTCAGGAGAAAGGTTGCCTTCGGCAGAAGCACAGCAGCAAAACAGAGCACAAAATGTGGAGTCAGAGAAGAGCTCACATCTTGGCTCTCCCTCATTCTGTGTAATGGCTTTTTGTTTGTTTGTTTGTTTGTTTGACAGAGTCTTCCTCTGGGAGTGCAATGGCGTGATCGCGGCTCACTGTAACCTCCGCCTCCAGTGTTCAAGTGATTCTCCTGCCTCAACCTCCTGAATAGCTGGGACTACAGGTATGTACCACCATGCCCAGCTAATTTTTTTAAATTTTATTTTAGTAGAGATGGGGTTTCTCTATGTTGGCCAGGATGGTCTCAATCTCCTGACCTCAGGATCCGTCTGCCTCAGTCTCCCAAAGTCCTGGGATTACAGGCGTGAGTCACTGCACACGGCCCAGTCTTCGTAACATTAAACAGCCTTTCCCAGCCTGTCTCCTCACCTGAAAGCTGTAATATTAGGCCCATCTCAGGAAGGCTGTGTCATGTGCTGAACTGTGTCCCCTAAAATCCACATGTTGAAGTCCTAACTCCCAATACTCAGCATGTGGCTGCATTTGGAGATAGGGCCTTTTAAAAGTAATTAAGGTAAAATGAAGACAAATGGGTAGGCTCTAATGTCATATACCTGATGTCCTTATAAGAAGAGAGGATGAGAGCACAGACACACAAAAGGACGGCCATGGGAAGACACAGGGAGAGGATGGCCACCTACGAACCACAGAGAAGGGCCTCAGAAGAAAACAACCCTACCAACACCTTGATCTTGGACTTCCAGTCCCCAGAACTGAAGTTACATAAATTTCTGTTGCTTAAGCCACCAAGTCCACAGTACTTTGTTATGGTAGCCCGAGCCAACTAAGACAGGGCATTAGGAATCTCCAGTGCAATCAGATACCATAGGTACTCAGCACAGCACAGGCTCCCAAGGAATGCTAGTTCCCATTCCACTCTCCCCAATCCCATTTTACAGATACACAAAGAGAAACAGATCCACAAGATGAGTTGCCTAAAAAGGATAGGAGAGAGAAAGGAGAAAGTCACCTTCCAAAATTCGGAGACCCTTGCCCGGTCTACTGGTCCATACTGCCTCCTGCAAGAAATGATAACACATTGGGCATAGGGAATCGCCTCAAACAAAAGGCTAGATGACACTCCTGGCTTCTGGCCATGGGAAGATTCATATCTCAATGTAACTTCAATGTTCCTAGGCCACCAACAAGGTGTCAGTGGCAGATCATTGCATACAAGCAAACAGCTTTTTCAAAATCCTTTCCCGGAAATGTTATCCAAACAATCAAACAAAAGCGAACCCACTTTCCTCCTCAAACACAGGTAAAACAACTTGATAATTCCATGATGACAATGAGCCCAGTTACTAAGTACCACCCTCATCTAACACGATCATAAAAACCTTTCTCAGTCAGATTTATGGATTGTCATGAGAGTCTCTGAAGAGCTCCTTGCCAGAGGGAAAACCAGGGCACCAGAAGGCCAGGGTGAGCACAGAACCCAAAGTTCAGAGCATATAACTGCCCACACCCCTGGTCTGTGTGCTCACCAGATTAAACCAGCTACAAGATGTCTAAAAGTTAGAACAACAAACACACTGCCAGGTTTTCAGTTAACCTGCAGTCAGGCAGGGCTACCTGGTCATGCGCGCCCCTCTTAATTCCTCCTGAAGGTCAGGGAACTCACCCACAACCTAAGAGATATGCATATCCACCCACAGCCTGTTCCAAGTCAGTTTCTCTAGTTAAGTCAGGTCTCTCTCAACCTCCAATTCTTGGCAGTTTTGAGAGCCAGAACCAAAGGGACAATTGGACACAGTCCAATTGCAGTGAAATTAGAAGCTGCCTTAGATACACCAGGGTATACAGAACAAGCACTTGTTTACTCAACATATGAGTTAAGGTCAACAAGGGAAGGTATGCTTCCTGTTCACAAACCCTTGAGGGCTGTTTGTTTTGGGGCCTCTGGTTGTTCCTGGTGAAAGTCCAGAGTATGTGCCTGGGAGCAACCAGCCTGATCACATGAAACACACTTTCTTTTGCAAATCACTGAAGTCTTAGCAAGCCTAACCAGATTTAATTCCTGCTTGTTCTTGTTAAGAAGCAAAAGAGGGGAACTGTCTGTCTTTCCCTCACTTCTCACAATGGCAAAGGCCTTTGGCCATTAAAATGGTCAGTTCTCCCTGTAGCCTACCGATTGAATTCAACTGGAAACATCAGCAGAGATCCATGAGGATGCAATATGAATACATTTCACCCTGTCTGAAAACACACAGAGACTCTCTATTAGAGTATTGATTTTGAGACTTGCTCCTTTAACCTACAAGACACTCTGTGGTCTCTGTCCAGTATGTTAACTTCTTATGTTTTGGGTGATATATCGTGATCCACCAAGGGTAGCTTGTTTCCATTAGCAGTACCTCCTTAAAAACTCTGTGGAGTTCTTCAGTGCTGTTTTTCTTCCTTTGAATCAATGGTGGATGCAAAGTATGTTAAATGATTTCAATAGAAGCAAGTTAGTAAGTTGCTTTTTTCCACTATCAGAAACTTCTAATGACACATTTCCAGTAAATTTTTGCTGAATAGTTATTTCTTTAAAAATCAACTGACTTAAAATCACTCTAAATGTAAACTACTCAGAATGTTTGAGGAAAAAAACATTTTTTACAGACCATCAGTGAAGAGAAAAACAGACTTTTGCTATTAATTGATGCAATATCATCAAAATGATCCCATTTAGTGAGAAATCCACAGAATCTCAACATGAAGATCATTATCACTGGACTAATTTCCCATCCCCCTGGCTCTGAGGACACCCAAAGGATTCTTGACTGTACATGTTAGCATCCTGTGCATGCCCTTGTATGAGGGTACACTTACTTCCTTCCCACATATTAATAAGCATTTGAGCACAAGCATCAGGCAGACTGCACACTCAATGACTCACAAGGGAAGTGCTCATTTGTGAGCGTAAATGCTGGAACTGAGTGCACCAAAACGGAGGTCTGTAAAGCCCTGGTCCATTATGGCTCAATTATCCATGGGATTAAACCTAAAAGGCAACATCTCTGAAACAAGTTCATCTGCAAACCCAACTGAAAGCCTTTCCAAAAAACAAACAAATGAAAACAGGTTTGCTTCTTCCCTGTGACAAATGGGGAAATGTTGGGGTCTCTCCAGGCACCACGCCCACCATCAGCCCTATCGTTCCAGAGGTCACAGGGAGAGGGTCACTGGGTCAGGAGCCAAAACCTGCCCTTGATGTCTGCTTGCCATCTGTCTGTGTGAAACACTAGGCCATGATGGCACAGGTGAGAGAATACATTCGCTCTCATCACCACAGTCAAGGGTAAACACAAGGTGTGGTAGAGGGTCAGGACTGGAAATAAATCCATCTTCAAATGCAAAAAGAAGCACAGGCAGAGATAAAGGTGGGACAGATAAAGATAAACTTGAGTTATATTCAGGAAAGCATTCGTCTTGGGTCACCTATCTGATCACGGGCCCTGTAATCACATTGCTTTAAGACAGGAACAAGGAATTTCTTTTGTTCACAACAATGCCAAGGATCTGTGATTTTGTGACCTGGTCATTGGACAATGATACATTGAAAACTTTCTGAAAATAGCACTCTCTTCAAAGGTACCTGTCGCCAGAAGAGGACGGTGATAATACACTCTGCTCTCAACTTAGACACCATTCGTGGCTCTAGAAATTCCTAAAAGGAATGCTAGGACTCGGGCGCAAGGAAAGCTGAATTATATGACAGTGGCCTAAAAATAGAATTCTGCTGACGAAAGGGAGACAAAGAAAGGTGAATCTTTTTCTTTGTGCTCACATACCTGAGAGAAACGTGACTCAGGAGGATTCATTCAAACCCTCAGTTCCTCAGAACGTGCTTATCCTCAGAAACAATCGAGAGACACTTGCCCTTTCAAACTAGTAGGAGATATTACCCCCATCCCAATCAGCTCCTCCCGAAAAGAGAACAAAGATGGAGACAGTCTCATCCAAAAATGATGATGCCAAGACTGCTCTTGGCAATGCAGACATATCTGTGTTCCCTTCTCTAAAGCATCTCAAATAATTCTCCAGATAACAAAGGAACTAACATAAGTTAGGAAACTCTAGGGAGTGCTAATCACCAAACACAGGCTTTGAACAGCCATTAGGGCACTAGAAGATGCTGGGTCAGGATCCCTAGAGCTGTGAGTTAGGGAGAGAAGTAGGGGGAAAGGAAACAGAAAAAAATCCCTTGCTCTGGAGGAACTTCAGTGTAACTCTGACAAAATGATGCTTTCTGTGGTTCACAAGATGGCAGGTGCATTGAAAAGTCAGAGAACAAGACCTTGGCCAAGTGGTCTCAGGGTTCACTGGTTCACATAACCAGTCCCCTGCCTACGCAGAGTTTGCCCACCCCTTAGGGTATTCACTGCTACTATCGTCTACACAGTGGACACCGGTGGAGGTTGTGAAGTGTCTTCAGCATCATCAGCATTGACTCTATGCTCAAAAATTGCTGGGCTTATAGGGCATAATACCAGGTCTGGGGTTTATCAACCAGCTCTGCCAAATGATGATCGTCTCAGGCTAATGAGTAGGGACTACAAACAAAGTGGCTAGAGGTGGAGAACATGCCGTTCAAGGAATTGCTTATCAAGCAAAAGCAGGAGGCCCTGGGGAAAATGGTTCATGTGTCCCCCCCTTTCAATGCCACAGCTATCTCACTACAAGCTGTCTTCTCGAAATGACCATCGAGGCATCGAAAATTCAAATGAGACGGGCTGGTGAAGGAATGTCGCTTGTTTTTATAGCATAACTTACTTGCTTGGAGGCAAAATCTGTTGCTGCATTTGGACTCCTGAGAGAATGAGCTACATCTCTCCCTTCAGGATCTAAAGATGTAACCATCTGAAGCAAAGAAAGAAGCCCTCATTTTCCTTCCGTGAAAATAAAAAACTCTGCAGGTTGATAGGTTCTAAGAACGGCTACCAGGAAAAGGACTCACATTTCTAACCAGGGCACAAAGTCAACTACCAAATAGTGACTCAAAAACCGTGGCATCAAACTGAAAATGATCACCCGTAAAACTAATTTATGAACCTTTCATGAGGCAGTCAAAGAACTATTTAGCTTTCATAATATTATTCGAAGAGAGTCAGCATGTAGTACTACATACACTGAACAAATTAAATCACCATGGCCCACACAGTCCAAGCACTTCACCTGATAGTGTTGAGGTGTAATTTCTTCCACAAACATTTATTGACACCAGCCTCCATAAAGTGTTTGAAGGACTGGAGTTGCAGGAAAGAAGAAAAGACGGAAAAATTTCCTGCTCTTGTGGCACTTAGATTTTAGGAAGTGGAGATGGAGCACTAATAAATAAGTAAAATATGTATTACATCAGAGGGTGATAAGAGCTGTGGAGGAAAATCAGGCGGGGAAAGGAGAAATAAGAGTGCTGGGATTGGCCTTTAAAAATGGGGAGGGGACCAGGCACGGTGATTTATGCCTATAATCCCAGTACTTTGGGAAGCTGAGGCAGGCAGATCGCTTTGAGCATAGGAGTTCAAGACTAACCTGGACAACACGGTGAAACTCTGTCTCTACTAAAATACAAAAATGAGTTGGGTGTGGTGGCGGCCATCTGTAACCCCAGCTACTCAGGAGACTCAGGCAGGAGAATCAATTGAACCCGGGAGGCGGAGGTTACAGTGAGCCAAGATCACATACTGTACTGCAGCCTGGGAGACAGAGTGAGGCTCCATCTCAAAAAATAAAAAATAAAAATGGGGAGGTGGAGGGGGTAGTCAGGGAAGATCTCACAGAGAAGATGATAGTTTAAAAAGATCTCAAGGAGATTAGAGCATTGATCATGTGTGTCACCAGAAGAGCTTTCAGAGAGATAGAGGAGGATGAGCAGAGGCACTGAGGCCAGAGTTCTTCTAAGTTTTAGAGTTATAGGCATAGGAAAAAGAAAAGAAATTAAAACCTCTCTTTCAGGCCCTGAGCCTGGAGCATATCTGAGACTGAAGGCTCAAAGAACAGTAAGGAAGCCACTGTGATTATTACAAAATATTAGTGTGCTTAGTAACAGAAACATAGAGGAGCAAAATATGTTATTATTATGTGGGGAACAAAGCAAGTAAGAAAATTATCAGCATGCAGTGAAACTATACCAGTTGAAAAACATGCATATATGTATCTTTCAAGAATAGAATGTATGCCGAAAATGTTAACAGCAGTTATCTGGGGTAGGGGAGAATGATGAAGGTTAGAAATGATATTTATTCTCTTCTTTTTCATTCCTTTAATTGTTCATTCGGTAAATGTTTATGGAGAGTCTGCTGTGCCCCAGGCACTGGGGATGTAACAGACAGCCTCTCCCTCCTAACCTGACTTTCCAGTAGGGAAGGGGGCAATATAACTTCAAGAAATAGGCCATACACTGAACAAATTAAATTACTGCAAGCTGTAACATGTGCTGTGAAGAATCAAGCCATAGCTGAAATCGACAAGAGCAGGTTTGGGAGAAAATGGTAATAGAAGGTCTCAGGGAGGAGATGACTTAGGGTGAACCCAAAAGGAACAAAAAGAGAAGAGCGGACCAAGCAAGAATAGCAGGAAGAGCTTCTGAACTGGAAAAATATATGATGATACAAATATAAATACTTCTATAACAAAAAATAGCCTACATATTAGATGAATGGGTAGATAGGTAGGCTTGTAGGTAGGTAGGTAGGTGGATAGATACATATGTACATACATACATCCATATATACATAGATATATGATTGATAGATGATAGATAGATAGATAGATAGACAGATAGATAGATAGATAGATGATAGATGTGTAGTCTTAATTACATGACTGTGCCAAGCATTTTTGATCACTTGCTCATTCTATAAGCAAACAACTGAGCTAGGAATAAGGTTATAAATAACACAGACATGGGCCTGTTGTCAGGAAGGCTTAAGTCAAGTCAGAGGCAAAACCAGGATCTCAGAACTGCCACTTGGCATTACAGCAAACTGGGGACAAGCCAGTGACGAATTTCAGGAACCTGGCAGTCGTACTCCAAATTTGCTTCAAGCTTGAAGCCAAAATAGCAGCAAAACTTGTTTTCTTTAGCATGCTTTTGACGGAACAACAAGTACATGTGCTTTTCACTTATTCACTCATTCATTCAACCAGACCCTACTGGCCACATGCTCTGCATTACCACAGTGCTAAGAGGTAAAGGGATGACGAAGGAAGAATGATTTTTCTGAAGGAGCTTATGGCCTATTTGCCAGGATATATAGGTAAACAATTACAATATAGACAGCATCCCAAAAAAGTGTCTGCATAGTTTAGTCCTGTGATAATTAACATGTATTTTAGCAAACAGAACGGACAGATGGTAACTGTTTTGATTACCTTAAAATTATGAATGTCCAAGATGCCTGCCGCTAGTGCCAATGTATAGGATTTACAATGTAAACTCCAGAAAAGTATCTAAAAGGTGTATATATATATATATATATATATATATATAT
>NW_016107737.1:8560-21713 GCF_001604975.1 Cebus imitator | reverse complement strand
TTTTTTTTTTCTTGAGATGGAGTTTCTCTCTTGTTGTGCAGGCTGGAGTGCAATGGCGCGATCTCAGCTCGCCACAACCTCCGCCTCCCAGGTTCAAGCCATTCTCTTGTCTCAGCCTCCTGATTAGCTGGGATCACAGGTATGCACCATCACACCCAGCTAATTATTTTTTATATTTTTAGTAGAGACGGGATTTCTCCATGTTGGTCAGGCTGGTCTCGAACTCCCGACCTCAGGTGATCTGCCCACCTCGGCCTCCCAAAGTGCTGGGATTATAAGCATGAGCCACCGTGCCCAGCAGAGTATATATTCTTATTAGGACATTAAGTGACACAAGGAAAACTCTGATGGAGTTATACATAGGTCTAAGATTAAAAATTAGGGAAATGCCTGCTTGATGGCTTTAAGGACAACTTCCCAGGAGAAGTGATGCTGGAGCTGAGACAAAGTGGGAGCTCTCTGGTAGCTTGGGATATTCACATTCAGATCTGCAACCTGAGATTTACAGCCAGGACCCTTCACCATACCCTGTCTGGCCTTATGTGCAGACCCAGGGAATGACACTGCTCACTGCTTCTTGCTCCAGAAAGCTGCATGGAAAGGAAACCTGAGCTTGAGAGAAGCACAGAAAGGGAACCACTGAGAAAGGGCTCGCCTCTCTCCTTCTCACCCCACTAGCCCTGCCCTTTTCCCTCCACTTTCCCCTTTCCTATCTGTTCTCCTTTGGAACCTCCTCGTCACCTCATCTGGAGGTTAGAACACAGTGAGCATCCCTAGAAAACAGATAGTCTGTTCAAATAAGTGTTAGCCCTCCTCTGAGGTTGACATTTGGCAAAATCACCGAGGTGGTATTTTGGTATTTTGTATCTCAGCCAGGGACATGTGTGTTTTCACTTTGCAAGCTCTGGGCAGGTAATAAACATTTTGGGGGTTTTCTTTTTACTTTTAGTTAAAAGTACTAACTTTTTTACTCTGGATCTTGGGGGCCATAAATAATTAATGCCTTGCATGACTCTCCATACTCTTCTGCAGTGTCAAGCACATCTGTTTTATATAAAAGCTAGTGTTGAGTGAGTGTGTATGTGTGTGTGTGTATACATACATACGCATGTATATGCATGCCAGGCACAGACTAAGCACTTCACAAGTATTTACGTATTTCATCCTCATAACCCTCCTGTGATCTCTACTTTATAAAAGGAATGAAGAGATGAAGCATTTTGTCCAAAACACTCAGCTAATACTAGCAGTTCTGCCCAGCCAGTCTGGCTTCAAACCCACCCTGCACTTGTAACCCTTACACCATGGTGCCTTGAGCTACCCCTTTATGGTAGACAGTGCCATATGACCATTTCTGCCAACAGATAATAGTTGATAATACCATTTGACCATCTCTCTGCTTACAGCGCAATAGTTCAAGTCTCAGTGTCCTGCCAACATCACGTCATCAGATCCTTAACCTGCTTCCTCGAATCTATTGCTGAGTTGTTTCCTTTTTGTTTTCTGTAAAACCCTGGTGCCCTGAAAGGTCCTGTGACCAGAATGGCAGACGCTGCCTTGGGAAATGCAAAGACTGTCTTTCCCAGCTTGAGTAATCCCATTTGTAGGTGAGGCAATGTTTAAAAATCACCTCATTCTTCTAGGTTGGACAGAAAAACAAAATAATACCACATTCGACTTAGGTTTGTAAACACCCAGTATGAGACAGCTAGAGACAATAGGATAATTCCAGACACATAGCAAACAAATAGAAAATTTAATAGTGTGAGCCTTGTTTATACTTCTGCCATCAACTTTAATGATGAGCCTATTTATGCTAAACTTCACTACATTATCGAAGTCATTAGTGCCTGTAAGTGAGTGATAATGTGCTTGAAACTTCCACAAGGACATGTGGCTTTCTCTGAGTCTTACATTTCAATGTTGGGAGATGCCAGTCCCAGGAGTACTTTCATACATAGGCCTAGAACAACTATTGGGTATTATGCCCCAGAGAGTGGCCTCTAGGCCAAATGAGTTTGTGAACGCACGTTAAAGAGAATTAAGCAGGTTTGTCTTACTTCAAAATCTGTAACAAGTTAGAAAACATACATGTGTCTTCTGAACCTCCAAGATGAGACACACTATGTCCAGTTTTCCAAAAGTATGGACCGAAGAAGCTTTAGAGAAGGTGACAAAGAGGCACTCCTCTATTAGTCCATTAAAACACTCGTTTAATGGCTGTTGAATCAGAGAGCTGCAGCAAAACCCAGTGTTTAATGCAAAACCAAAGTACAGACTGAACGCATGTGAGTTTATTCCTAGCTAGTAGCACTGGCATGCACATTTGTGCAAATGTGAAGTCCTGATTTAAAAGGACTCAGTAAAGTTAGAATCAAAGTTTCAACAAAGAACCTCAAGACTCTGGATGAGGGTCCCCACTCTGTCAATGTGAACCAGAAGTCTCACGTAACCTCAAGTATCCCTACACTTGGGACCAGGGCACCTTGGTCTGCTGACTAGGGAGGTACAACGTCATTAGATCCTAATAGGAGGCACGTATTAAAGATCCAATCTGCATCAGCATTTTTCCCAAAGATGAACTGTTATTAGCAGACAAGCTGCATGCTGCCTAAATGAGGCCTGAAAGATAAAATCCATACTATGGCCAACACCAGACCTTAACAGCAGCTCAGAAGAGAGTTGGTTGGAATGGGGCAGTAGAGGGATTCTCATGCAACAAACATTAGCACCTTCTGACAGTGTCCGCTCGTCGGAGAAGTCTTCCCTGACCACCTTATTTGGGAAGCACCCCCAGTGCGTCCTTGTTCTTCTTTTCCTCACCACCTATTATCTAAGATTAGCTTACTATTTTTATTGCCTGTCTCCCCTCCCTAGAATATAAGTTTCATGAGGTCAGGAATATAATGGTCACATTCAGCACCATAACCCCCATGCCTGGAACAGTGCTTGCCACCGAGTATCAACTCCATAAAGACTTGCTCAACATTAAGGGATGTTCTGCTTTTAGGGAACTCTGATTCAGGTGAACAGTTATCTAGCCTTAGGAGTGACAGTCTTGGGTTTTAATTGACATGAACTGTCACTCCTCCTCACATTTACGCTGGCCTCATTCTAACTCAGGGCAAGAGAGGTAAAGAAATTAGGAAGGATAGAGTAAACGAAGCAGAGCTCTGGTGCAGAGGCAAATTGTCACATAGGCCCTTAGACTCATACTCAAACCAGAAGGTTGGGTTGATCAAGAAGGGCTCAGTGAGGCCGGGCGCAGTAGCTCACATCTGTATCCCAGCACTTTGGGAGGCCGAGGCGGGCAGATCACGAAGTCAGGTGTTCAAGACCAGCCTGGCCAACATGGTAAAACCCAGTCTCTACTAAAAATACAAAAATTAGCTGGGCATGGTGGCATGCACCTGTAATCCCAGCTACTTGGGAGGCTAAGGCAGGAGAATTGCTTGAACCTGGGAGGCGGATGTTGCAGTAAGCCAAGATTGCACCACTGCACTCCAGCCTGGGTGACAGAGCAAGACCATTTAAAAAAAAAAAAAAGAAAAGAAAAAAAAAAATGGGCTCAGTAAGACAGGCTATCCATAAGCTAGGGGTTGTTTCCCAGCTTCCTGAATCAGGGTAGACAATGCCAAGCTCAGCACCAGCCCTCTGGTTCCAGGCTACTTTCAAAGCCTTTAATCACTGGAGAGGACTCCCCTCTGTGCCCTTTCTGGTTTTTCCACTCGACTGTACTGGGTATAGCTTATTGTCTGTCCTGCCCACAGCCCTTTCTGAAGAACCTGAATCACTCAATCACCCTAGACGGGTCTGCCCATCCCTCTACCCAGTCTTGGCCAGCTGAAATGAAATGGGCACAAGGTCAGAGCCAGCGAACCCATAGACTGACCAGTGGCCAATTGGCTCAAACTCTTCTGAGAGAGCATCTAGAAGCCACAGAGACCATCATCTCTGTGAATCCTAAGCAATAGAACAGTGAGGTCTTATTAATTTTAGAAATGCAGTCACATTGGCCAATGAATGATCAGAAGGAAATGGTGAAACCCTGTCTCTACTAAGATACAAAAAATTAGCCGAGCATGGTGGCACGTGCCTGTAGTTGCAGCTACTCAAGAGGCTGAGGCATGGGAATTGCTTGAGCCCAGGAGGAGGAGGTTGCAGTGGGCAGAGATTACGCCACTGCACTCCAGCCTGGTGACAGAGTGAATCTCTGTCTGAAGAAAGGGAAGGAAAGGGAAGGGGAGGGGAGGGGAGGGGAGGGGAGGGGATGAGAGGGGAGGGAAAATACACAGAAGCTTGAGAAAGCAGAAATGAGGTATAATATGGCTTCTGCAACTGGAAAAATTTGAAAATTCAGTCCCCACTTTCTTAGAGAGAGAGTTGCTTTCCACTCCAACAGGATGTCTAAGTCCAGCTCACCTAACATCTGATCAGCTTGCATTTCTCATGTTCTATATCATTTCTCCCCCCACAAACACACATTACTGTAACTAGACCATGTGGCTTTCCTGATCTCACAACCAAATATATTCCTCACTAGAACACCTGCTTTGGATCTAAGATGCATTCGCATTCACATGCTTGAAATCTTGTCCCTGTATCTTTGGCCCTTAAGGACTGGCCACACAAATTCTGTTTTCCACCCTTCCTTCATGGTCCTGCTCTAATCCTGCCCATTCTTTACCGTCTTATTTGAGTTCCAGTAGAATGATCACTCTCCCTTATGAACTCAGCCATGATCCCTAACTCCATGTGACACATACTGAAATTCCACTGTCCCATCTTTCCCTACTTGTGGAGCAGCAACCATGAGATCTTTTAGGTTCTGGATATTATAAGATGCAAGCAACATAGCCTCCAACCTCAAGGAGCTCCTAGCTAGATGAAAAGAAACTAGCACATCAATCTGAGCCATAGAACAAAATGTTATGAACTAAACAAAACAACAAATGGGCTGAGAACGCTGAGATCTCCCAGGTAGGTTCAGGGTCAGAATTGGCGCCTATGTGGTCCGTGACGAATCCTAAGTTCAAACAAGCTAAGTCAGATGAACTGACTATGTGCTCACTGTGTATATCAAAGTTTCAAAGTTAAAGGTATCTTTAAGAATGATAATGATAATGATAATGCCTTGCAGAGCAATTGTATTAGTCCATTCTCACACTGCTATAAAGAACTGCCCAAGACTGGATAAAAGATACAGAAAAGAAATTTAATCAGAAAGGCTTCTAACATGTAGACATGGACATGATACATGTTTGTCAAGGCATATGAAAAATACCTCTTCTCCATAAGTAAAGATATTCACAAACAGTAGCTGAGACAACTCATTACTAACATAAGACTAAATGCCTCTCTAAATGCAATGTAAACACATGAGTTTGATTTATCTGTCAAAACTAACATCCTCACTAGCATCAAAGGCTGCATTCAAATCATGCTGCATCCAAATGTTCATCTCTGGGTGGTCTTCTCTTTCACTATGCCCATTAAAATTATTACTGTACTTATTTGTAAATGGTGGGGTGGGGGGAGAACATGCTTCAATGAATGACAAAAATAACATTGGCAAAATACAAAGAGAATGCTGATAACGGCATGGGAATAAAGAATAAAAATCATTCTGATAAAGAATTTTCTATATGAGTACAGTTTCTATTAGCACTATCTATCTTGCATGGTGAATCAAGAATAATGAAGATGTGCCACCTGTATATATTTCCATAATTCATTATTTGCTCCTCAAGCCAATATTTCTCAAAGACAAAACCAAAGTAAGCAGTATTAATGAGTTGTTGGATTTGAAAATTTTAAAAAGATTTTACTATCTAGCATCTTTTATGACAATCTTCTAATTAAAAAAAATAAGTAGGCAGTGAAAAGACAGAACCTGTACCCACAGAATTAGGCTGAGGTTAACACAGAAAGCCTGCTGGATTGCTGCTTTTATTACTAATTTACTTTGTTCATTTAGGGAATCAATTTGCTGCCATTAAAGGCTTGGGTTTCACATATTTTATGATTTACACACATTTCCTGATGTGAATGAGCTGTACAGTTTGTAAGAGCTCAGACAAACTCTCTTCTAATGGTCCAATAGATGCACATGTTCTTAAAATGGACTTGCAAATAGAATGGAAATGCCACTATGCCTGCCATTCTAAATAGGTGGGAAAAAATTCTGAGCAATGTGGAAGGTTTGTTCAGCAGTTATATATGTTTGTAGCTCCTCCTGCATTAAGCTAGCATTTCTATTATGAAATAATAGAAATTAAGGGGGGCTTTCCTAGCCTTAACTGTTTTCATCTAAATCTAAATCTAATTTTTTCATTGCTTTACAGCAAATCTTATGGGAGAAGTTGAGATTCATTGATCTGGAATAGGATAAACAACTATCCTTCCAAAACCCTTCAGAAAGGTGGAGTGTCCCCAAGTTTTAGGACAAAAGCGTTTTTTTTTATATAGATTATAGTAAATCAATAACTCATAGACAGTATGACAGATACAGAATAGCCTTACTTAAGATGAAAAACAAATTGTACATTGAGATCTTTCATCAATAAAAAGCTAACAAATCAGTAGTGCAAACAAGATGAGAGAATCTTATTTCGTCCTCAGTCACGAACTGAAGAGATACACCGGGCAGTGTTTTGTGGCTAAAAATTGCTCCTAGGCTGGTGTACTGGTGAACTATTGAGTAAGAAGGTCAATGGAGAGCAACTCACTGTGGGATTTGCAATGCAGAAAGGACAAGTAGGTGTAACATAAAAGGGCACTCTACATAAATGTCAATTAATGTATTATTCTTCTACAAACTTCTTTTAACAAGCATTTTGGTGGCTTTGAAGCCTCTGTTCTTCTCGGGGGAGCAAGAATGAGACCTCTTGCTTTAGCTTTTGATTAAACAACGTTCAGAAAAAAACTCATCAACATAGACTAAACACTTCACATTAAAACTAGAGGGCTTGACCCACCCCAATTAGCCCAACTCCTTTGAAATATTACAACCAAGAGGTCCTTTCTTTTCTTGTGCCAGTTAATTCTAAAGTAATGTTGCTAGAGCATAACTCCTGAATTCCAAAAACTCCACATACTGCACACAGGAGACACACATGTCTAATAGCTATCTTTTCAGTGCCACGGGCATTACAACACATGTAAAATTATGCTCCTTTTGCAGATGAGGACTCTGATGCCAAGAAAGGTACACTGACATGCCCAAGGTCATACAACAAAAGAGTCAAAGCTGGGACCACATCTAGGTCAGTCTGATCCCAAAGCCCATTCTCTTGTGCATTATAGCATGGCTGGGTACTATTACCAAGGACTTCCATAATTTGTCCATCCTAATATTCTGCTGCCTCCCTACACACCCTCTCCTCTCTATTTCCACCACCTCTTTCATGTCCCAAATATGCCTATGCTTTTCCAATTGCAGTTTCCCACATGTGATTCCCCAGTTCTGGGATCTTCTTCATGTTTTAAAGTCTACCATTCCCTCAAGGTTCTGCTGTAATTCCACCTGTTGTGAAAACATTTTTGCCTCTAAATTCTTATTGCCTCTTGGTGCTTCCAGCCAGCACCTTCTGCATTTGTTGACCTTGCTCCCCTTCTACAAATTATGTCAGCTGAGGACAAAAACTGTGTACCTACTGTCTTAGTGCAGCCTGGGTGGCTTAAACAACAGAAATGTATTTCTCACAGTTATAGAGGCTGTGAAGTCCAAGTAAAAAGTGTTGGCAGATTTGGTTCCTGGTGAGGGTTCTCTGCCTGGCTTGCAGACAGCTGCCTTCTTGTGTCATTGCACAGTGAAGAGAGAAAGGGTTCTGTTCTCTTCCTCTTCTTACAAGGGCACAAATCTCATCAGGGGGGGCCTTCTCTCACAAGTTCATCTAAACCTAATCACCTCCCAAAGGTCCTCTTCCATTTTCCATCACACTGGGGATTGGGGCTTCAACCTATGAATTTTGAAGGGAACACATTCAGTCTATAGCACCTAGCTATTACCAACTGAGAAAACAAACTTTTGTGCCAAGCACTGTTTTAAGTTCTTTACGTTGATTAGGCATATTAATTCGCTTTTTTCAACACAACAATCTATTTGCAATGATGAGTATGTACTATTATAACCCTATCCTACAGATGGGGACAGGAAGGCACAGAGAAGTTTACTAACTTCTCACAGCCCATCCATGATGGAAGGAGTGAGTGAACACAGACTTTATGGTTCCAGAGGCCACAATCTCAAGTTAACACTATGGCATCCCCAAATAGGTATATGCCTCTAACACAGCACCCAGCTAAGTACTTCATACTGAGGCAGGAACAAATAAATAATTGAATAGTAGTTGAAATAATCAAACTCAATCAAACACATAGTTTGTGGTCTCGGGAAGCATCTGGTTCACTTGGTTAAACAATAATGCACAGGAAGGGGAAATGCATTGCCTGGTGCCACAGAGATGCATTGTGGAGCAAACCAAAGAAAGAGTTGTTTCTCAACTAAAGGAATTGCTGGACACTTCAAGATTTTTCTTTCTTTAATTTAAGCCACTTCCTCACAAAACATGAAGATAGTTAAAGAAAGAAGCTTTTTATTAACCACAAAGTTCTAGTAACTATCTCACTTTTCTATCTGCACTTACAAATTTAAAAAGGAGGGGCTTTCAGGGCAAACTGTTTTCTTGCATGCTACTAAAATCAGTGAAACTCTGAAAATCAGCCTTCTTTTCATGCAAACATTTATGAAACACCTGAAATGTGTGAAACATGGTGAATGATCATGGAACAGCAAGATGAAAGCCAACATCCATGACAGGAAATGTTCCTTTTTACACAATTCAAAATATACCCCCATATAAAAAGTATAAATAAGGAGTTATGGGAGAACACAGAGGAGGCAGAGGTTGGGTTGAGCTTTTGAGGTTGAACACAATCAGTAGCTGCATTTGTCCAATGCTACAACATGAAATATGACAGAGCTTTAGAAAATATTTGAATAGTTTGCCACTTACTATTAATATTTAGTCCTAGGTATGAAGTAACTTCCAGTCACTACAAAAAGCATTTGCTAATTTAATTAACTCTATCAAGATAGGCATTCCCAGAGTTAACTGTTGAGATTCCAATCACGGCAAGAAGCATTTGCTAATTTAGTTAATTAACTCGGTATCAAGCATTCGCAAAGTTAACTGTTGAGATTAAAATACTTCTACATCAACTGTAGGTCCTAAATACATAAATGTCTACTTATATGTCACAAAGAAGTTGGAATTTCACAAATCTCACCTTGTTTGCCACTCAGCAACACTTTCATGTGCTAACACTTCTGTTCAAGACAGAAGACATTAATTAAATAATGAGCCTTGAGCTCAGACATGTAAACAAACACAATTGATGAATTCGTTAATTGTTCTTCCCTGCTGTGGACAGGAACTATTGTTAGCAACAGTAATAATAGCACTGATTTGATTTCAGAGAGGCACTTTGAATACAAGGAGGCAAAATGCAGAACTCAGATTCAGAGAAGGTAACTATAGAGGAGCACAGAGTGTTTTCTGCAAATACCAATTGTACAATTGCTCTGTTTATACAGTTACATGAAAGAGACCCAGGAATACTGGCAAACTGAAAATAGTCTTCTCGATGAACATTTGAATTTGCACCAGCACTGACTATTCAATTATTTTTGCCAGGCGCCCAGCACTCAGAAATAAAATAATTTATAAAACATCTCAAGAAAACGGCATACTTTGAAAAAATAAAATCAACCTCCTCCCTTCCTTTCAGCATCAGAAAGAATTGATCTTAGTAAAAATGAAATTAAATAGTGTAGACTGGTGCTCCAACGTTCCTCTAGGATTTCTTTATAAATGAAGTATAAATAGCAATTATCAGCAGACATGTGTGCACTGGGCATAGAAGACATATGCCAGCTGACAAGAAATTTCCAATAGGAAATACCAGGATAACTAGAAAGCAAACCGAAATGTTTTTCTGCTGTTTATTAACATGCCAATCAGTACTTAGTCCATAAAAATTTCATAAAATACTGTAAGCATTTCCCCATGTTCTTTGTTCACATGAAAATCTGATGATATTATTTTCTGTGCTATGTTAATGGAGGTTAATAGTGACTCTGCTGATGAATGGGAGTGGTGAGATCTGATTTTTATTGGCTGGGCTGTAGAATTTCTATCACTACAAGTCAGAAACAACTCCAGGTTGATACTGAACTGGGCCACCAGTCCCAGAAAGGAATACTGGGCTTGCCAAACAAAAACAGATTCCTCCAAATGAAAAATAAGGGGTAAAAACCAAAAAGGTAGGGAAAATATGAGAAAGGGAGGGAAAGGAGAAGA
Source organism: Cebus imitator (assembly GCF_001604975.1). Taxonomy (NCBI): domain Eukaryota; kingdom Metazoa; phylum Chordata; class Mammalia; order Primates; family Cebidae; genus Cebus; species Cebus imitator. Next base: position 11,349 of record NW_016107737.1, on the reverse strand, counting down.
GAGTACAGGGCAAATAGTCTCAGAAAAGCAGGTTTTCTCACAAGGAAAGATAAAGGACCATGGGCAAAGAAAAGGAACTCATAAACCCAAACTCACTTTTCCCATGCAGACACGTTTTTTTAATTTTGTTCCATTGTCAAGGCCCAATTCGAATCCCATCTCCTCTAAGTAGTTATCCAAGCCTACCTGAGTGATGCCATCTCCTGGCCCTGCAAACTTACACAACTGCATCTTACGCTCCTATGTTCTACCACAGTGACATATGTGTCTATCTTGCTTTTCCATACAGATCCCAAGCCCCTGGCTGGCAGCAGCTGAGCTTTGCTCTCTTTAAATTCCCCATGGGATATGGACATGACATGCTGCACAAGCACATGCTCAAAACATGCCTGTCAAATAAGATTAATCGAGCCAATGGCTTCTTCTAATATTCAGAGAATCTGGACATTTGTATTGTCTGGTGGAGCTTTAAAATTGTTGAGAAAACACAGGGAAAAATGCTATGGAAAGAGTCTGGTGTAAGCCACGGTAGTCTGGCACTTGACTACAACTCAAAATACGTGGCCAGCCAACCCATTTTAAGACTTCCTCTTGGCCAGGCACGGTGGCTCACACCTGCAATCCCAGCACTTTGGGAGGCCAAGACAGGTGGTTCACCTGAGGTCAGGAGTTCGAGACTAGCCTGGCCAACCTGGTGAAACCCTGTCTCTACTAAAAATACAAAAATTAGCTGGGTGTGGTAGCAGGCACCTGTAATCCCAGCTACCTGGGAGGCTGAGGCAAGAGAATCACTTGAACCCGGGAGGCAGAGGTTGTAGTGAGCCGAGACTGCGCCATTGTACTCCAGCCTGGGTGACAGAGTGAGACTTAGTCTCAAAAAACAAAAAAAAGAAAAAGAAAAAGAAAAGACTTTCTTTGTGCTTTCTCATATCACATTTTCCCACTGAATTCAACTCAGGTGAAGTGCATCTCCTGTTCCCTTCTCAGGTAAGATGCTGCTAAGCCCAGTTACCAAATCTTGAATGAATGAGTAGATGAGTGAATAAGTAGCCATGTTAGGAGCTGGGAATTCAAAGATGAGAAATTTCTCATCTCTGTCCTCAAGACGTACACAATCACTCTGAAACACAAAGCAAGACGACGCCGATATAAAAACCAACATAAACAGCAGGAAAAATAAAATATCTAAAAACAAATGTCATTGACTCAAAAGAGATTCTAATGTGTGACGGTATTGTGGAAAGCCCCTTGGAATAGTTGCTAAGCCTTTAGTTACACCTTGAGAAATGTATCAGACATCCTCTGGTCGAGTGAAGGGAAAGAGTGTTCCAGTCCCAGGAAGCAAAAACCAGCATGACATAGTGGTGAGAGTCTGGGCTTTGCTCAGGGAAGAGCTAGGTTCCAATCTCAGGTGGGCCACTAAGAAGGTGGTTGGCCTTGTGTGACTCTCTCCTTCAAACCTTGTTTTTTTTAATCTATAGGTAGGAGTGTCACTGCTAACCTCAACAGGCTCTTGAATTAAAATATGATAATGTATTTGATATGTCTAGCAAAATATATCACAGAAGGCAGATGCTTAAGATCTTAAGGTGCATTTGAGAAACAAATCAATCTGTGAAGTATTTCTAAGAGGTTCATACTATGGATCCAACGCTCCCTGTCAAAAAGACAAGCAGAAGGCTGGGCATGGTGTCTTGTGTCTGTAATCCCAGCTCTTTGGGAAGCTGAGGTGGGCAGGCGGCTTGAGCCCAAGAGTTCAAGACCAGCCTGGGTGACCTGGCAAAGCCCCTTCTCTACAAAAAGTACAAAAAGTAGCACACACTTGTAGTCCCAGCTACTCAGGAGGCTGAGACATGAGGACTGCTTGGGCCCCGGTAGTCAAGGCTGCAAGGAGCCAAGATCTCAATCTTGGCAATAAGTCTAGGCAATAGAGCAAAACCCTCTCTAAAAAAACCGCCTTAAACTTCATATGGAACCAAAAAAGAGCCCAAAAAAAAAAGACAATCCTTAAAAAAAAAAAAAAAAAAAAAGCAAGAGGAATATGATCATTATGTTTCATTTCCTGTGCCCTCACAAAGCTTGTGGTTTAGCTGCAAACACACACAAACACCGAGGCAAGTATGACCTAAGGTTCAGTAGAAACTAGAGTGAACTATCCTCTAGGTTTCACACAGACTGAGCAGGTTCCCTAGATGTGGAATTTTCTGTGCTAAAACCAGGCAAGTCCTGGGAAAACCATAATGAGTTTGTAATCCTAGTGGGGAAATTGCAAGTTACAAGTTCCACAAGAGATCCAAGAAAGGAACTAGCAAGCACTAGGATGTCTATAATTGGGGGTGGGTCGATACAAAGAGAATGCATAGACCCCTACACCCAGCTGTTTTCTTTCTTCCTACTGCTGACTCTGAACACTTTTCAAAATAAGATCCACTCATAATAAAACTCAAATTTGAATAGGACCCTTAGCTTTGAACATGAACTCTGGCTTTCTGTTAGGTACAGGCAAATGCTGTTTTCTCATCTTGGAGATGGATAAACTGAACACCAAAGACAGGTTAAACAACTTGTTCAAATCAAAGACGCAGCTGGAAATAAAACCCAGTTTCTTTACTTCCTGGTTCAGTATGTATTTTGGGATATATAACACAGGCTTCAAACAGTGTTTAAGTTCTATTTAACCTTAGTGGGGAATATTCCAATTAACATATCCACCCCCGGGTGTTTCTCCCAGTTGAAATTTTCTTCCTTTTCAGTAAACTGAAGGAGACACTCCCCCACTTTCCCCACTT
>NW_016107737.1:0-2094 GCF_001604975.1 Cebus imitator | reverse complement strand
CAAAACTGAATGAGATAGAGGCACAAAAAAAACCTTCAATAAAATAGACAGACCACTAGACAGGTTAATAAAAAAACAAAAGAAAGAAGAATCAAATAGATGCAATAAAAAACAATAAAGGGGATATCAGCACAGATTCCATACAAATCCAAACTACCATCAGAGACTACTACAAACAATTCTATGCACATAAACCAGTAAACCTGGAGAAAAAATGGATACATTCCTGGACACTTACACCCTCCCAAGCCTAAACCAGGAAGAAGTAGAAACCCTGAATAGACTAATAACAAAGGCTGAAGTTGAGGCCACAATTAATAGTGTGCCAAGCAAAAAATGCCAAGGTCCAGATGGGTTCACAGCTGAATTCTACCTGACATACAAAGAGGAGCTGGTACCACTCCTTCTGAAACTATTCCAAACAATCCAAAAAGAGGGAATCCTTCCCAAATCATTTTATGAGACCAACGTCATCCTGATTCCAAAACCCGGCAGAGACTCAACAAGAAAAGAAAACTTCAGGCCAATATCCATGATGAACATAGATGCAAAACTCTTCAATAAAATACTGGCAAACTGATTGCAACAGCACATCAAAAAGCTTATCCATCACAATCAAGTAGGCTTCAATCTGGGGATGCAAGGCTGGTTCAACATATGCAAGTCTATAAATGTAATCACCACATAAACAGACCCAAAGACAAAAACCACATGATTATCTCAATAGATGCAGAGAAGGCCTTTGACAAAATTCAACAGCCCTTTATGCTAAAAACCCTCAATAAACTAGGTATTGATGGAACATATCTCAAAATAATAAAAGCTATTTATGACAAACCCACAGCCAATATCATACTGAATGGGCAAAAACTGGAAGCATTCCCTTTGAAATCTGGTACTAGACAAGGATGCCCTCTTCAATATAGTATTGGAAGTTCTAGCCACAGCAATCAGGCAAGAAAAAGAAATAAAGAGTATTAAATTAGGAAAGGAGAAAGTCAAATTGTCTCTATTTGCAGATGACATGATTCTATATTTAGAAGGACCCTATCGTCTCAGCCCCAAGTCTCCTGAAACTGATAAGCAACTTCAGCAAAGTCTCAGGATACAAAATCAATGTGCAGAAATCACAAGCATTTCTATACACCAATAACAGACTTAAAAAGAGCCAAATCAAGAACGAACTGCCATTCACAATTGCCACAAAGAGAATAAAATACCTAGGAATACAACTAACAAAGGATATAAAGGATCTCTTCAAGTAGAACTACAAACCACTGCTTAAGGAAATAAGAGAGGACACAAACATATGGAAAAACATTCCATGCTCATGGTTAGGAAGAACCAATAACATGAAAACGGACATACAGCCCAAAGTAATTTATACATTCAACACTATCCCCATCAAGCTACTTATGACCCTCTTCACGGAACTCGAAAAAACCACCTTAAGCTTCATATGGAACCAAAAGAGAGCCCACATAGCCAAGACAATTCTAAGCAAGAAGAACAAAACTGGAGACATCATGCTACCTGACTTCAAACTATACTACAAAGCTACAGTAATCAAAATAGCATGGTACTGGTACCAAAACAGAGATATAGACCAATGGAACAAAACAGAGGCCTTGGAGGCAATGCCACACATCTACAACCATCTGATCTTTGACAAACCTGACAAAAACAAGCAACGGGGAAAGGATTCCCTGTTTAATAAATGGTGCTGGGAAAACTGGCTAGCCATGTGCAGAAAGCAGAAACTGAATCCCTTCCTGACACCTTACACTAAAATTAACTCCAGATGGATTAAAGACTTAAACATAAGACCTAACACCATAAAAACCCTAGAAGAAAATCTAGGCAAAACCATTCAGGATATGGGCATAGGCAAGGACTTCATGACCAAAACACCAAAAGCATTGGCAACAAAAGCCAAAATAGACAAATGGGATCTAATCAAACTCCAGAGCTTTTGCACAGCAAAAGAAACAATCATTAGAGTGAACCAGCAACCAACAGAATGGGAAAAAATTTTGCAATCTACCCATCTGACAAAGGGCTAATATCCAGAATCTACAAAGAACTAAAACAGAT
>NW_016107736.1:1858287-1882835 GCF_001604975.1 Cebus imitator | reverse complement strand
TCCCAAACCAAAGTTGCCTCCACCTCCAGATTTCAGTTGTTTACATTCACAATTTTAGCTCTTCTGATAATTGCATATATATATATATATATATATACATAATATATATATACACACATACATACATAGATGATGAAAAATCTTATTTCATTGGCTTTTTAAGCAGTTAGTATGAAAGGTAAAGGAATAATATACGTAAATATTCTCCAAACTTCTCTCCAAGTTTACACTTGCTGATTTAGATCAGAAAGAGTAGTGACGTCATTATTTCTATATCATTAAAGATCATTGTGGCAGAAAGTGGATATACACCAATATGTTCTCTTATTAGGAACATGGAAAGTCTACATTTCCCAGGCTCCTTTGCAGATAGATTGGCTCATGTAACAAATTATCCTAAAGGAATGTCAACAAAAATGATGTAAACAACTTCCAGTTCTGGCTTCTAGAATTTCACATGAAAATCTTCTCTTTCTGTCTCTCTTGTGCATTTAATTGAAAGCAAAGAACTGCAAGACAGTAAAATCACACATTGGAAACTGCCTTGGATTTCTAAGTGACCATGTGGGGAGTAACTACTAAAGAAAGTCACTAAACTTGCAGTAGACAGTGATGTGAACAAGAAATAACCATTTAGTGAGTTAAAGCTTTGATATTTTGATGCTGCTTATTATAGCAACTACCAATCATTTTTCTAAATAGTACAATTGTTTTTATTTGGTATGTAACTGTATATCCCACATTCTATTTTAAAATGTGCTCCATGTTTATCACCAATCCTTCTATTAAAATTTCTTCACATGTATCTTAATTGGTTCAACTTTTCACAGAGAACACTTTTCAGGGATTTTGTTACCTATTCTCATAGGACAAATAATGACCCCCTAAAGATGTCCAGAAACTAATCCTGGAGTTCTGGGATGCTGATGATATGATATATGAAATTGCAGGAGAAACTTAGGTGATAGAATTAAGGTTACTAATCAGTTAACATTAAGATAAGGAGATTATCCTAGGTTTCCAAGGAGGGACTAGTGTAATTGCATGAGCCTTGTGAGACTCTAAGCAAGAAAACTAACCAAGATATGAAACCAACTCAGCTATGAAACCAACCCAGACTTCTGAACTACGGAAACTGAGATAACACATTTACATTGTTTTAAGCCTTGAAATTTGTGGTAACTTGTTACAACAGTAATAGAAAACTGTCCTATCTGCAATTCTTGCACATGTCAGTGATCATAATAATTGAGTGACAACTTGACTGTGTAAAATTTTGGTTGGTCTTATTTTATTCCCCTTAAGACATTGTAGGCGCTTATTCACTGTTTGTTTTCTAGTATTAACTATCATTGTATAGAAGTCTGATGCCATGCTGATTTTTTTTTTTTGGCCCTTACAATTGATTTGATGTGTTGAAGGGTGGCCTGGGCACCCACAGGATTATTTTATTTAGAAAAAGTAGAAGTAGAGTAATGTTAAGCAGAAGTAGAGTAATGTTAGCAGACTATGTCATGGTATTGACATTTTAATATGACACAAAAGGCTAAACCAAATGACAAGAAAAGACTCTATGTGAATAAGCAATATGGGCACTGCATACTCCATCCCAGGCACACGTTGTGAATTTGTGAAAGGAAATGTAGAGTTTGCAGATGGCATTTCCCATGACCCTTAGTTTTTAAGAGACTTCCTGAAAATTCTCAGCAGAGACAAGATATAGACTTTAATTATGCAGGCTATGATCTTCTTTTACTACTACTTTTTGTTTTGTTTCATTTTCTGTTCTCTCCTTCAGAAATATTAGTTGCACATTTGTTGCATCTTTATTATTTTTCCATATTTAAATTTTTGCCCAGGATTTTTTCAGATGTGTTTTCTTTTATATTTCAACTCTAATCATTTTTCAAGCCCCTATGTGGGTATGTATACAATGATTATGATTGTATGTTCAGCAGTACCTGACCTCATTGAACATACAATGATTATGATTGTATGTTAAGCAGTGCTTAACCTCTCATTTCTATTGTTCTTATTGTGCTTTTCATTTCTCTAAAACAAAGTATTCTTTCCTGTTACATAATGATATGGTTTGGCTGTGCCCGCACCCAAATCTCAACTTGAATTTTATCTCCCAGAATTCCACATGTTGTGGAGGGACCCAGGTGGAGGTAATTAAATCATGGGGGCCAGTCTTTCTCATGCTATTCTCATGATAGTGAATAAGTCTCATGAGATCTGATGGGTTTATCAGGGATCTCTACTTTTTCTTCTTCCTCATTTTTCTCTTGCCGCTGCCATGTAAGAAGTGCCTTTCACCTTCCGCCATGACTATGAGGCTTCCCTAGACATGTGGAACTGTAAGTCCAATTAAACCTCTTTTTCTTCCCGGTCTCGGGTATGTCTTTATCAGCAGTGTGAAAACTAACTAATACAGTAAATTCGTAACAGTAGAGTAGAGTGTTGCTGAAAAGATACCCGAAAATGTGGAAGCAACTAGGAACTGAGTAACAGGAAGAGGTTGGAACAGTTTGGAGGGCTCAAAACAAGACAAGAAAATGTGGGAAGGGTTGGAACCTCCTAGAGATTTGTTGAATGGCTTTGACAAAATGCTGATAATTATATGAACAATAAGGTCCAGGTTGAGGTGGTCTCAGAGGGAGATGAGGAACTTGTTGGGAAGTGGAGCAAAGGTGACTCTTGTTATGTTTTAACAAAGAGACTGGCAGCATTTTGCCCCTGCCCTAGAGATTCATGGAACTTTGAACTTGAGAAAGATGATTTAGGGTATCTGGTGGAAGAAATTTCTAATCAGAAAAGCATTCAAGAGGTGACTTAGGTACTGTTAAAAGCATTCCATTATTTTAAAAGGGAAACAGAACATAGAAGTTTAGAAAATTTGCAGCCTGATGATGCAGTACAAAAGAAGAACCTATTTTTTGAGGAGAAATTTAAGCTGGCTGCAGAAATTTGCATTAGTAGAAAGGAGCCTAATGTTAATCCCCAAGACTATGGGGAAAATGACAGAGACCTTCACAGCAGCCCCTCCCATCATAGGCCCAGAGGCCCAGGAGGAAAAAGTGGTTTTGTGGGCCAGACCTAGGGACCTCATGCTGGGTGCAGCCTAGGGACTTGGTGCCCCATGTCCCAGCCACTCCAGGCATTGCTGAAAGGGGCCAATGTATGGCTTGGGCTGTGGCTTCAGAGGGTGTAAGCCCCAAGCCTTAGCAGCTTGCACACAATGTTGAGCCTGCGGTGCACAGAAGTCAAGAATTGAGGCTGTGAATCTCTGCCTAGATTTCAGAAAGATGTATGGAAACACCAGGATGCCCAGGTAGAAGTTTGCTGCAGGGGCAGGGCTCTCATGGAGAGCCTCAGTTAGGGTAGTACAGAAGGGAAATGTTTGGTTGGAGCCCCCACAAACAGTCCCTACTGGGGTACTGCCTAGTGGAGCTGTAAGAAAGGGTCACCATCCTCCAGGCCCCAAAATAGTAGATCCACCAACAGCTTGCACCATGTGCCTAAAAAAGCTGCAGGCACTGAATGGCAGCCTGTGACAGCAGCTGGGAGGGAGGCTGTACTCTGCAAAGTCACAGAGGCAGAGCTGCCCAAGACCATGGGAACCCAACTCTTGCATCAGCGTGACCTGGACATGAGACCTGGAGTCAAAGAAGATCATTTTGGAGCTTTAAAATTTAACTGCCTTGCTGGATTTTGGACTTGCATGGGTCCTGTAACCCCTTTGCTTTGGCTAATTTCTCCCATTTGGAATGGCTGTATTTACCCAATACCTGTACCATTGTATCTAGCTTGCTTTTGATTTTACAGGCTCATAGGCAGAAGGAAACTTTGGACTGTGAACTTTTGGGTTAATGCTGAAATGAGTTAAGACTTTGGGGGACTGTTGGGAAGGCATAATTGGCTTTGAAATGTAAGGACATGAGATTTGGAGGGGCCAGGGCAGAATGATATGGTTTGGCTCTGTCCCCACTCAAATCGCAACTTGAATTGTATCTCCCAGAATTCCCACATGTTGTGGGAGGGACCCAGGGGGAGGTAAGTGAATCATGGGGGCCAATCTTTCTCACGCTATTCTCGTGATCATACATAAGTCTCATGAGATCTGATGGGTTTGTCGGGGGTTTCTGCTTCTGTTTCTTCCTCATTTTTATCTTGCCACTGCCATATAAGAAGTGCCTTTTGCCTCCCACCATGATTCTCAGGCCTCTTCAGCCATGTGGAACTATAAGTCCAATTAAACCTCTTTTTCTTCCCAGTCTTGCATATGTCTTTATCAGCAGCGTGAAAATGAACTAACAGATATAACTTTCTGGAGCTCTGCAATTTCACTTGTCATTTCTGCTGTCTTGTGATCTCTTCTTTGAATTTGTGTACAACATCTTTGAGGTTCTGTTTCAGGCATCGTATATTTTTCTTATCTGATTTCAGAGAATGATCTTTGTTCAATGTATTCCGATGCTTTGTGGCATGTCTTTTGTTGTATATGCTTCAACTGCCTCTCATTTGTCATGTTTCTTTCCTTATCTCCACTGCTGGTTCATTTTTTATTGTTACTTATCTTTTAATTAGGATTAATCTTTGGGTAAGAACATGCCCTAAGGAAAGGTGCTAGGATAATAAGCTTACACAACTGGAAGCTTGATTTGTGTTTTAAGAAAACGTTCTAACATTCTATACTGGGGATATGTATCTGTTCTGAAGAAGCAATAGATGTCCATATGCCATATATTCTACATGCAATGATTTCATATTTACTTCTCTTTCATTGGCCCAAGATGAAAAATTACAAAGTAGATTGCAAAAAAATTAAAAACGTACACCACATTCATCTACTGCTCTGTGGTCGTTTCTGAATCCAAACCCCTTTAGATTTTTTTTTTTTTTTTTTTTGAGACAGCGTTTCCCTCTGTCACCTAGGCTGGAGTGTACTGGCATGATCTCAGCTCACTGCAACCTCCAGCTCCCAAGTTCAAGCAATTCTCCTGTGTCAGCCTCTTGAGTAGCTAGAATTATCGGCACCTGCCACCATGCCCAGCAAATTTTTGTACTTTTACTAGAGGTGAGGTTTCACCAAGTTGGCCAGGCTGGTCTTGAACTCCTGACCTCAGGTCATCTGCCTGCCTCGGCCTCCCACAGTGGTGTGAGCCACTGTGCCCAGGCCCCCTTTAGATTCTGAGCATTAGGTTTCTCCAGGGTTTCACGGAGTGAAGGAAAGCAATAATTATATTGCCAAGTGCCCTGTCTTTTTCCTAAGACTTCAAGATCCTTGCCTGTCTTCACTTTTATCATGAACCCAGTCCAGATGTTTCTATTTTCCCAAATTATTCTTAAATTGTTTGCTCTCCAAATAGTTTTCACTTCTGAAAGCTTTATTCTCTATTCATCTTTACTACTGTAGTACTATTCTCGCTTTTACAGTTATTCTGACATTTTGATGGTATTTCAAAAATATGATGAAGTGTCACCAAGGACTCAATTTTCCATCTTAAATCAAAAGAGTGTCAAATGGGTTTATACATTTTCTTTCTTTTTTTTAATTACACTTTAAGTTCTGGAGTACATGTGCGGATTTTGCACGATTGTTGCATAGGTATACACATGCCATGGTGGTTTGCTGCATCCATACCCTTGTCACCTACATTAGGTATTTCTCCTAATGTTATCCCTCCTCTATCTCCCCACCACCCAACAGAGCCCAGTGTGTGATGTTCCCCTCCCTGTGTCCATGTGTTCTCAATGTTCAACATACACTTATGAGTGAGAATGCGGTGTTTGGTTTTCTGTTTTTGTGTCACTTTGCTGAGAATGACAGTATCCAGGTTCATCCATGTCCCTGCAAAGGACATGAACTCATCATTTTTATGGCTGCATAGTATTCCATGGTGTATATGTGCCACATTTGCTTTGTCCAGTTTATCATTGTTGGACATTTGGGTTCATTCCAAGTCTGCTATTGTAAACAGTGCTGCAAAGAACATACATGTGCATGTGTCTTTATAATAGAATGATTTATAATCTTTTGGATATATACCCAGTAATGGAATTGCTGAGTCAGGTAATATTTCTATTTCCAGATCCTTGAGGAATCACCACCCTGTCTTCCACAATAGTTGAACTAATTTACACTCCCTCCAACAGTGTAAAAGCGTTCCTATTTCTCCACATCCTCTCCAGCATCTGTTGTCTCCAGATTTTTTAATGATCATGCGACATGGTATCTCAATGTGATTTTGATTTGCATTTCTCTAATGTCCAGTGATGATGATCATTTTTTGGTCACATAAATGTTTTCTTCTGAAAAGTGTCTGTTCACATCCTTTGCCCACTTTTTGATGGGGTTGTTTGTTTTTTTTTCTTGTAAATTTGTTTTAGTTCTTTGTAGATTCTGTATATTAGCCCTTTGTCAGAGGGGTAACTTGCAAAAAATTTTTTCCTATTCTGTTGGTTGCTGGTTCACTCTAATGATTGTTTCTGTTGCTGTGCAGAAGCTTTTAAGTTTAATTAGATACCATTTGTCTATTTTGGCTTTTGCTGCCATTGCTTTTGGTGTTTTAGTCATGAAGTCCTAGCCTATGCCTATGTCCTGAATGGTATTGCCTAATTAATTGACCCATATGTGTAGGCACAGATAGATCTTATTTAATAGGCAGGAAAGGCACATTGATATAACACGAATACTTTACTGTGTATAACTTCTCAGGAAAGTTATGGATTTACTTTTAGCCAAGAAATTGGTTTCTCTATTGTCCAAAAGAAAGAACATCAAAACAGCCAAGATATCTGCTGTGGAAATGTCTCTTTCATTGGTCTCTCGAATCTCTATTTTAAGCTGACTTTCATAAGAAGTATCATATGAGAAAAAAATAATAAGAAAAGAAAGATGAAAGTAAGGAACAAGAAGAAGCTCCCTGTGGATCAGCAAGCAGGGGCAGTGTGAGTCCTTTCCTAGGCATGCCTTGTGAATTTGCAAGAGAAAATACAGAGCCTTGCAAGTGGCATTTCCCCTGGCCCTTAGATTTGAGAAGGTTCCCTGCAAATTCTCAGCAAAGGAAATAGCAGGAATGATAAGCCTATTTCCAAAGGCCTTTCCAACCACCTTCAGATTTCCTGCATTCAGATTGCACTTAAAAATATCAATCAACTTGCCAATCTTTTTAGCAGCCTTCTAATTAGGTTACCGTTCAAAGAAATAATGAGAGAGGCAGGCTGAGAAAACAGCAGGCACTCGATAAATGCTACTATGAATGAGTGAGCGAAGTGAATGAATGTGTAAGGGCATGAATGAAAAGCCTACAAATGCCAGAGTCTAAATCTGTAAATGATCAGAAAAGCATTTTTCCTAAGGGAATTATTTCATCTCAATTATTTCATCAAATACTAATTTCTGGCCTCAGAGAGTGCATATAATCTATTTTCTCTTCCAATCGATTCACATTTATAAAAGTAGGTTTTTCTTTCAGACAAAGTACATTATAGGAAAAAGAAATAAAAATTGATAACTGTGTTACGTCCTCTCTCCGAGCCTTCGCATCTCTTTGGTTCAAATGAGACACTTGTTCCTGCTGGCTTTCATCCAGTGTTGCAGCACTTCAAGGAAGTTTCAGTTGCATTAGACTTGCTCTCAGCCCATTAAAACCCATAAACCCTAGAGGGACTTCAAAGGTACCCACAATAGGAAGAAGGGTAAGTCCTTTTACCAAGAAACTTGATAGAAGTAAAGATCTACATCCTCAGACAAAAGGCAAGTCTATAATGATATGGTTTGGATTTCTCTCCTCACCCAAATTTCCTGTCAAATTGTAACCTCAGTGTTGGAGGAGGAGACTGGCATGAGGTGATCGGATGATGGGGGTGGATTTCCCCCTTGGTCTCATGAGAACAGCAAGGCGGAAGTTGAGTGAGTGAGTTCTCATGAGATCTGGTTGCTTAAAACTGTGTAGCACCTCCCCCTTCACTCTCTTCATCCTGCTCTGGCCATCTAAAGACGTGCTGGCTTCCCCTTCACCTTCCGCCATGATTGCAAGTTTCCTGGGGCCCCTCCAGCCATGCTACCTATATAGACTGCAGAATCAGGGGGCACTTAAACCTTTTTTCTTTGTAAATTACCCAGTTTCAGGTATTTTTTTATAGCAGCATGAGAACAACTAATATTAATACATATGCCTTCCTTAAATGGCATATAGATGGATTGTTTCACTGAAAGTTGGTAAAGAATTTATATAGATATTAAGACAACAACAATGACAAGTGTCTGGACATTAAATATATTTTCTATTTAGAAAATCCTTCAGGGCTACTATGAATATCTAAGGATGCTGCAAAAAATTAAAATAATTTATCTTAGCCTTTAGTATAGGAACTTTCATGATTTGCTATGAACCATACCTATACTATTATTATATTCTGAAATGGATGTTTCACGGCATTGATATGGAAGGCATTAAAAATAAATATTAAAGTGCTCTGTAAATTGTGCAAGGTTATGAAAATATATGTTGTCCTTGTTGCTGGTATTCTTATACTTAGATGTCAATAGTGGAATAAAAGTAATCTAAGAATAATTAAAATCCCTTTGCCCCAACTCGTCTCACAGATTGGCTACAACCTAACATTTTTCTAGGGAAATAATGTATTAATTACTGATATCTTGCCTTTTAAAACTTTCAGCTCAAACAATTTTTTGGAATATTTACCTTAAGTGCCTCCTCTTTTTCCAACCAGAGTAATTAGTACTCAGTGATAAAATGATGGACAGGGTGACTAAGTTCCTTGGCCCATCTCTATCTGCACCTTGGGAATGATCATATTGACTCCTCACTTTTTTTTCAGTGATGCTGTCAAGAAAACCGTATGAAAAGGTCACCAAAATCCTAGCAACAGAGAGATTTAATCAATTTAAGTTATTCTATGTATAACCCAATTTGTCCTTACTGCCATCACCCAGTTAAGCATGGAGAATGATGAACTGATGACAATATTCACACGAATGTTTGATAATGGTAGAATTAATTTTGCTCTAATGTAGCCCAGTCCAAAGTCACTGGAGAAAATATTGCAGTGAATAACTTTACACATCAAAATGTTTGTCAATGTCGAACAAAGGCCCAAATGATTTCAGCAGTATTTGACACAATATTCTTTAAAAATTAGGATTTTGGCACAGTCCCTAAAGTTTATTATAAGAAGATTTTAAAATCTTGTTACTTAATGTCCCATATGATAAAAAAAAATCTTAAAATTTGCTCATCCAGTGTATGCACAAATGACAACAAAAATAGAAATTTCATTAAAAGCCCTTAATAATCCCTTATTGAAAGCTGAGACTTCCTTTTCACGACAAAATTATCAACAAACTAGGAATGGAATGGTACTTCCTCAATCTGATAAAGAGAGTCTATGAAAAAGCCACAGATAGCACCATACTTGATCATGAACAAGTAGATGCTTTCCTCCTAATTCAGGAACAAAACAGGAATGTCCAGCCTTGCCAATTCTATTCAACATTGTACTGTAGGTTCTAGATAGGGCAATTAGGCAATAAAAAAAATAAAAGGCAACCAGATTGTAATCAAACAGGTAAAATTTTCTCTACTTTCAAATGACAATCTTATTTATAGAAAATTCTAAGGAATTCACTGAAAAAGAGGGAAAAACTATTGAAACAAACGAATGAGTTTAACAAGGTGACAGGACACAAGATCAATATACAAAATTCATTTGACCCAAGCCACATGAAAATGAAATTAAAAACACTACTCTATTGACAATAGTATCAAAAAGAATAAGGTACTTAGGAATAAAATTCAAACAAAAATTATTAAATTTATACTCTGAAAATGATAAAATACTGTTGAAACAAATTAAAGAGATCTAAAAAAAAAAAAACGTGGAAAAACATTCCATGTTCATGAATCAGAAAACTTAACATTGTTAAAATGGCAATATTCCCCAAACTAATCTACATGTCCAACACAACTCCTATCAGAACAACTTCCAACTTTCTTTTGTATAAAAATTGACGAGCTGATCCTAAAATGCATATGGAATTTCAAGGGACCCAGAATATATAAAATAATTCTGGAAAGAACAAAGTAGGAGAATTTATGCTTGCTGATAAGACTCACTATAGAATGATTTATAATCCTTTGGGTATATACCCAGTAATGGGATTGCTGGGTCAAATGGAATTTCTATTTCTAGGTCCTTGAGGAATCGCCACACTGTCTTCCACAATGGTTGAACTAGTTTATACTCCCACCAACAATGTAAAAGTGTTCCTATTTCTCCACATCCTCTCCAGCATCTGTTGTCTCCGGATTTTTTAATGATCACCATTCTAACTGCCATGAGGTGGTATCTCAATGTGGTTTTAATTTGCATTTCTCTTATAATCAGTGATGATGAGCACCACACATGCACATGTATGTTCATAGCGGCACTGTTTACAATAGCAAAGACCTGGAACCAACCCAAATGTCCATTGACTATAGACTGGACAAGGAAAATGTAGCACATATACACCATGGAATACTAGGCAGTAATAAAACACGATGCGTTTGTGTCCTTTTTACAGACATGGATGAATCTGGAAACCATCATTCTCAGCAAACTGACACAAGAACACAAAATCAAACACCACATGTTCTCACTCATAGGTGGGTGTTGAACGATGAGAACACATGTACACAGGGAGTGGAACATGACATACTGTGGTCTGTTCGGGGGGGCCAAGGGAGGAACAGCAGTGGGTTGGGGAGGTCAGGGAGGGACAACATGGAGAGAAATGCCAGATGTAGGTGATGGGGGTATTGAGGCAGCAAACCATATTGCCATGTGTATACCTATGCAACAATCCTGCACGATCTGCACATGTACCCCAGAACCTAAAGTACAATTAAAAAAAGACTCACTATAAAGCAATAGTAATTAAGACAGTGTATTACTGACACAAAGATAGGTATTATATATAATTGGAATAGAATTAAAAGCCCCAAAATAAATCCATTTATTTATGGCCAACTGATTTTTCAAGGGTGCCAACACCATTGAATGAGGAAAGAAAAATCTTCTGAACAAATGATGGTGGGAAAACTAGACAGCCACATACAAAAGAATGTAGTTAAAGAAAATGTAGCACATATACACCATGGAATACCATGCAGTCATAAAAAAGGATGAGTTCATGTCCTTTGCAGGGACATGGATGAAACTGGAAACCGTCATTCTCGGCAAACTGACACAAGAACAGAAAACCAAACAGCACATATTCTCACTCATAAGTGGGTGTTGAACAATGAGAACATACGGACACAGGGAGGGGAGCATCACCTACTGGGGCCTAGGGGGTGGGGGGGCTAGGGCAAGAACAGCAGGGGATGTGGGGTTTGGGGAAGGATAGCATTAGGATAAATGCCTAATGTAGATGATGGGGCGATAGATGCAAACCACCACAATGGTACATGTATACCTATGTGACAAACCTGCACAATCTGCACATGTACCCCAGAACTTAAAGCAAAATAAATAAATAATAAATATAAACATAAAAAATAAAAAACAAAAGAATGTAGTTGAACCCTCATCTTATAACATATACAAAAAGGAACTCAATATGGATCAGAGACCCAAAAATAAGAACTAAAACCACAAGCTCTTAGAAGAAAACATGTGGGTAAATATTCATCACCTTGGGTTTGGCAAAAGATTCTTTGATATGACAAGCAAAAATATAAGTAAGTTGAACTTTATCAAAATTAAATACCTTTTGTTTCAAAGTGAAGACTATTTAAAATGTGTAAACACAACCCACAGAATGGGAGAAAATGTTTGGAAATCACATATTTGATAAGAGGCTATGAATATGTATTTCCCCCAAATAAGTAAGCTATAGTAAATTTACCCTAAAAATTAGATGTAATCCTGAGTTCTATAGGTTTGCTCTGATTGAATTCAGACCCTAGGTTTGAAAGAATCCCATGAATATCTCATAAGTGCAGGCAACCAAAACAAACATAGAGAAATGAGAATATATCAAGTTAAAAAGCTCCTGCACAGCCATGGAAACAATCAACAAAGTGAAGAGACAACCCACAGAATGGGAGAAAATATTTTCAAACTACCCATTTAACAAGGGATAATGACCAGAATATATAAGGAGCTCAAACAACTCTATAGGAAAAAATATAATAATCCAATTTTAATATGGGCAAAAGATTTTAATAGATATTTCTCAAATGAAGACATACAAATAGCAAACGGGCATAAGGAAAAGTGCTCAACATAATTGATCATCAGAGAAATGCACATCAAAACTACGGTGAGATATCTCACTCTAGTTAGAATGACTTTTATCCAAAAGTCAGGCAACAACAAATGCTGGCAAGGATATGGAGAAAAGGGAATTCCTGTACACTGTTGGTGGGAATGTAAATTAGTACAACCACTATGGAGAACAGTGTGGAGGAGCTACCAAATGATCCAGCAATCCCACTGCTAGTTATATACCCAAAAGAAAGGAAATAAGTGTATCAGAGATATCTGCACTCCCACGTTTGTTGCACCAGCTCTGTTTATAATAGCCAAGATTTGGAAGCAACCTAAGTATCCAACAACAGATGACTGGATAAAGAAAATGTGGTACTTATATACAAGGGAGCAATATTCAGCCATGAAAAGAATGAGATCCTGTCATTTGCAACAACGTGGTTGGAAGTGGAGATCATTATGTTAAGTGAAATAAGTCAGGCACAGAAAGACAAACATTACCTGTTCTTATTTGTGGGAGCTAAAAATTAAAACAATTGAACTCATGGAGCGAGAGAGTACAAGGATGGTTACCAGAAACTAGGAAGAGTAGCGGGGGATTGGGGGAAAAGTAGGGATGGCTAATGGGTATGTAAAGTAGTTAGAATAAATAAGACCCAGATTTGATAGCACAACAGGGTGACCATAGTCGAAAATAATTTAATTGTACACTTTAAAATACCTAAAGGAGTATAATTGGATTGTTTGTAACACAAAGGATAAATACTAGAGGAAATGGATGCCCCATTTACCATGATGTGATTATCATGCATTGTATGCCTATATAAAAGTATTTCATGTAACTCATAAATATATACACCTACTATGTACCCACAAAAATTAAAATATAAAATAATTACCTGAACTTGTCTAAGTCTTTTTATCTCCAAGCATCTTTTGGATTTCACATATAATTTTGTCCTTATAGCGCTATGTGCAGTGCCTAAAACAGAGATTAATATTCACCATTGCATATTCACAATTAATATTGTGAATTGAATATTCATTGAATTGAATTGAATTCATTCAATTGAATATTCACAATTAATATTCATCAAACATAAATAGGTTAATAGACTTACTACAGTCATAGGCAAGTTTGTAACAGAGCCGAGACTAGAACCTATATCTCCCTGCGGGCCATTTACATTTTTATATTGAGGTCAACTGTGACAGTCTAGTATTTTTAAATATGTGTCATTAGAGTAACACATTTGTTACAACACACTTGTGTCAAAGTCATAAAAAGTTTCGGAAACTAAATCCAATTGCTTGGCTTCTGTTTGCTTAGAACATTTTTTTTTTTTTCATTGTTTTTAAGTCTTTAAAGTTTCTCCACTTTCATCTTGAGGAAGTGTTCTACTTTTTCTCTACTGTTTACAATTAGTACATCATTATAAGCCTGGAAGATTCAGGTGAAGTTAACTGCCAAGTCTGTCAACTTCTTAACAATGCCCAATGTGTCATCTTTGGGGGTTTGCAAGAAATGGTTTTTAATTGCTCAACTTTGAGCAGTGCACTAAAACTAATCATGCCCCTAGAGCCTGGAGAAATCTCTGAGATACAAAGCTATTAGAAGCGTTCTGTTTGTCCAGGACCAACTCAAAGCAAAGCCGGCAGAAAGAACATTATTTCAACTTAAAAGGGGAAACATCATTTTTCAATGTTGAGACAAATTTCCTTTAAAATCTGTTTAAAGGCTGCTATGAGATGTTTGGCTGGTTAGTCCTCTCCAGCACCTCATCTCCCATTTTTTTTTTCTGCTAATCCATGGATCAGGCCTACCTCATAACAGAAGGGAATCGAAGACAGAGTTGTCAATTGCTATATTATGATTATGAATTTGTGCATAACTCCAGACAGGCACTCAAAGACTACGACAAGGAATTGTTTAGACCACAATTAGACCTTTGGATTAAATTGCATACTCTGTTTTGCTCACCCTCTAAGAATTTTTCAAGAGTGCACCAAAAGCACATTTATGAAGGAGATCTTTTACCAGTCACAGTCTTTCCAAGCCAGTGAAATATATTTCCACCAACTGGGTCCCCAGTTCCTGCCACTTTCCCTTTCCCCACAGTTCTTCCTGATATTTAGTGTCCTAAAGGCTTCATTTGACTGTTAGGATACATCCCTATACTAAGCTGCAGAATTCATTAGTGTTTCCGTTTTCCTCCTACCAACATCTGCTCTAGCACCTTTTAACTAGGTCTTAACACAACTTCCTTAGTTGTCTTCCATATACAAGAAAGATACTTATGATCTACTTTCAGTAGAAACAATTTCTCTAGAATTACAAATGCAATAATTGGAATGGGCCTCAGAGATGGTCTATACAGCAAAAGAAATGAAGCCCAAAAAGTTGAAATGACTTGCCCAAAGCCAGACAGCTTGTGAATAGTTCATGTTCTCCTTACATCCTCCCTTCTGGTCAATGTGAGAAATGACATATTAGCGATGCATTCAGTGATCTTGAGGCTGATTGAAGCTAAATTATTCTCATAACCTGGAAGCCATGATTGTCAGCAAAGTGACACAAGAACAGAAAATAAAACACTACATGTTCTCACTCATAGGTGGGTGTTGAACAAAGAGAACATATGGACACAGGGAGGGGAGCATTACACACTGAAATCCTATTTCTTAAATATTAATGTGTTCTGATTGGCAGTGAAACAAGCCTTAGCTAAAGACAGATGTCTTAATGTGGTACCCATGTCATGTCACATTGAGTTATCCAAGGACCTGAACAAAATCCTGCTGAGTATAAAATCTGAGAAATCTGTCCTCAAAGAAAGTATCAAGCAAAAGACCATCTGTATAATTTCCCAAAAGGCACTGGTTTGGAAGTAAGAAAACTTGAGTTTTCTATCCATCTCCATTTCTAATTAATAATGTGTCATTTGGCCAATTCATTTGATTGCTTTAGGCTTCAGTTTTCTCATCTATAAAAACTGTAGATACCAATTTACGTGGATGCATTGCGAAAAGAAAAAATAGCTAACACGCTAATATTTATTGAGATTTACCATGTGCCAGGCACTGTCCTGGGCATTTTATATGTATTTGCTCATTTCATAAACAAGGAAAATTAGGCCCAGATTATTCAGATTACCTAAAAAAGTCCACAGAGCTACTAAGTCCCTGAGTACACAGTCTTAGCCACTACCGCAAACTGCCTCCCATTACCCTAAATTGTATCTACTGCCACTACCACTAAACATGTTAAAAAGGCCAGGCATGGTGGCTCACACCTGTAATCCTAGTGTTTTAGGAGGTTAAAGCGATCACTTGAGACCAGGAGTTCAAGACCAGCCTGGGTAACACAGTGAGACCCTGTCTCTACAAAAAAAAATAAAAATTAAAAATTAGCCAGATGCAGTGCTGCATGCCTGTAGTTATAGCTACTTGGGAGGCCAAGGCAGGAGAATCCCTTGAGCCCAGGAGTTTTAAGTTGCAGTGAGCTATGATCCTGCAGTGAGACTGATCCCAGGCTGCACTCCAGCCTGGGCAACAGAGCAAGACACTGTTTAAAAAAAAAAAGTTGAAGACGTACAAAAACAATTATCTGTTTGCAAATTATTTATGATATAGTTTAAGAACCAGATAACATTGAAACACAAAAGAACCAAAGATCTAAGCTGAACCTTGAAAGATTGGGTAAGCTTAAGCTTTCCAAATTAGTAGAACATTAGAAGCACTGGTGCAAAAGAAGTGGGAGTGAGCATGAGAATATTCATGGAGCAATCAAGAAACTAACCTGACTCAAGTAGATAGACTGTGTTGAGGAGCCATGGAGACAGGCAAACATGGAAATCAGTAACATCCTTTATTACCATATAGTTTGCTTGCCTAGTGCTTATCACAGGTGCATATTTATATTCTTCTAATTTTTAATTTTTGTGTTTGTACATAGTAGGTGTATATATTTATGGGGTACATGAGATATTTTGATATAAGCATGAATTGCACAATAATCACATCATAGGAAATGGGGTATCCATCTCCTCAAGCATTTATCCTTTGTATTACAAACAATTCAATATACACTTTTAATTATTTTTAAAGGTATAATAAATTGTTTTGACTATAGTGTGCTAGCAAATACTAGGTATTAATAATCATATCATGGAGAATGGTGTAGGATATATTCTTGATTGTTAATATCAATTTCCCCTCAAAACAGTAAGCTCCTTGAAAGTAAGAACCACTTTATTCAGCATAGCAACGTAAGTCCTAGCTAAAGCAATCAGACAAGAGAAATAAAGGGTGTTCGAATTTGAAGGGAAAAGAATGATTTTTTTTTTTGAACCATTGTATCTTCAGTGCCAAGTCCATTGCCAGACACATTGTAGGTGCCCATTAAATACTTGTTGAATAAGTGTATTCATGTGTGAATGAATGAATGTTAAATAATAGACAAGGAATTGCCGTAGTTGACCTTGCATGTCAGATGAGGAAATATAGCCTTGACACAGTTGAAAAAAGAGCCCACAGAGACTGTCTGACCAGGCTGGGGTGGTGGAAGTGGAACTGAAAAGGCGAACAGAAGGGCTATTTGAACATGCGGATCAATCACACAGGTGCTCTCTGTTGTGTACTCTCTATACCAGCTGTCCTCTGATAGACATTTATCTACCAGTTTCAGGCTCTGTCACGACACCAATTTCATACAGAGAGAATGTGAAGAAACCGTAGACGAAAATAAAAAAGAATTACTTCCTGGTTCTCTGGAAAGCCCAGTAGTGGTATACAAAAGCCCCACAGTCTCAAAGGTCTCCTTTCTCTTTTCTTTATTTGTTTTCCCTACACAAAATGCCACCTTGTGGGGTTTTTTTGTTTTGTTTGTTTTTTTCCTTTATTTTTCAAACAGTTCTGGTTTGGAAAAACTTAATTGCCTGTTTGGGATGAGGTCCCTGAAGCTCTCAGAAGTTAATTATTTCTTTCTGTTAAAGATCAGAAACTTTGAACTCTGCTTGTGAGATAAATGGTCTGGTAGCACTTTGAAACTTCAACTTATTTAAGCTACTGAGCAGCTCATCAACTTACTTCCTGCATTTGGAATTGAACCTGGAAGAGAATTGGACCCCAGACATCTTGAGTAGGCCAAGTAGGTACAATTTATAGATTTAATTCAGAGCCAAACGTGCTCCCAGAGATAGAGGCCTGGTGACAGCTTCCAGATAAACATATAGATTGATGGAATTGAGCCTAGATAGAGAGAAGAGGAAATATGGTGCAGTTTCTATAAACCAAACTGCTCAATGAAAGGCAGGTTCTGATCAGTTATATTTTTTCGGTAAATGAAGGGTATCCAGACGTTTTTGGCTTCAACTCCAGTATAATGATTTTGAAATGCTTGAGTCTATTTTCCAGGATTAGTGGACAGGTAAAGTGACTGGCATTAGATCTTTTTGCTGATTTAGTAATGCACAGGACTTTGTGGATATGAAATTGTATATTTTTATTCCCCGGGACTGAGAAGAGGTTGTAGAGAATGAGTAGAAAACTGGGCAGTGTATGTACAGAGCCCAGGACCTTTCCTACACATCATCCAATTTAGTTTAAAGCCCTGGGTGCAGAATGTTCTGTTATTGTTTTCCTTTTTTTAAAGAAAGTGACAATTTGGTTTAGTTGTGTTCCATTTCATGGAGATAATAAATAGATAAATATTGCCAAGAGGCAATAGATGTCTAAACTAGCAGGTTGCAAATTGAAATAACCTATGGGTCTTGATGCAGAGCATTCAAATGACCTCAATCCTCTATATGTCATAACTGTTCTAGGGAAGATTGAATAAGGTTGTATGTGGGTCAAATACCATTGAAAGAAAGGTTTGTCTAAGACATTAAATAATTTAATTAGATACCATTACCGAGGGCTGCAGATCAAAGGGTTTGTCAATTGAGATTTGACCTAATCTAAAAGAATTTTCTTTCTTCAGGGGTTTCCAGGCATTTGTGAGTTTGAGAAGCTGGGAAGGCTTTTGAAATATTGCCAGGAGAGTTTGCAGGGATATCGTCACAGTTCTAAACCTGGCAACTCTTGGAGAATTGTTCTTTCGGGCAGCCCATTCTGTGCCATCTACTGATACTTGAGAGGACCCTCCATTGGTGAGCAAGTCACAGAACAAAGTTTTAATTTATTTTCTTTTCTCCTTTACTCCTTTTCTTGGATCTTTAACCATCCATCTGGGATGGACAATCTCCAGGAAGACAAGAGGCAGCCATTAGTTAAAAGGAAAGTTATGCTGTATAAATAAATTGTTGCAGGTTAGCAGGACTAAGATGGGAAACACGCTGGGTTGTTTGCCAGGAATTTTTTAATGGTAATTCTAGGATGATGGTAATTCTAAGATAATTTTAAGATGAGACAATCAGCACTGCCTTTGGAGGGCACAGCCTAGACTAAATGAAAAATGGCCCCCTCAATTTAGATGCTGTGTTGTCTTTAAGTGTGAGAGGAAAATTGTCATCAATTTTAGTTCTGTGGGTCCAAACATAGTACTAATGGGTGCAAGGTCATGAGTTCAACTGTAATCTCTATCAGCAAGCTTAACTCCATTTAAAAAGCAAGTCTGTCTCACAGCCATAGACTGATCACCAATTTTTAGTCAAATGGCTCATCAATTTATTCTAATGGGCTCATGAGGGATTGAAGGATAGACACATTATAAATCCTCCTTCAATATTGGAAAAAAAAATATATCCTGTGGCTCACTGGGAATGATAGATTCATATGAAAAGGAAAAAGATCTATTTATCAATATTTAATATTTAACAGTAAAAGCGGTGAGTTTTATAGAGTTCTAGGAGCAACACAAAGTTTTAAATGGCATAATAATCAGCCATCTACTTCAGGGCAAAACCAGTTCATCCTCCCATCTGTGGCCAGCTCATTATCTCATTAAATATTTCACTGTGAATGACCCATATGTAGATAATTGGGAGCTAAATGTAGTAAATTATAGATGGAATTAATTCAAAAAATTAAAATATACTAACTTAAAATATAACAGGACATTGTTTCACATAGCCATTTGACTCATATATTTGTATATTCTCACTCTGTTGAGATGATTTTCTCAATTTTCACTTGCAAAGATGGAGGCAGGCCAAGGCAAAATATCTTTCTTGGAGTCCTATGATAAATGAAGACAGCGGCAGCATTAGGTCTCTCAAGCTTTGAAGACACTCCTATGAAGCTAAGTCACCATCCTCTCCATCCCTTACATTTGTTTGCCTCTTCACAAATAGCAAACACTTTGCTGGATATATGGATTTACCTTCATTATATACCTAGCCTATCTGATAAGCTGAAAAGGGTAGACAATGTGACATAGGGATAGCTTACCAGAAGGCCACGACATGGAAAGGAAACATTATGAAATTTTCTTTCTTAAAGACTTTTAAGAGCCAGGAGCGGTGGCTCATGCCTGTAATCCCAGCTCTTTGGGAGGCCGAGGTGGATGGATCACCTGGAGTCAGGAATTCAAGACCAGCCTAGCCAACATGGTGAAATCCCATCTCTACTAAAAATTCAAAATTAGCCGGACGTGTTGGCATGCACCTGTAATCCCAGTTACTTGGGTGGCTGAGGCAGGAGAATTGCTTGAACCCGGGATGTGGAGGTTGCAGTGAGCCAAGAACGCACCACTGCACTCCAACCTGGGCAACAGAGTGAGACTTCCNGTGGAGGTTGCAGTGAGCTGAAATTGTGCCACTGCACTCCAACCTGGACAACAGAGAAAGGCTAAATCTCCAAAAAAAAAAAAAAAAAAAAAAAAAGGCTCTTAAGGACAAGTGAGTTTCCCATTTCGGAGATGATTAGGGATACTTCATTTTTTAGAAAACCCCTTCTCTAGCCTACATCACTCTTCAACAAAGGAGAAAAGTATAACAGATTTCAATACTCTGAGGATTAAGTTCTTTTTTTCTTTATCTGAAGGAAATCAGAGAATCCTAGCATGTTAAAACTAGAAGGGACCTTAGAGATAATTTAGTTTAACAAGATTGGAAATAAAAATTCAGACAAGTAAGGGGAAGAAATTTGTCTAGATACAAAGCCAGTGAGTAGCAGAAGCTTCAAGGAGGGGATTAGAAAGAGAATGTGAGTTAGTTTCATGGAGAAACACATATACATTAAGGGATGCTTAGCATAGGAACAGTAATGTGAAGGGAACAGGCAGATGGAAAAAGAGAGGTTACCTTTCAATAAGGAACAGCTATAGAACTCCATTCATACATTCCTTCAGCAAATAATTATTGAGCTCCTATCTAGGCACTGTTCTACATTTTGGGCACATAGCAATGAAGAAAACAGAAAAACTTCCTGACGTCATTGCGCATACATTCTAGTTGATAGAGACAATCAATAAACATAATTAACAGATAAGCTATACAGTATGATAGATGCAGTTCTAAGGAGAAAATAATGCAGGAAAAGGGAATATAAAATTTCAATGTCTAGAAATGAACTCCAGATGAGGTGACCCAGAAAGGATGTAATACAATTTCAGGGGCTAGAGATCAACTCCTAGACGAGGTGACCCAGGAAGGATGCGCTGAAAAGATGCCTTGTGAGTAAAGACCCGGGGGAAGTGAGAAGGTGAGCCATGCAAGAATCTGGGTTTCATAAATATGGAGCAACAAGTTTTTCATAAATATAGAGCAGCAGGATCAAAGGCTCTGGGAAAAGGATGGGCTTTGAGTGTTTGAGGAATGGTGAGGATGCCAGTGTGACTAGAGCAAAGTGAGCAAGGGAAGGGTGGTAGGAAGTTCATTCAGAGAGGAGGTGATTGTGTGGCAAACCATATAGGGCCTTGTAGGTCATAGTAAGGAAATTGGTGTTTAGTGAGGTTGAAACAAGAATCTATACTTAACAATATGAAACTATATACTTAAAAATTTAATAAAGGGTAAGCCTTATGTTAGGTGTCCTTATTACAAAGATAAAAGAGAGAAGGAGGATACTTTTAGGGATGTTCATTAGATTTGTGGCATTATTTATGGTGGCTGTTTCATGCGTATATACTTGTCTTCAAATTCAAGATGTATATACAAAATATGTGTACCTTTCTGTATGTCAGTCACACTTCAATAAAATTAAATTTTTTAATGGAAAAGTGACCTGATCTCACTTACAGTTTAACTGAATTATTTGAACTGAATGGGAAGAAGGCCAGAAACAGGAAAACCAATGAGGATGTTACTGGAAAAATCCAGGTAAGTGATGATGATGCCTTGGAATAAAGGATGGCAGTGCAGGTGGCAAGAGGAGCATGTAGATTCTGGATAATAGCTCTGAATGCTTAGGAATTTGTATGTTCATTCACTATCTATTAGGTTCTTGTGATCCCCCAGGTACTGTTCTAGGTTCTAGGAATATATCAGTAAACAGCAGACAAGGAGCCTGTTCTCATTAAATTCACATTTGGGTGAGAGACAAGTAATAGACAAGTAATCAAATTATCAATATAATTTTGGATATTAGAATATATTATAAAAAATGAAGCAGGGCTAGAGGAAAGAGAATGGTGAGGATGGGATGAGAGAGTCTTTTCAGTGAGGCTGCATACTCAGACTCTCTCCTTACCACCCACTTTTAGAACCATCATGTTCAATTTTCATACTCCTGACGGCTTAACAACAACAGAGCAGAAAATACAGGAGAAGCTAGAAATGTAACTTCAACAGGGGATATTAGCAGAGGATCCTCCCAGACCTCAACTACTCCATTTACATAATATTCGCTCAGGTCAAAGAGCTGCCTTGCACCCACTCAATGTCAGGCACCATGGTAGATTCTGGAGCTATGGGAAAATGGAGGCAAGCACAATCTAGGCGTGAGAGACACCCCAAACACAGACAATATTTTAGCTAAGACATGTGTCAGAAGGTGCACTGTTGGTGGAGATTAGTAACTCAAGCTAACCGAGATTCAGCCACGTCTGTATATCAGATCTATCTTGGAAAATGAAGTGAGAAAGTCAGGAAGATGGCCTCCCTTTCCTGTCTTGTTAGTTAGGAAAAATTATTCAAGAAGACATCTGGTGGAGGAGGGCTGGAGAACTTTTCATATAACTATTTTTAAAAAGGATAAGGAACTTTCCATTTTCTTGGGATTGAGGAGGGGATATTTAGCTTTGCCTCTGTTCACATTATAGATATCTATTCCGTTTGTGTACCATGTCTTCTGAAAAGGACAACGATAATGATTCTGCACACCCTAATTCTTTCCACCTTTCTCACACCATCTATCTTTATTCTCATTCTTTCAGGTAACATTAAGTAGCCATTTGGCATCCATTTAATGAATAGTGGCAAGAGGGAAAGATGGCCGTGAACAATGTCACAGCAGTGTTTCAGTTTCTCCTTATCGGCATCTCTAACTATCCTCAATGGAAAGGCACGTTTTTCACGTTGGTGCTGATAATTTACCTCAGCACATTGTTGGGGAATGGGCTTATGATCTTTCTTATTCACTTTGACCCCAACCTCCACACTCCAATGTACTTCTTCCTTAGTAACCTGTCTTTCTTAGACCTTTGCTATGGAACAGCTTCCATGCCCCAGGCTTTGGTGCATTGTTTCTCTACCCATCCCTACCTCTCTTATCCCAGATGTTTTGCTCAAATGAGTGTGTCCTTGGCCTTGGCCACAGCAGAGTGCCTCCTACTGGCTGTCATGGCCTATGACCGTATGGTTGCTATCAGCAATCCCCTGCATTATTCAATGGTTATGAATGGCCCAGTGTGTGTCTGCTTGGCTGCTACCTCATGGGGGACATCACTTGTGCTCACTGCCATGCTCATCCTCTCCCTGAGGCTTCACTTCTGTGGGGCTAATGTCATCAACCATTTTGTCTGTGAGATTCTCTCCCTTATTAAGCTGGCCTGTTCTGATACCAGCTTCAATGAACTTATGATCCTCATCACCGGTATCTTCACCCTGCTGCTGCCATTTGGGTTTGTTCTCCTCTCCTACATACAAATTGCTATGACTGTCATAAGGATTCGCTCAATCCAGGGCAGACTCAAGGCCTTTACCACGTGTGGCTCTCACTTGACTGTGGTGACAATCTTCTATGGGGCAGCCATCTCCATGTATATGAAACCTCAGTCCAAGTCCTCCCCTGACCGGGACAAGTTTATCTCAGTGTTTTATGGAGCTTTGACACCCATGCTGAACCCCCTGATATATAGTCTAAGAAACAAAGATGTTAAAGGGGCAATAAGGAAAGTTATGGTGACAAGGACATGAGCCTTGTTTTCTTTTAAATGTCTCCATTCTTTCTTTGACATTGCTTTGTAGCTTCAATTCAGGATATGGTTTATCAACATTACCAAGTGTTCCAATTCACCTCCTCCCTCATTTTCAAATAACATATCTTCCCTGATGTAGAAAATGGTTTAAAGGATCTGACTTTATCTTTGGAAGTGATTGACATATGAGAAGCTTCAGGAAGTGCTTCCACCGCAAATATTATTCCTACTGAGACTTGATTTGCCATTAGAGGTATTATTTTTGCTCTTTCTTTGCATAGAATATTATTAGGGGCTGCCCATTAGGTTACTCACCTTTGGGTAAATGAACTTATCAGAGTAATTTTCTCACTGACAGAAGAGACCTATACAGCAAGAGAATCTTCTATAACTGTTGACAGTAGGCAAAGCATAACTGAAATTGGAAAACGAGACAAAGAATGGTGTAATAAAAGGCCAGAAGACCAATGTGAGAAACTTTGCAACTTGACTGAGGGCAAGCCCTCCTATGTTAAGCACAACCTCCTTGTCCCACTTAACCTTGGAATCCTGAGAAAAACTATCATGGCCATTTCCTACATTTGTGTAGTGTTTTCTACTTGCTTTTTCTTTTTCAAAGCATCTTTCTAATCTATTAATCTATTTTATATTCCTACTTTTCCTATGGAGTTGGTAAGAACACCACCACAATTTCCCCCTGTATTAACAATGAGGAAACAGAGTAGACATTGAGACTCGTCTAAAGTCATACGTAATTGATAGTGGAGTCAAAATTCGAATTTTTAAAACTAAGTCTGTAAAATTATTTGTAATCATAGAATTATAAATGCAGCTGCCATTTATCGAGAACTTATGATACGCTAGGTGCTGAGTGAAGCTCTCCGTATCTATCATCACATAGAATTCTCACAGTGGTTCATTGCCATGGTACTATTTTCTTTCTTTTTTTTTTTTTTTTTTT
>NW_016107736.1:1846222-1858275 GCF_001604975.1 Cebus imitator | reverse complement strand
CGGCACCTTCACCTCCCAGGTTCAAGCGATTCTCCTGCCTCGGCCTGCCACACAGCTGGGACTACAGGCACCCACCACCACGCCTGGCTAATTTTGTATTTTTAGTAGAGACAGAGTTTCACCATGTTAGCCAGAATGGCTTCAATCTCCTGACATCGCAATACACCCTCCTCGGCCTCCCAAAGTGCTGGAATTACAGCCATAAGCCATCATGCCCAGCCCACTATTTGCAATCTATATTTAGAAATGGGGAAACTGAGACTCATAGAGGTTATGTGCTTTGCCCATGAACACAGAATCAGTACTTAGATCTAGGTCAGGTTGAGTCCAGATCTCACTTACTATGTTTGAAGGCTATAAGGAACCCTAGAGATGATTAATGTAGTGATATTTTAATCAACTTTATCATTATATAATTTGTATACAGTAAATCTTGTCCAATTACAGTTTGTAATTCTATGAGTTTTGACAGATGCTCACAGAATCACCATGACAATCAAACTACCTGACAATTTCATCACCTACAAAAGTTTCCTTTTGTCCTTTTGTAACCCCTCCATTCCTCCCTCTGCCCCGCCAATTCCTGGCAACCAGTGATCTGATTTCTTTCACTATATGTTAGTTTTTATTTTTTTAATATTGACTATACTTTTGTGTCTGGATTCTCTCACTCAGCCTACTTTTGAGATTAATCTATGTTGTTGCATGTACCAGTAATTTGTTCCTTTTTATTGCTGAATAATATTTCATTGTGCACATTTATTACATCTTAAAAACCCATTTTCTGTTGATGGGCATAATGCAGTATTTTTCAAATCTTGATTTATATAGTTTTTAGGGGTTCAGTTGTGGTGCCTGGAGCCTGTTAATGTGGGGGCCATTTCCTGTGAGCTACTTCATTTGAAAAGGGGGTTCTAAAACTAAAAGAAAAGGTTTTGATAATGATCTATTACAGACAACTGATTTTAGATGAGAAATCTGAGGCTCAGAGAATGTGGAGTAAATTTCCCAAGATCATGAAAGTGTTTGGAAGCAGATCTAGGACGAAGACCCAGGTATCCTGTCTCCTGGTCTCATTCTTCTTTGGGCCTCCACCACACATGATCAAGTCATCTCCCGAGCAGCGTTTTCTACCTGTTTGTGATGACCCAGACACAAACAGGTAGAAGAAATACAATGCACAGTATCTAGAACTACCGAGCAAGCAGATACTCAGTGTGTTCCTCTTACCATGACTGCTGGGGGCTGCTGTGACATTGTATGGTTTTGCAAAGGGAGTACCACAGATACAAGGAGACTGTCTCACATGCTTACTAACTAAATGAAAAACAATTGAGGATGAATAAACCACTTATCAAAACAGCTTAATTTCAAAATAGACGCAACATTTATTCAAATTGTATATGTTGTTAAAGGTATGTGATACTCTTAGTCTCTGAAATAATGTTTGAATATCAAGAAAGAAAAAAATTCAGAAAAAGGCAACTGAATTCAATCTTTATCCATTTAGCAAACATTAGTTTTCTACTTGCAGGCAGGCACTGTGCTAGGTATTAGGATAAGACTCATGCTTTCTGCAAAATGTTCCCTACTATCAAGATAAACCTTTCAAGCAAACATTGTGAAATAAACATAAACTGGCACAATCAATGAAATATTAAAAGAAATAAAGAGTGCCTTCACATAGAGGAAAATTTAGAAATTAGGTGAGATATTAAGAGTATAGGTTTTCATGATTCTGCCTTTGGAGAGAAAAATATTCCCTTCTTTATTACAGGTTGGTTTACAGCTTAAAATGAGATGCACATTTTCACTAATGGTTCCTCTACTACAAAATGCTATAGCTATGTCACTAGGTTCTTTCTCCCTTTATTGACTTGTTGGTATGGGCACAGCCTACAGACAGAGTGACATAGTGGAGTCTGGAGATGGAGGTAGTACAATTGATTCTGCTACTAACTAACTGTGTGACCTTAGTTATATCTCTCCCTGGCCTTCAAACTTGTTCATCAATGTAACAGGAAGATTGTGTTTAGTTACCTAAGGACCTCTCTAGTTCTAACATTCTGCATCTAGGTGTTATTTTATATTGGACTTTCTCTTATTTTCTTTAAAAAAATGCGAGCATGTCATCAATTTATTCTGCAACTTGCTTTTTCCATTTGACAATATATCATGAACATTCCTCCAAATCAATATATAGAGATTTATCTCTCTGACTATAAATGTTAGCTTTGACTGTAAAAGAAGGCAAATACAGCAGCAAGTTAACACAGCTCTGGCCTTTCCAGCACTAACATTCAGTTTCTAGGCACTAACTCTAGAGGCTATCTAATTTTACATTGATATTAATTTATTTTAAAGATAAAAATGAACTCTGTGAGGGTGTTGTGAAATGAAATCGATGCTGGGCTTTTGAAAATTCCTGAGGTTGAGTAATACTTCTCTGCCTGATCAACCACAAGGATCCCATGAAACCTTCCACTGGGCTCCTCTGTACTCTCCATCCCAAATGCCTGAGTAGTGAAGCTCACCTTGCTTCACCCTGGAAATTAAGATGGAAAGACTGTGTTGAAACTGAGACGGTTCTGTCAAAAATTGAGAAGAAACTTTACAAACTGAAAACCAGGCTCCATATGATCATTTTCCTTGAAATATTCATGGAGATTTCAGAAAAAGACACAGTGCTCCATTCATACGATTTGGGCTTTCAGTCGAAGAGCACAGGCCCTGGGGCAAAACTTGTTAGATTCCATCCTTTCTTCTGCCACTTCTTCACTCAAGTCACCCTCTGCTTTGGTCTCTGCACCTGTAAAGTGTAGCACTCTGAGTTTGTTCAGGCAAACAGAAACTACTCTATAGCTATTTCAGGAAGGTATTTAATACAGAGCATTAGGGTCCTACAAAGCCTTTGGAAGGGCTATAAAAGAAAACATAAGGGAACGTTGCCAGCAAAATCAGACAGTTGTAGGAATTGCAGGAATCATGGGAAATTTTAGAGATTATTAGGAAACTGCTGCTAATGATGTCACTGAAGCAGATGTTTCATAGGAGAATGCTCAGAAGTCACTTAAATCTTTTCTGATCAAGCCCACACGCCTAAACAAGATGTCAGGAAGAGCAATGATAGTGTCTACTTTTCTGCTTGCCAAGTTTCCTGCAAGTACCTCTCATGGGTGGAATCCAAAACTGAACTTTACTGACAAACGAGGGTAGAAAATGTAGCTTCCAATCTTGAAAACACAGGTGAGAGCTGGCAAAAGCAGGGATAGTGTCGAATGTGACTTCACAGATTAGTTATGAGAATATATATGATTCAATTTATGTAAATAAAGCACTTAGAACAATGTCTGCCTATACTTAGAGTTCAATAAATGTTAGCTGTCATGATGGTGTCCAGATTATCTGTGGCTAAAATGCCAGGAATTGAAGTGCCTACTTGCTTCCTAAATAGTGCATCCTGAGGCTGCTCCTTCAATTGTGCATTCAAGCATTCATACAGATAGCATCCATTGAATACATATTTATCACTTGCCTGCCATGTAGCAGGAACTGTGCTCATCAGTAGGGATGCAGTGGTGAAGGAAGCATACTTGTTCCCTTCCCTCAAAGAGTTCACCTCAAAGGTGGAGAGACAGACATGTATACAGGCAACATTATTTTGTAAAGTTATATCTTCTTAGTTCTTATGTTGGTAAAGCACTCAAACATTACAGCTTATTTTATTCTTGAGCACGCATTGTCTCCTATCATCCTCAAAATAATTTAATGAGATAAGTAGAGCAGATATTGCTGTAAATATTATTAACTGTCATTTGCAGATGACAAAAAAATTAAAGAGGCAATAATATTATCAAGATCAACAATTAGTAACAGGATTGGGGTTGGAATACAATTCTCCTGATACCTAGATTAATGATCTTTCTGACGAGAGCCTGATGGGTTCATGGAGTTCTTCGAAGAGGAATAGAAAGAAGATAAGACTGTTGCTAAGCAGAGAAAGGAAAAGACACTGCAAGTTCAGATTGTCTAGGTTCAAAATAGCTAGGTTCTGACACTTACTAGCTGTATGACCTTGGATGACTTTCTGCCTCAGTTTCCTTATCTATAACAGGAACAATTATAGGACTGACCCTTGTAGGTTGTTGAGAAGATTAAATCAGTTAATTTATCTAAAATGCTGAGAACTGTGACTGGGACACAGTAAGCTCTCAATAAACGTTAACTATTTTTATCGTTGTTATTGAACTTGTTATTATTACTGAATTCCCAATTGACTCAAAAGTAGTTGATCCCCATCTCACTGGGCACTTTCTCTTTCTCCTCATTTTCTCCACTAGTAATGTGCATAGTAACTGTTTCTGGTTAAGTGTGAAGAGCAGGTCAAACACTTTTACACTGCAACATCATTACAGGCTGGGAAAAAACATGCTCAGGCATCAGGAAGTCAGGATTCTAGTCTGGGTTCTGCCATTAATGAGCTATGGAACTCTGAGTGAATCACTTAACCTCTCTGGACTGCATCTGTCATACAGGGGAAAATATATTCCTTAACCTACCTCATAGAATGGTTATGAGATCATAGATGTTAGATGTTAAAAAGTTAAAAGCACATTACAAATGTTACATGATGGTATTATCATTATCCTCAGAGTTAATCTCTCCATCTCCTTCTCGCTTACACTTGACAACCACTCACTCACTGAATTTTACTGAGTCTTGTTCTGAAACATCCCCCCAACCCACCCCCCTTCTCTGTCCTCGATATATCTGTCCTAGTTCACTGCTTTATCAATGCTTACCAGGATGACTATAAAACACTCCTATTTTTCTCTAGTCCAGTATTACTTCCCTCTAAGTTAGCCATCCAATCACTGCCTCCATAGTGATTTTTCTATAGGGAAAATCTCATCAATCTCATCATGTGACTTCACCCCCTTATAATCCCACTCCCAGATTAGAAATTTCCAGTGGCTCCCTATTGCCCACAGGATATGTGACATTAACTGAAGCCCCCGCTAGTCTCTCCATTCTCATTGTCTGCCACATCTCCACAGACCCCATGCTCCAGGAAGACAATACGTTCCTTTCCTGAACCTTTTATGTAACTGCGCTGCTATACACACTGTTCTCTCAGCCTGCAGAACCCTCTCAATTTCCTATGCCTGGTAAAATCTCAGTCCTCCTTCAAGAACCAAATCAAATGTCATTTCCTCAGTGAAGCCCTCCTCAAAGCACATTCTACCTTGTGTAATCCTTGGTAAATTACATAACTCCATGTCCTTTGCTTAATAGCATTGCTTGACTCACAATTTAATACATTACATGCTGTTTTATAATAATTATTGTTTTGGAGTGTTTATAGTTAATTAGATCACAAGCTCACTGAGAGCAGGAATTTTGCTTTGTTCAGCTCTGTCTCTTTAGCATACTTACTGGAACAGAATGGATGCATAATAAGAATTAATTACATGTAAGGGCTCACAATGTTTCTCAAACAATTTGTGGTAAAGGACAGCTTTTTTAAAAATTTCCAAGCTGTTGCAGGCTGATATTTGATTAAAAAAAATAATAATAAAAATAAAAATGTCACAGCGATATAAAATCACTTTGATAGTTACTAAATGTTTTCTCTCAATTCTGTCCTTACTGCAAACATTTTGAGCAGCACT
Organism: Cebus imitator; assembly: GCF_001604975.1. Lineage (NCBI taxonomy): Eukaryota > Metazoa > Chordata > Mammalia > Primates > Cebidae > Cebus > Cebus imitator. Next base: position 1,852,603 of record NW_016107736.1, on the reverse strand, counting down.
CAGGTAGATTCTTTGCAAAGATACCTTGCTTCTAACCTGTAAAATCTGGATAATTAATTTGGGAATTTTAACAAGCATACACATAAAAATAATAAACAAGTGCATCATGTATTCAGAGCACAAACTGGCAAGAAATCAATAAGTAAAACTATTCTTGTTAGAGATACGTATAGATGTAATAAATTAACAGGATAGTGAACGAAAGGGTGCAGGATTATACTTAGACAGTGACAGTTTGCATGGTGCCACAAAACTAATCTAGGAAAGCTTTGGGAAAAATTGGGATTTCCAGAAACTATTCAAATCAAAGATGGTTGAGATGGAGTGGGGGATGCTGAGGGAAAGTGAAGAGAAAGAGGAGATCTGTAAACACTGTTTGCAAAATTTTATTTCCCTGAATACTTAATTGAAAGTTTTCATAGAGTCTCAATAGATAGTAGCCACTTTCCCCACCTCATTCATTCATTATCTTCTTTCTAATTATTATTTTACTTTAAGTTCTGGAATACATGTGCCAAGCGTGCAGGTTTGTTATATAGGTATACATGTGCCATGGTGGTTTGCTGCACCTATCAACCAGTCATCTAGGTTTTAAGCCCCACATGCATTCGATATTTGTCCTAATGCTCTCCCTCCCCTTGTCTCCCACCCACTCCCCACCAGGCCCCAGTGTGTGTTGTTCCCCTCCTTGGGTTCTTGCGTTCTCATTATTCAACTCCCACTTATTAGTGAGAACATGAGGTGCTTGGTTTTCGGTTTCTGTATTAGTTTGCTGAGAACACTCACCACCTCCTTGAGTCATGTTGAGAACCCTCTCAAGAAACAGGGAACTCAGTGATTATCCTAGGAATGTCCCTACTCCTTGGTAACTTAAGAGCAGAAGTGGAGTTGACAATGATAGTCAAAAGTTTCATCACACAGTCACTAATGAAGTCTTAGCATTAGTGAGCAAAAGCTACATGTAATTTAATGACATAGAAATAACACTCCCAAATGAATATACACCTTCAACTCAGTAGTGGGAATTAGTTGCCTTTTAGAGACCTAGTCCCTGAAGTCTCTTCAGTGAAACTGCTTCGTTGAAGCCAAAATGAATAAACTCAGAAGGTCGCATCAGAAAATGTTCAAGATTGTCCTCTCCTTCTATTGTTCATATTTTGGACCCATTGGTTCTTAAAATGCTGAGCAAAAATCAAGGCACAACCTGCTGTGAAAGCAAGTGAAGAATCGTATACCCTGGCAAGAAGGAAAGAAGCTATATTCGTCTCTTGGAACAAATAAGCATGAATATGTGGAATGGTCAGTCTTGACATGGATCTCCCACAATGCAACTGCAATTCACTCCCCTTGAAAGACTCTAACACCTCAGTGAACTGATGATGCTGCAATATACCAAGGGCTATCTCAACACAACTCTTAGAGAGCTTAGTCAATTTTTTTGTCTTCTTTTTTTTTCTTTTTTTTTTTTTCTTCTTTTTGGCTATTCAGGTGAGTATAATAAATTCAATTTCAAAAATGATGTTTGGTGACTTCCTGCTATGTGTCAGGAACTGAGCTATGTACTAGAGTTATACAAATAAATAAAATGTAGATTCTGCTTTCAGAGGGCTTATAGTATAATCTGATGATAGTCTTATTTGTATTCTCATTGATTCTTCTTTCTGCCCTCCAGAAAAGAAAGACAACCAATGTGTTCATTTTGTCATGAGTGATTCTTTCTAAATGAGGTCTCATTTTGATATAATAGTAGATAATACATATATAGCACTAAAATTCTATGATATATATACTGCAATTATCCCAATTTTACAACTAAGGAAACTAAGGTATAAACAAGTGAAGCAAACTACCAATGTCACATAGAGTATCAGTGATAGATCCACGATTCAAACATGGCTGCAGAATTCATGTTCTTAACCACCACTCTATACTGCATGATATGGGTAACAGAAATTCCTGCCTATAAGCACTATCCATTTCATAAAGTACATTTTGTGCTTATGGGAGCTTTCTGAGGAGCTCAGGGAAAAAGGATGATACTCCACGTCTCCTAATTTTAGTATTGAAAATGAAATGAATTCTAGCAGGAAGCACACTCTTGTCTTGCATGGTAGGGGGGACCAGGAAAGCCTATTTTGAGAAACCTGTGTGAAGAAAAGCCATGTAGTATACCCAAAACATTTCTTAAAAATCAAAAAGCTGTGAATTTATGTGTGGGTGTCTCTACATATGTCTAGTTAGTTTAGAAAGATTCTGGCTCGCACAGTGCTAAAACACTGAATTATTCAATAAAAAATATATGGTTAGTCTGGTGAGATGCATTTAAATCACATACACACAAAGATGTGTTATTTTCCAGCAATTTATGCTGGCATTTGTTTTGAGATCTTTAGGACTATAAGACGGTGAGGACTGTAAGCCAAACTAAGGTTTTATGATTAAATATGTTGTCATTCTAATATGAAGCTTTAGTGCTCCTTGAAAAAGTATGTACCCTGAAAATCCCATTCTTGTAACACCATTCGGGAACTAGGGTTGTGGTGTTACCAATGTATAAAAGCCAGATCAGTTGTCTTCTGCCTCAGTCTCAGTCTAATAACTCCATTTCGAGAACCGTTTTCCCTTCAGATATATTCTGTTTTCTGATACCAACTCTGGGAATATCTACAGAACAAAAAGGAGCATTCTAATTCTCGTTAAAGAAAGCCAAGGATCTCCTTGTAGGATGACTTCGTAATGAGTAGAAACAATCTTAGTTAGAAGTTGCACGGCAGCTAAGTATTTTTTTTTCAAATTGTCTACCTTGGTTCTGATTCCTAATCAGAGTCTCCCTGTTCTGCATCAAATTTTATTGAAGATCCTGTTAGAATGTAATACTTTACTTCCTGGATGGCTTGTTCATAAAGGTCTTCTGCCTTCTGAAACTTGGTGTATGTCTTAGGTAGAGAATCCAGAAAGATTATCTATGCCATTAGCCTGGATGATACTTCCTGCTGCCCAACTCCTAAGACAAACCTTTCTATCCACAGCCATGCTCTCACCAAGACCTGACACTTGCCTCATGAATTTCCCTAACTATATACTATAAAGATCCAATATTCCGATTTGTGACTAGAACTTGATGGATGGATATTTCAGAATATCTAGGAAAAAAATTTTGACTGTAATAATGAGCTGGTCTGTGATAGGATTCCTACGAAATAAAACAAGAACAAACAAAGTAAATAAAAATTTGGATGGATGAAAAGGTGTAAAAAACACTTTGTTTCTGGCCAGGTGCAGTGACTCACACCTGTAATTCCAGCACTTTGGGAGGCCAAGGTGGGAGGATCACCTGAGGTCAGGAGTTCAAGACCAGCCTTGCCAACGTGGTGAAACCCTGTCTCGACAAAAAATACAAAAATTAGCATTGTGGCACATACCTGTAATCCCAGATACTCAGGAGGCTGAGGCAGGAGAATCACTTGAATCCTGGAGGCAGAGGTTACAGTAAGCTTAGATCATGCCACTGCACTCCAGCCTGGGTGACAAAATGAGACTCTGTCTCAAAAAAAAAAAGAAAGAAACCACTTTGTTTCTGTTTCTAAAATAATCCTCAGTTCCTCACTTCACTATACCACCTTCCCTCCATGCAAAGGACCAATTGCAGAATTTTAGAAGGCAAGGCATTGAAGTTTATTTCTGAGCTACAGGGCATTAATAAGACTGAAAAACATGAGATCCTATTTCTTATCATAGACTTTTCGCCCTCAAATGTTTATTCTCTCCAGCCAATTCAATGCACTTTCAGTCAAATCAATTTCTTGACATTAGGTAAGATATAAGAGCCAAATAATAGGCACTAATTCATCCAACAAACATGTATTGGCCCCATATTTTGTGCCAGGCACCATGTGAGGTGATGAAAATAAGCTCGTGCACAGGATAGTCAGGTCTGCTTCCGTCCCAAAGTTTATAATTAATAAGAATACAGAAATTAAATAGTCACACCGATACACAAATACAAACGGTGATAAGGGCCATGCAGGAAAAGCTCAGGGTGCGATGAATAATTGTAACAAAAACATCTGATGTAGATTTAGAAGAAGCAGTGTTGTTAAAGAAGACTTTTCTTAAAAAGTTCCTTTTGAACACAAAACCAAACACTGCATGTTCTTTCATAAGTGGGAGTTGAACAATGAGAACACATGAACACAGGGAGGGAAACAACACACACTGGGACTTGTTGGGGTGTTGGGGGTGAGGAGAGAGAAGAGCATCAGGACAAATAGCTAATGCGTGCAGGGCTTAAAACCCCATCAAACCATGATGAGTTGACAGGTGCAGCAAACCACCATGGCACAAGTATACCTATGTAACAAACCTGTACATTCTCCACATGTATCCCGCAACTTAAACTTTAAAAAAAAAAAAAAAAGCTCCTTTTAAGCTGAGATACAATAACAAGGATTATTGAGACTTTACAAAGCAAAAAAGAGTAGGAAGAATATTTCCAGGAGAGCGAACACCATGTGCAAAAGTCCTGAAATGTGAACAAGCTTGGAGTGCTTCTTAAACACAGTATGGCTGGAACATGATGAGCCCAAGAAAAGACAGTGTAAGATAAGGTTGGGGTCAGATCATTTAGAGTCTTGCAAGTTTTGGTAATAAGTTAGATTTTATTCTAAGTACAATTAGAAGCCCTCAAATGCGTTTTAAGCATAGACAGGATATGGTCATAATTGTGAATATATGTTAAAGTTGATTCTGGCTGCTCTGTGAAAAACAGACTATAGAGAGGCATGAATGGAAGTAGGGAGACCTATTGGGCAGCTCATGTATTAGTCCAGATGAGAGACAAAGATGGCTCTGACTAGATAAGATTTATAGGTAGATTTGAAATATATGTAGGAGGAAGAGCCAATAGGACTTGGTGATTGATTGGATACTCCCTGTAAGGAAGAAGTGAGAGTGAACTGGGCACACATTTTATGTCACGGATGTGAATCACCTAAAGACAAATATCCATAGTGGGAAAGGATAATTAGCAATTCTGTGATTTGGGAATCTGATTACATTTGAACAGTAAGATAACACATTTTCTTTAAGACGAGTGTTCAAAAGTAAAGTCCTACCTCCTTCATTTAAAGATGAAGAAATTAGGACTCACAATGGATTGTGCTACTTAGCAAATTAATTTTATGCTGTATATGAATGTTTGATATCCCAAATTAAAATATAAATTTCAAAATGGCATCACTTGTTTTGTAGACATCTCTTCATAACAGCACCCAATATAGGGATTGAGGATATAGCAAATATTCAATAATTGCCTCTCAAATTAAAATGAATTGAATTCCTTCTTCTTTCTTGGCAGATAGAACAAAATGGATATTCTGGTTATTGATAATGGCAGTGAAGTGACAGAGTTCATCCTGGTGGGTTTGTCCAACCATCCAAAATATCAGATTGTCTTTTACTGCACCACGATAGTGGTCTCCCTGATCACATTGGTTGGTAACAGTCTCATTATTGTTGTGGTTAGAGTTGATGGGCGGATTCACACTCCTATGTATTTTTTCCTGAGCAACCTGTCCTTCCTTGATATTTGCCACTCCAGCAATTCAGTACCTTTTTTGTTGTTCAATGGCTTAAGAGATTGCACCAGCATTTCCTATAATAGCTGCTATGCCCAGATGACCATTGCTCTTTTTCTGGGGATGACAGAGTGTCTTCTCCTTGCTGCCATGGCTATGACAGATTTGTTGTAATCTCCAATCCCCTGTACTACACCATCATTATGAACAACAGGGTCTGCATACAGTTGGCCATGGTGACCTGGGCCAGTGCCTTCCTTATGGCAGCAATACCAATCATTGCAATTCCTGCCCATTTTTGTGGACAAAATATCATCAACCATTTTACCTGTGAGCTCCAGGAATTGGTGAAGCTTGTCTGCTCGGACACCCCAGGCAGACTCATCCTGGGTCTAGTCATCAGCATATTCACCTTGCCACTGCCCTTTACCTTTATCCTCTTCTCCTATGCTCGCATTGTGGTTGCTGTGCTGAGGATCAACTCTGCAGAGGCCTGACTCAAAGCTTTCTCCACCTGTGGATCCCATCTGACTGTGATCATCATATTATGGGACAGCCATCTACATGTACTTGATACCTCAGTCAAGGGAATCCCAAGACGAGTGTAAAGTTATCTCTGTATTTTTTTTTCCCCCATTTATTTATTTTATTGTATTTTAGGTTTTGGGGTACATGTGAAGAACATGCAAAATTGTTGCATAGGAACACACATGGCAGTGTGATTTGCTGCCTTCCTCCCCATCACCTACATCTGGCATTTCTCCCCCTGCTATCCCCCCCAAGCTTCCCACCCCCCACCGTCCCT
>NW_016107736.1:1817078-1840353 GCF_001604975.1 Cebus imitator | reverse complement strand
GGCGTCCACTCACCCTCTGCGCTTTCACTGGGAGCTGCAATCCTGAGCTGTTCCTAAACAGCCATCTTGGATCCACCCAGCGTTATCTCTGTATTTTATGGTATTGTGACCCCCATGTTGAACCCCTTCATTTATACCTTGAGGAACAAGGATGTGAAAAATGCTCTAAGAAAAATAATTAGGAAGAAAGAGTCCTAAAAGAATGTGAATATCCCATGGAGGTTCGTCTAACCAACGGTTTGATATTGACTTGTAAAAACAACAAGGTAGAAATACCAAACAACATTTTATAAGATAATTAAAGTGTTTTTCTTTCTATTTTCAACAGGCATTTAAAATCTTTCCCTTGAGAAAAAAAAAATGTTAAACTTTTATAGTACCACCCATTTAAGTAATACACAGGGCAGCCTTGAAGGAAAGTTTTTAAAATAAAATAATAATTTATACATTTTAATCCTGAGCAGTTAGATTTTATTTTACTAAATGGATAATATTCTATTATAATATAATAATGATATGCTGAGATTCCCTTTTTAGGTGAAAAAGAGCAAACTTGCAAAATGGACAACTCTGATCTCAGTGTTTTTGGTGTAAAATTTGTCATAACCCACACTTTGAAGTGATGGAGGTGAGAGTAGAGAGAAAAAGATTACTTAACCACAATACAAGATTCTGCATAGAAGGTCCTCTGCTAAAGCAAGGAGGCTTTCAAGGCTGTGAACCTACTGAGAACTAGAACTGATAGGCTTTATGGAAAATGCTATTATATATTGATCATTACATAGGGCTACATTTTCTCTCTGAGTGTACACCATTCCTTCCAACTTCCAAAGGTGATACAAAGGTGTTGACCTTACAAACAGAGCAAATTTAACTCAGGAGGAATGTCTTTTACAAAGAAAATATATACTATATTTTTAATGTCAATTATTTAAAAGTAGATAAAGGGGTATAGAATAAAATTAAAAATCACCTATAATCCCAATACTCAATGAGGCTCGTATCAGCATGGGGTTTGGGTAGGCATGTATTTAAGTTTGCTATGCACAATTATTTCAGATTTAGCGAATCACTTTCCATCTTTAAACCTCAGTTTTCTTATCTATAAAATGGGAATTATAAGAGTGCCTAACTCACGAACGTGGTTTTGAAAATTAAATGTGATAACACAAGTCACATTTCTATCACAATGCCTAGCATATGGTGGACATTGAATATATGTCAGCCAAAAAAATACCTGTCAATTTGTCCTTTAAAATCCACACCCATTGTTATGAGTGGTCATTTGACTATGTCTATACCAATAATGACTGTATCATTTAAAAATATTCCATGAAAATATGACAGACTGAAAATTTGTGTTTATTATGCTATTATCTTTGAGGTTGGGTGAAAATGCCAATGAGTCAGCCCAACTTTGGAAAAAAACACTAAACTCAGTAACACATGACTAATAAAAGCCTCCAAACTTGTTTTAATCTAATTGACTCAACCATTGCTTCTGGATACATCCTGGCAGATACACCACCAGTCGTGACCTATTCTATTTCACTCTGGTAAGCACTCCTGAAATTAGTACTTTATTGGTCAACAACAGAAGCTGACTGAAGACTATTATAAGTGCAAATGAAAATGAGAAAAGCATGGAAACCCCAATAAAGAACTCTTTGGAAAAGGAATCCATGGTGTTATATAAGCTTTGTTGTAACATTATCAATTTAATCTGGAAAAAATTCTCATGTAAGTTTAATTTCTGGTGTTTTCTAATCCTTCTCATTTAATGTAAGGCAATCCTGAAACTAGAAGGAAGGTACCATTAACCAACAAGAAGACACAGTGAGCAGGTGAAGTCAAACACTCAAGAATGGAAACAAATATGATTCCTCAGCTGGAAGCGGGGAAAAAGAGGAAAACTGCAAGCCTAATACTTATTAGAGTTTGATCATTTTCATTAGAAACTAAGAGGAAGTACAGAAAAACAAGAAATGAGATGTGCTTTGTGCTGACAGAGAGAAATTTATTGGAGAGAGGCAGAGACCTTTTTAGCTGTGAGAGAAAATTAGACAGGTAAACTAATTTCTTTCCTTTTGATTACCTCAGGGAGAAGTCAGACAAGACTCTCTCTAGAGAGAAATATGTTACATCTGGAAGTGGAGAACAAGCTACAAGTTTTCTAACATGAAGTCAAGACTCCAGATGAGTAAAAAGTGTAAGAAATTAGAAGAGCAACTATCACTTAGAGTTGCATTTGTTAGGTGCCTGTATATTAAATGTTTACTGTGAAATTTGCCTTCTTCAAATCTTTCTTGTATTACTAAATCAACAAGTCTGAATCATAATAAACAAGCAATACTTTGGAACTACCCTAGACCTTGGGAAATGTGTTTAAATTTCTTATCTCTGCCAAACAGCAGTTATGACTCCCAGCTGATAATGGGCAACTCTGTGTCTCTGTATACCATCTCCTCATGAGGTGTGCCAAAATGACAAAACAACATCTTAGAAGGTTGAATTGACCCCTTAAAAAATCAACATCGCTGAAAAAGGAGCTTCATGCTGTGTACTGGCAGCAGCAGAGCAAACAAAATGCACTTGAGAGCCATAACCACAACTTTTCCAGAAAGTATTTCACAGGAATAAATTTAAAATTTGAAAAAGATTAAGAAGAAATCATTGAGCTTTTAGTGAATTTATCAACAACGCCAGTACTAAGGACTAAGAAAGTAAAATTAATTACCTACAGAATGCTCCCTTGGTTTCAACAAGTCATGAAAGCAGAACTAGTAAATCTACCATTTTTATCATATGGAAAGGAGTAGACAGAAAAGTGCTCACTTGTTCCTGCAATTTTTGGTTGTCATTGGCTCAATTAAAATAATAATCAAATAAAGTTTTTTGCCAATACATTTGAGTCATGGCCCTGTACACCCATATCTGCTTGTCCACATGTACACATGGACATATACACACAGCCTTTTTTGTCAGAAAGACCTGAACTTGGGCAATATATTTTAACCCTTCTGAAACCCTCGTTCTCATCTATGTAGTATAGAATACAATAACCTCTACTTCATAGGGTTGCTGATGAGAGTAAGATAAGCCGTGTAAAACAGTAGAGTACTTGGCAAATAGTAACCTCCTGAAAATGTTTTATTATTTTTACTATTGTCTTCCCACTTTTATTATTTTTAATTGATGTATAATAATTGTATATATTTATGGGATACAGTGTGATATTTCAATACGTGTATACAGTATGGGATGATCAAATAAAGTTAATTCACATATCCATCAATTCAAACATTTATCATTTCTTTGTGTTGGGAACATTCAAAATCTGCTCTTCTAGCTATTTGAAAATATACAATAAATATTGCTGATTACAGTTCCTCTTTAGTGCTACAGAACACTAGAACTTATTCCTCTTATCTAGCTGTAGCTTTGTACCTGTTAACCAAACTTCAGCTATCCTTCCTTCCCCAAACCTTTCCCCATCTCTAGTAACCACATTTCTAGTTTCTACCCCTATGAGATTAACTTTTTTGCGTCCACATATGAGTGAGGACATGTGGTATTTATCCTTCCATGCCTGGCTTTTTCCATTTTGCATAATGTCCTCTAAACTCATCCATGTTGTTGTGAATTACAAAATTTTGTTCTTTTTGCAGCTAAATAATATTCCATTGTGTACCTATGGCACATTTTATGTAGCCATTTATATTTTGATGGACACTTAGGTTGACTCCACACTTTGGCTGTTGTGAATATTGCTGCAAAAAAACAAACAACAACAACAAAAAAAAACATGGTAGTGTAGATATCTCTATGAGGTGGTGATTTCATTCCCTGCAGATATACCCAGAAATGGGATTGCTGGATCATACTGTAATTCCATTTTTAGTTTTCTGAGGAATCTTTATACTGTTGTCCATAATGGCTGTTCTTATCGTGATCATTATTAGTATTATATAACTCTAGTACCAGAGATGCCTTTACATTGAAAGGCCTACTTAATTCTATGTGTAACAAGGTTATCACACTTTTCTTGACCAAAGCCCAAAGAGGGAATTATGGAGAGCATACACAGGTATGTGTATCAGGAGGTAAGTGTTGAAGGATGTTTCACACTTTGCCTCTTTTTATCCCTTGCTTCACTTATTCAACCAATATTTTTTGAATATATTCTTTGTGTTAGCTATATTCTAGGTGATTTGCTACCACTGGGGATCTACAGAAAAAAAACAAACTTCTTGATCTTTGTTAGTAGGGACTAAATGTTTTAATATACAGACATTAAGCAGGTTATCACATTTATAAACAAAACAATTTAAGAGCATAAGAAGTACTCTGAAGGAAACAAACAGGAAGCTGGAGCAAAGAACAGTAAGTGAGATCTCTTTTGAACAGAATTTTCAGGTAAGAGCTCTCAAAAGAAATTATATTTTAACTGAGACTGAAGGATTCACATTAAATGCTTAGTGGGAATTTTGAAGAGTGAGGAGATGAGTATACCAGAATGAAGGGCAAAAAATATATAAAGGCCTGAAAGAAAGAAAGAACTGAGCATGTTTCAGGAACAGGAAGAAGATAAGTAAGTGTAAACTACGTGAGCAAGCAAGTGGGTAGGTGGTATGTCATCCATTCCTTCATTCATCCATTCAACAAAAATAACACAAACACAAATAACATGTGTTATTTGTACATACGTACGCACAGACAGAAAGAGAATTTACTATGTGTGTCAAGCACTGTTCTTGGCTTTAGGAATACATCCACAGATAAAAATGTCCCCAGACTCACGAAGTTTTATATTATTGTGGAAGGGACTCAAACCATAAATATAAACCATATAATATTTTTTTAATAAAGGTAATGGTAAGATATACAAAGAAAATAGGTTAGGAGTTTCCATTTTAATTAGGATGATTTAAAATTTTCTAAATATGTGAATATGTAGGAAAATAATATTCCAGGCAAAGGCACTAAGACAAAAGTGTGGAAAATGTATTTGAAGAACAACCAGGGAAGCCAGTGTGATTGGAGAGGAGAGAGCAAAACAGAAGAAAGCTTCAGATGAGCTGAGAGAGGAATGGGGGCCAGATTGTTCAGGTACTTCTAGAACATTGTAAGTTACGTTGTGTAGGTATTTCTAGACTATCGTAAGGGCTTTAGTTTTTTGCAATCTTTTTTTGTAAAAGAAAAAGAAGCTTCATTGAGCTATAATTCATACACCACAAGACTCACCATTTTAAATTGTACAGTTTAGTGACATTTAGTACATTCACAAAGATGTGCAACCACGTTATAAATATTACTTGTCTATTCATCTGTTGCTTGTCCCTATATTTTCAGAAATAATAAGCTTTAGGATATGAATACAGATGTGTTTGCAAAACTAGAAAAATAGAGGAATTCATGCCACAGCAATATATGAAGTTTCCAATTTCTTCACATCCTAACCAATGCTTATTATTGTTTGTCAAGTTTATTAGAGCCATCTTAGTGAGTGAAAAGTGGTATCTCATTGTGGGTTTGATGAGCATTTTCCCAAACACTAATGGTGTTGCATATATTTTCATGTGCTTATTTGCCATTTGTACATCTTTTTTGGAGAACTGCCTTTGCATATCATTTGCCCATATTTAATTGGGTTATTTTTCTTTTTATTATTGAGTTGTAAGAGCTATTTACATCTTCCAAATATAAATCTTTTGTTGGATATATGATTTGGAAACATTTTGTTCCACTACATGGGTTGTCTTTTCACTTTTTTGATAATGCCTTTTGAAGCACAAAATTTTTAATTTGATGATGTCCAGTTTGTCTACTGCTTCCTTTTGTGGCTTATAATTATGTTGTCATATCTGAAAAGCATGGCCTGGTCTGATATCACAAATATTTTTCTCTATATTTTCTTTTAAGAATTATAAAAATTTTAGCTCTTACTGTTAGGTCTTTGATCCATTTTGAATTAACTTTTGAATATAATCTGAGGTAAGGTTCAAACCTCATCCCCTTGCATGAGGGAATGATACAGTTCTCCCAGTATCATCCGTTGAAAAAAACTCTTATTTCCCCCATCTATTTGTTTTGGCACCTTGTCTTAACCATATATGCATGTTTATTTTTGGAGGTTCAATTCTACTTCACTCACCAATATGTCTGTCTTTAGGCTAGTACCACATAGTTTTGATTATAGTTTTCTTTTAATAAGTTTTAGAGGAAGGGATTGTGACTCCTTCAACTTTATTCTCATTTTTCAAGATAGTTTTGGCTACTTTAGATACCTTGCATTTTGTATCAATTTTTGGTTTCCTGTATTTCTATACGAATTTTACAGTTTCTGTAAAATTCCAGCAAGGAAATAGATAGATATTGTTTTGAGTCTAGGGGTCAATTTGGTAAGTGTTACTATCTTAACAATATTAAGTCTTCTAGGCCATGAAAATGGAAAGTTTTTTCATTTAGTTAGGTCTTCTTTACTTTCTTTCAACAATTTTTTTGTTGTTTTCATTGTATGTATTTTCACTTCTTGTGTTAAATTTATTCCTAAGTTTTTCATCCTTTTTGGCATGATTATGAATGAAATTGTTTTCTTAGTTTCATTTTCTGGTTGTTTATTGCTAGTATATAGAAATAACATTGATTATGTGTATTGATCTTGTATCACACAACCTTGATGGATTTATTAATTCTAATAGTTTCTGTGGATTCTTTAGGATATTCTACATACACGACCATGACATCTGTGAACAGACATAATTGTACCTCTTTCTTTCCAATCTGGATGTTTTTATTGCTTTTTCTTGCCTAACTGCTCTGGCAAAAATTGTAGTACAATGTCAAAAAGAAGTGGCAAAAGTAGAAATGATGGTCTTCTTGATCTAGAGGGAAAGTTTTCAGCCTTTCACCGCTAAGTTGATGTTGGCTGGTGTGTGTCTATAATAAAAATGTTTGTCTTAAAGTCTATTTCAACTAATATTAGTTTAGGTCCACCAGCTCTATGGTGAGTACTTTCTACATACTACATATTTTTCCAAACTTTTATTCTCAATCTCTTTAGGTATGTGAATCTAAAGTGAACTTATTATAGATAGCATATAGCTGGATCATGTTTTAATTTTTTTTAAATCCCTTTGGTCAATTTATGTCTTCTTATGTAATTATTGACTATAGCATTTAGATATGCCATTTTGTCCTTTCTTTTTTATATGGTTTACATCTCTTTTTTCCCTGTATTTATCCATTGGTATTTTCTTTTGTGTTAAAGAGAAATTTTCTGATATTTCATTTTAATTCCATTATTGTTAATTTTACATTATTTTGAATTGTGTACTCAGTGGTTGCATTGGAGATTACAATTAACATCTTAACATATCACAATCTACTTTGGATAAATAACACTTAAATTTCAATAGTCATATATAAACTTTGCTTTTATATAACTCAGTTTCTTCTTCACTCCTTTCTCATAATGTTGTCAGATGGATTTTATAACCGCATTAACACATATTTGTAATTATTTCTTTAGGCAATCGTCTTTTAAATCAGGAAGGAAAAGAAAAGCGTTAAAAATCATTTGTACAGTTTTTATTCTATATTTACTTGTGTAGTCATTTTAACAGTGCTTTTTATTTTTTCATGTGGATTTGAGTAACTGTCTAGTGTTCTTTTATTTCAACATGAAAGACTCCCCTTAATATTTCTTGTAAGTCAGGGTTGCTGACAACGAATTCTGTCCATTTCTGGTTATCTGGAAAATGTTTTACTTTCTCCTTCATTTTTAAAGGATAGCTTTGCTAGATATAGACTTATTCATTGACATTATCTCTTCTGTATATTTTAAATATGTTAATTCACTACCTTCTGGGCTACATGGTTTCTGATGAGAATTCACTTGTTAATCTTATTGAGAAACTCTTGTACATGATGAGTCACTCTTCCTCTTGCTGCTATTAAAGGTCTCTCTTGCTTTTGCTTTTGACATGTTGATTATGATTTATCTAGGTGTGGATCTCTTTGAATTTATCCTGCTTGGGAAATATTGAGCTTGTTAGATGTGTAGATTAATGTGTTTGGTCTTTTCTGGAGGGTTTTCAGTCATTATTTCTTTAAATATATTTTTTTCTTTTATCTTTTCTTTTGGAACTTCCATTATGCATATATTGGTATGTCAAAAGATGTCTCACAGGTCTCTGAGCCTCTGTTCATTTTTTTGTTATTTCTTCCTGTTTCACAGATAGTATACTCTCAATTAACATATATTCAAGTTCATTTATTCTGTCACCTGCTTTCTCAAATGTGCTATTGAGTCCCTCTGACAAATTTTCTATTTTAGTTATTCTATTTTCAACTCCAAAATCTCTATATGGTTATTTTTAAATTTTCTATCTTGTTACTAATATTGGCTATTGGGTGAGATATTGTTATTACAGTTTTCTTAATTATTTAGACATTATTTTTTTATTTCTTTGAACATATTTGCAGTAGCTAATTTGTTGTATTATCTAAGAAGTCTAACATCTGGGCTTCCTTCAAAATATTTCCTGTTGATTACTTTTGTGTGTGTGTATAGAACATATTTTCTTATTTTGTGGGGGGGTCATAATTTTTTGTTGAAATATGTACATTTTAAGTGATATAATGTGAAAACTCTGGAATTCAAATTCCCCTCATTCGCCAGAATTTATTATTGCTGTCTATTGCTTTTGTTCTTTTAGCTATTTTATTGTTAGTGACTTTTGCGAACTAATTATTTAAAGTCTGGATTCTTTGTGTTGTTCGACTACTGAATTGTCTGCTTGGTTAGCTTAGTAGTCAGGTAATAATTAGACAGAGATTTCATTGAATGTCTTGAGCTCATAAGTCTCCTAGCCTTGACAGTGGGTCTCTGTTTGTATATTGTGGCACACATTCAATGTTCTCTCAGGCAGTTTACAACTCTGGCTTAACCATTGAACTCTGCTTGCACAGAGCCTCAAAGTGAACAACAGTCAAGAAACAGGATCTTCTCAGGGCTTTCCTGAACATTCACACAGCCTACATGTATGCATGTGTGGCTTTCTAGATACTAAGAGTATGTTAAAACTTTTCAAAGCTCCTTATGATCATCTCATCCACCTGCTTTTCTTTTTAAGTATTTTAGTCCATCTTTTGTTAGTACCAACTGGTAACACCACCTCAAGTAGCTGCACCGTTAAACAGCTTTCACTGATCCTTTTGACAAATGTCCTGGGAAAAGGGTTATTTATAGAGTGATTTATTATTCAGCTCAAATAAAAAGAGCCCCAGAGAACATGCTTTTCAACAATCTATTAGACAAGTGAAATAGTGGCAATTCTGTGGGGATGGGGTTTTGGGGGAAACTCAAACCTTTTATACTCTCTAGCATGGTGGCTAAGCTTTTGGTTTTCATGGCTGCTATCACTGTGTGGCTGACTTTTAAAGTTATCATGGATTTAGGGAGAACAAATGGGATTCTGGCAAATTAAAATACCACAAAGGCCATTTGTTATTAAGATGATGTTTTCTTTCTTGAATAGATGCTTCCTAGATTGTTGTAAACTTTTGGTTAATTTCCAGAGTTCTTAAAAAGTCTGTTTTGACAACTGTTGTCAGTGTTTTTATTACTTTTATAGATAAGGAAATTTTTAGAGTTACTTATTTCACCATTTGGGGGGTTCTTCTCAAGGACTTTAACGTTTACTTTGGAGGAAATGGTAGGTCTTTAAAGCTATTTGAGAAGTGGAGTATCTTGATTCAACTTACATTTTAAAAGGGTTACTCTATTGTATGAAGAACCAACTTTAATGGATCAAGGACAGAAGCATACAGACTACTTGAAAGAATATTACAACAGCTTAGGTGAAAGTTGATGGTAGCCTGGAACAAGGTGGTAATAAAAAGTGGTGGGAAATGACAGGACTTTGAAAATAATTTGAAGGAAGGGTCACTAAAATTTAATGACGGATTGGATCAGGGTTGTGAAAAGAAGAGTCAAGGGTGACTCAAATGTTTGTGTTCCAAATAACTGGAGTAGAGAATGGACATAATGAACATGAGGCTATGAGGACATATTTTGGAGAGAGGAGGTATGAGGAGAGAGTGAGAGTTAAAATTTATCACGTTAACTTTGAGATACCCATTAAACAAAAAAAGAGGCAATGTCAATTAAGAATTTGATTATTTGAGTCTGCAGTTCAGGGGAGAGATGTGAATTGGAAATATGCGTATAAAAATTGTCAACATATAGAGTATTTTTAAAGCCACAGGACCGAATGAGATCACTAAGGGATAAGCAGCTAGAAAAGACAAAAAGTCCAAGAATTGAGGCCTGAGGAACTCCAATCTTAGGAGGCTTTGGAGCAAAAACAACCTTCAAAGAATACTGAAATGGAGGGGCTTGTTAGCTAGAAGGTAAATCAGGAGAGTGTATAGTTTTGCAAAACAAAGGGTATAAAGAAGAGTGATCAGATGTCTCAAATGCTGCCATTAGGCCAAGTGAGGAAAGAACAATTGGCCAGATAAATTAGCATTTTTTATGAAGTAAGATAGGCATAAACATCATGTTGCATGTTGTAAACAGGTTACTGAGAGGATAAATGAGATTACACGGCTGTCCCCCATGCTGAGATAGAGTTATGTAACATGTGGGGAGCTACAGATAACTTTGACATCTTCTTTTTTTGCTTGTAAACATATCTGCACATTTTATTCTGTGAGATGTGCCATGAAAAGTTTATTTTTTCTCTTTTGATTTTTTTTTAAAAGATAACCAATTTGAGATCTGGCAATGGCAGAGTGGCTTGTTTTGGACAATCATCTCACAGATTTACAAAACTCCATACAAAATATTAAAAATGAACTACAGTGCTGCATGCCAAAGTTTCAGTCAGCCTGACTGAATAGATAATGGTGGCCCTATCAGATTAAAATGACACTGAAAAATGTCAGTGATATCCGAGCCTCATGATGTAGCAAAACAGATTACTCACATAGTTGTGGTGATACGTAAACAAACCTTCTGTCATATAAAAGTCGAGCACATACAATTATGCATAGTACATAACACTTGTTAATAACAATAAATGACTATGTTACTGATTTATGTATTTACTATACTATATGTACTTATCTTTTTTTACAGTGTACTCCTTCTGCTTATCTTTGTAAGTTAACTGTAAACCAGCCTCAGGCAGATCCTGCAGGAGGTATTCCGGAAGACATTATTATCATAAGACATGACAGCTCCATGCATGTTATGGCCCCTGAAGGCCTTCCCGTGGACCAGCAGGACAGATGTGGAAGTGAAGATGGTGATATTGACAATCCGAACCCTGTATAGGCCTAAGCTAATGTGTGTGTGTGTGTGTGTCTGTATCTTCAATTTTAACAATAAAAATTTTTAAAAATTAAGTAGAAAAACTCATAGAAGAAAAATATAAAGAAAATATTTCGTACAGCTGTAAAATGTGTTTGTACTTTAAGCTGTGTTATGATGAGTCAAAAAGTCTAAAACGTCTGAAAAGTTTATAAAGTAAAAAAGTTTCACTAAACTAAGGTTGATTTACTATTAAAGAAATAAATTTTAAATAAATTTAGTATTGTCTAAGTGTACAGTGTTTATAAAGTCTACAGTAGTAAACAGTAATATCCTAGGCCTTCACATTCACTCAAGACTCAGTCACTGACTCACCCATAGCAATTTCCAATCCTACAAACAAGCTCCATTCATGGTAAGTGCCCTATACAAATGTACCATTTTTAAACTTTTATGCCATATTTTACTGTACCATGTCTATGTTTAGATATGTTTGTATGCTTGCCACTGTTACAATTGTCTACAGTATTTAGTACAGTAACATTCTGTACAGGTTTGTAGCCTAGGAACAATAGGCAGTATCACATAGCCTAGGTGTGTTATAGGCTATACCATCTAGGTTTTTGTAAGTGCACTCTATGATGTTGGCACAAAAAAAATATTGCCTAACAATACATTTTTCAGAATGTGTCTCTGTCGTTAAGCAATACCCAACTGTATGTGTAATATTTTAAAGGTTGCAATAATGTGCTNAAAACACCTAATGATGCATTTCTCAAAATATATCCCCAGTGTTAAGTGACCTATGACTGTATTTGAAGGCACTGGAGAGCACCTGAAAGCAGCCAGAAACTGGACTGTATTCAACTGCTAATAGAAACCACACTGAGTGAAGTCCATATCTATGTAGCTTTTCTCCTAAGGGAACTGCCCAGGAAATTTGATGTGAGTTAGCTAGAATGCAAGGAGAAATCTCAAGACAATAATAACTCAAGTTTGAGGTATTAGAAAATGGGATTAGGGCTTGCCAGAGCAGCTAAAGATTAAAGGGGAAAATCCCATAAAGGGGAGTGTCACAGAGAAGTCAGCCCCAATTTTTATGTAAAAATAATTTACATATTATTTTTACATATATGTACAGAGAAAACAATAAGAAAGCTTACAGAAAGCAACAGAAATAAGGCAAAAAAAAAATTAGAACAGATACTTCAGTGTTTGCTCACCATAGGGAGACACAGGTTGGTGGCTGAATTCCATTAATGGAATTCAGACCTTGATAAACATCTTAATTGAAACAGGGTCTCACTCTGTCACCCAGTCTGGAGTGCAGTGGTGCAGTCAGGGCTCACTGCAGCCTCAAATTCCCAGGCTCAAGTGATCCTCCCACCTCAGACTCCTGAGTAGCTAGGACCAAAGGCAAGTGCCACCATACCCTGCGAATTTTTGTATTTTTTGTAGAGATGGAGTTTTGCCATGTTGCCCAGGTTGGTCTCCAACTCCTGGACCAAAGGAATCCTCCTGCCTTGGCAGCGCAAAGTGAAGGGATTACAGGCATAAGCCACTGTGCCCAGCCTATAAATATCCTAGGCTTTCTATTGAAATTCTGGAAAGACCATACCTTAAGAATAAGGACTATGTCCAAAGATTAAGGATCCCCTCTAAGACTAAGCAAAACTAGTCAGATCCAGACTAACAAACTATAAAATGAAGGCTCCAAAAGGTCAAGATAATCAGCCTTTAATTTAAAAGTCAACTGGAGTGAAAAACAAAATACTTTTAGGTAGAAGATATGAGAATCAATAATTTCTAAAAATATCATCAATAGTTTCTACTGTGCAACCAAATATCACCAGAGATGAATTTTCAAAAACATAAAATCATAAGAAAAAGTTAATATGATGAATCTGTAAAAATGCAGATATTAAATTAGCAGATGACATTTTAAAAGCTATTATAAATATGTTCAAGAACTTTAAAAAGATAAGGTAGACAAAACAGGCGGACAAATGGACTATACCAACATAGAAATCAAAATTATAAAAAAGACCAAATGGAAATTCTAGGACTACAACCTATGACATTTAACATGAAAATTTACTGGCTACAGATAATAAGGGGAAAAATGGGTAATAAACTTGTAGACAGAGTGATACAAATTATCCCATAAGGAAAAAAGTAAAAAAGATTTTTTGCAACATAGTCAACCACATTGACTGAATTCACATTTGTAAAACACTAATGGGTCATAAAATATGTCTTAAAATTTTCAAATATTGAAATACAAATAGTGTTTTCTGGTCACAAAGGAAATAAAATTAGAAATGAACAGCAGTAGAATATCTCAAAAAATACACATTTCGAATTTAAATCACACACTAATGAGCACACATGAAGAACTCATAAGACAGAGAATACTTCAAACAATGAAAATTAAAATACAATACAAAAATGTGTAGGATAGAGCTAAAGCAGTGCCTCAAAGAATATTTATTGCTTTAAATGCTCATCTTTAAAAAGAAGAAAGGTTTAAAATTAATTATCTAAATTTCAACTGTAAAAAAGTAGGAAAAGACAAGCAGATTAAACCCAGTGTGAAGAGAAAAGAAGAAATGATAGAAATAAGAACAGATACACATAAACAAGAAAACAGAAAATGAGTAAAGCTAAAAGTGTGTTCTTTGAACATATTTATTAAATGGTTAAACTACAGGAAAATCTGATTAGGGGAAAAATAGAGAGATGACTTTCACTTTTGGTAACAGCTGAACAAAATCTTACTAGACCAACACTCCCTCAAGTAACAGCTACAAATTCCAGACATAATACAAAATACAGCCACTTGGAGACACTGGGGAGGAAACAGAAATGAACAGAATCTGATCAAGAGGCTATACTTGGAAAAGAGTAACTGCACAAAATGAGTTCCCATGTTCATGGGTTTTAGCTTAAGGTTATTGTAGATAGCATGGTGGGCAGAGTGGTAGTGGTTGGGGGAAGGCAATCTTTCTCTTCTGGGGATACAGAAAACTGAATCTAGAAAGAGCTAGTATCCTACAAGGTATACAGAAAGATACAGAAAGAAGGAATATTCCACAAGGAAAATATCAAGGGAATGAATCCCTAAATTCTCTCTGACCATATGTTTGGGTGACTCCTGAACCAACCAGCAGGTTTAAAGACACTCAGTTAAATACATAAGATATGAAATAATATCGAAGCTTCCACCCAAAAAGCAGAGTTTGCAGTTTGAATATAACTGAGATCATTGCCAGTTAAAACAAAAGAAACGCTCATCAGAAAAACAGTAACAGAATTTAGATCCTCTACAAGTTAACATTTATAATGTCTGTGATGCAATAGAAAATCATTCAGCATGTAAAGAAACAGGAAAATGTTATGCATTCTCAATACAAAGGAAAATCAACTAAGACCTATCACTAGCTGACACAAATGACAGAGTTGGCAGACATGTATTTCAAAGCATTTTTCTTGCTATTCTTAGTGAAGTAAAAAAAAATACAGGTTTAAAATCATGCATCGCATAATGACATTTCACACATGATGGTGGTCCCAGAAGATTATAACGGAGCTATATAGTAGGCTGTACATCTAGGTTTACGTAGGTACACTCTATGATGATTGCTCAACAAGGAAATGGCCTGGCAACACATTTCTCAGAAGGTATCTCCATAATAAATGGCATAGGACTATATTTTAATTGAATGTAAAGACGGAAAATTTCAGCCAAGAAAAAAAAGAACCAAAGAAGAAAAGCTAAAATGGAGCTATAGAACTGAAAATATAATCTCTGAAATTAAATACACTGCACTTACTTAAAAGCGGAATGGAGATGACAAAGGAAAGGCTAATTTAACTTGAAGATTGACCAATGGAAAGAACACAGAGGAAAAAATCACTGGTTAAAGAATGTATAAAGCCTCAGTGACAAGTTAGAGAATATCCAACAGTCTAACATAAGTGTAACTGTAATCCCAAAATAATAAAAGACAGAAAAATAGTTGAAGATAAAGTGGCTGAAATTTCCCAAATTGCAACAAAAGCATAAATTTACAAATTTAAGATATTCAAATCATCAAGTAAAATAAGCCTGAAAAAGGCCATTCCAAGGCAAATCGTAGTCAAATTGTTTTCATCCAAGGATAAAGAGCACATCTCAAGAACAGTACGAGAAAAGCAACATTTTATATATATATGAGAAATAATTATATTAATTCTCATCAGAAAATATAGAGGTCAAAATCGAGTAGAACAGTATCTTCAAAGTACTGAAAGAATAAAGCAAAGCATTAACCCAGATTTCTGCATGCAGTGAAAATATTCTTTAAGAATTAAAGAAAAATAATGGCATTTCAAGTAAAATGAAATAGAAGTTACAAAATTTGTCACTTAAAGAACGTCATTATAAGAAATGATAAAATGAGTTCTTCATGCTGAAAGGAAATTTTGACAGGTGAAAACTGAGATTTTCAGAATGGAATAAAAAGTATACAATATGATCCTTTGAAACATGAATAACTGAAGTAGAAATACATAACAAAAGATAAGAAAGAAAGATTCAAAGTGACCTCTGGGTTAGTTTACATATCTGTATAAATATCAAAACACTTTTTGCTCTTTTCATCGTAATTTCTTTATAATTTATGCGATTGCTAAAGTAAAATGTGTGACATTGTCTTCTGGGATTAATGTCACATGTAGGTGTAATAAATGTAACAATAATAATGTAAAGCAAGGGTAGGCACACTTATCATATAAAGGATCAGATAATAAATGTTTTAGGCTTTGCAAGTCACATAGTATCTCTGTTACATGTTCTTATATTATACTTTAAATTCTGGGGTACATGTGCAGATTATGCAGGTTTGTTACACAGGTATACATGGCCCATGGTGGTTTGCTGCATCCATACCCCATCATCTATATTAGGTATTTCTCCTAATGTTATCCTTCCCCAATCCCCCTGCTATCCCTCCCCTAGCTCCCCCACCCCGGGACAGGCCCCGTGTGTAATGTTTATAATCCTTTAAAAATGTATAAACATTCTTAGCTCAGTAATTATACAAAAACTGGTTGCAAGATAGATTTGGCCTATGGGTCACAGTTTCCTAACCCCTGGCAGATACCCATGTGGAAAACCAAAATGAACCTTTACTATTACCTCACATGATGCTCAAAAATTAATTGAAGATAGATCATAAAGCAAAAGTAAATGCTAAAACTACAAAACTTCTAGAAGAAAATATAGGAGAACATCTTTATGACACCGTAAATGACAAAGATTTCCTGGACAGAACACAAAAGGCACTTATCATTTAAACATGGATAAACTAAACTTTATGAAATTTAAAAATGCCCTTCAAAAACACCATTCAGGAAATGAAAAGGCAAATCACTGACTGGAAAATCATATTTGGGATATATAAAAATTTTTAAAAATCAGTAAGAAAAAGACAATTCAATAAAAATAGGCAAAGATGAGCATATACTCCATAGAGGAAGAAATATGAACTGCTGCTATTCACATGTATTCAGCATTATTTGTTATCAGGGAAGAGCAAAGTAAAACTACATTAGGAGGGGTTTGTTTGAGATAGAGTCTTGCTCTTGTTTCCCAGGCTGGAGTGCAGTGGTGGGATCATAGCTTGCTGTAACCTCAAACTCCTGGGCTCAAGCCATCCTCCCACCTCAGGCTCCTGAGTAGCTAGGCCTACAGACACATGCCACAATAATCAGCTAATTTTTTTTTTTTTTTTTAATTTTAGTGGAAACAAGTTCTCACTCTGTGGCCCAGGCTGGAAGAGGGTGATCTTAAGGTGAAAAGTTTATGGGAACTCTCTGTACTATCTTTTAAAATTTTATATAAATCTGAAGTTATTTCAAAATAGTTTTTAAAAATTAGATTCTACCATATACTCACCAGAATACTGAAATAAAATCTACCAAGAACACCAAATATTGACAAGGACATGGAGCAAATGGACCTCAACTTTCCTACATCATGGGTAGGCATGTAGAATTGTACAAACCACTTCAGCAAACATTTGAAAACTTCTTAAAAATTAAGCCTATGCCTACTCTCTGACCCAGCTGCTAGATTCCTAGACATTCGCCACTAAGAACTAAAAATATTTGTCTACAAAATGACTTTCACATAAATGTTCATAGCAACAATATTCAACATAGCCCCAAACAAAAACAACCAATTGTGGCATATTCATACAATGAAATGTTAGTAATAAGAAACAATAAACAACTAATACATGCAATGACAGATAAATCTCAAAAATGTAAAGAAAAGTTAGACACAAAAATGTAGTGTATGCTTCCATGCATATGAAGCGCAAGAACTGGCAAAACTAACCTGTGGGAATAGCAAACAGAACAGTGGTTGCTGATGGGTGTAGAGAGAAATTGACTGGGAGAAAACACAAGATAACTTTTCAGGATTGTAGACATCTTCTATAACTTTATTGAGGTTGTCATTATATAGTAATATAAATTTTTTGAAATTCATATATTTTACACTTAAGATATGTATATTCTACTATATGTAAATTTCACTTCAATATTAAAAAGAAAGAAAATGTAAGTCTTAAGGAGGCAAAATGAATTACTCACAGTTGTATTTTAAATTCATGCAGGTGCCTTGAGACTTAGATCCCACTGTCTCAACAAACACCTTTATACTAGGTAACTGGTACTCCAACAATTCCATACTCTTAGCACTTCAAGTTCAGTATCAAATGTATGAAAGGCCATCCCACTGTATCTTCCAGTTTCTCATCTTCTTTCTTCAGGTGCAGATCGCAAATGTATTTTCAACTATAAATAGAATGTGAGTTCTTCATAGAACACTTCACCTTTGCTCTTCAACTTATTCAGGCCATATTCCCAATGGCAAGAATTATAAATGCATTTCAACTACCACACTGGGTTTGTAACGTTTGAAGGAAAGGCCAAATAGGAAACTGTCAACCTTTTTCTGGAGAAGCAAAACAGTAAGACAGGCACAGGATATTGTAACCCAGCGCTTAGCCTGTCGTGTTATAACATAACTAAAGGCTATTTTTCACTTGCTTTGCTTTAATGACCAAGGATTTTGGTTTTCTAAATTGCTACTGTCCAAGCATCCCCTGATATAGATGTAGTCCAAGAGGTTGAAGGGGTCCTAAGGGAATACAGCTACAGCCCCTGACAAATACCTCAGATCCTAGAATATGCCAGCTCTACAGAATGATTGATGGTATATTCTCAGTATTACTTCAAACTTCATAAAGTGCTTGCAAACACAGTTACCACTTCAGCTACATCCTCCCAGCTTGTGAACTTGCTAAAAAAAATCTGCTTCGTAATAATAGCAGCAATACATTTATTAAACACTTGAATCAAGCACCACTGTGTGTTGTTTTATTTTATCTTCCCGCAATAACCTTATTACATAAACATCACTATAATCATATCCACTGCCATATGAAAAAACTGAGATATGGAGAAGTTAGAAGTCACACAATTAGCAAGTGTCAGAGCTGAGATTTCAACTGATCGCCTGACAGCAGCACTCTTACTCAAACACTAAGTGATGCTGCTTTCTTGCTAAATCTTTATCATGCCCATAATTTGGGTTTGCCTGCAAAAAAAGTTTGAGCCATGAATGCAGCCCTGGACATTTTATTGACCATGACGGGAGGAAATTGTTTCAAGGAAAGAAAAGGTAGAGAATCACAAGGAGAATCTAGCTATCAAAATATTTACCTGAATAGTCTCTGTAATCAGTGTAAACCAGGCAAGGGAAATAATAAGTTATTGCCCAGGGACTCCATCCCATGAGCATCCAGAAAGACAAGAACTCCTTGACAATTCAATGTATAGCCATAAAAGGTTTTCATTGTAATGCTTGCTTTCTTATTCAAGTGATTAACTCCAGTTGTAAATATTTGGAGACCTCAAGGTAAACCCTTGATGGAAATGTGGCATGTCTTGCAAAGTGTTAAAGAAAACGGGACCAGGATGTGAGAATTTATTTCTTCTTAGGCAATACACTGAAGTACCTCTGGGTCCAGCTCTTAAAAGCTGATTCTTCCATTCTCAAGTAAGCAGTGAAGCCATGTTTTTTCAGAATAAGAAGATACTTCTTTCAGTTTGTGTGACAATTGTGAAGAAGAATTTTTCAAGTTTTCCTGAACACTTTTCCATATTTGTTGCAATAATAGAAGACTATTCAAATTAACCTCATCCATTCAGATACTTAACATCACTATATTCACATTCAGAGATAAAACCAACTTTTCTATCTGAAGAGCTTCTTATTAACTCTTCTTATCTGGTCAGATTTCACTAGGCAGATCACAGGAAGTCGTAGATCCTAGCATTGCCCGGATATTGGACTTTCGCCCACATCTCTGCCTGGGAACTGCCCGCTGAGTTATTGCTGTCAGAAAAGTATGCAGTGTGTCTGGGCTTTGGGGTTATCTGATCAGCAGAGGCATTGGTGAGTAAAGTTTATTTTTTCCCCTAGCCAAAGAATTATAAACTCAGAGTCTTAGCCCCAGAATAACCTAAAAAGTCATCATGTCCAACTTCCAGTCAATGTCTATGTCACTTGAATAGCACTTTTAGGTTCCTGGAATAATAATAGAATAGAAATAAACTTGAGTGCTTACTGTATACCAGAGATGATGTTTTATACATAAACTCATTTAATATTCATAATATCAATCTGAGGCTGAAATTATTTTGCAGATAAAAAAACTAAAGCTCGGAAATGTTTTGACCAAGTCTGCATGGAAGTGGCAGGACCAAGATTCAAACCCAGGTCTGTGTGGAGCCCACACATTTAAACACCAAGTTGTTCCTCATAATTCAAATATCTGGGACAATTCAGTCTCATATTCCATTGTGTTGTTTCTAAAAGTTAACTCCTATTTATCAGAATACCCGTATCAGTGTTGGATTCAGAAAATTTAGTTATCATGCTTCTTACTTCTTATTTAATCCCTTCCTCTTTTACCAATAACAACAAATCTTTCATTTCTAATATTAGCCCTGTATTAAATGGTGAGAAAACAATGTTGATTAGCAGACACAAAAACCTGATCATCAAATCATGAAATCCAAAGACAAAATAAAAGCCTCTCTTGAAAAAAATAAAACAGGAAATTAAGAACTAAGGATAGACCTGCAATAACTATTAATAAGTTAGCTGCAGCTGGACATGGTGACATGCTTTTATAATATCAGCTACTTGGGAGGCTGAGGTGGGACAATCCCTTGAGCCCAGGAGCTCCAGTCTACAATGAGCTATGATTGAGCCACTGCACTTCAGCCTGGGCAACAGAGTGACACTCTGTCTCTAAAAATCAATAACGAAATAAATAAAATAAGGTAGCCCCAAAAGTTCCACTGAGTTCCAATTTAAATAGACTAAAGTTCCCCTAGTAAAAATGCATCTCTATTGTTCACTAGGTTCTATAGCATAGAGTGGGAAGACTTATTCGTCTGGCTTGTTTAAAGTTATCTGTCTTCAGAGCTCATGTCCCCTTCTGCTTGCTAGATGATGGCCTCTTCTAGGGCAGGAACTATCTTTTATTTATCTCTGTTTCCTTTCAAGTATCTATACATTTCTCTTTCCAACATTTATTGTGCACCCTTATTGTTCTTAATACTGTACTGAGCCCTGGGTACACATGAAAAAAACAGTCTCTGACTCAGTCTGATGGCAAAACAGATCTCTAAACCAATAGCTGCAATTTAATAAAGAATGCTTTAATATCCAATAAAAGTATGCGGAGAGTGTTGTCAGAACATAGCAGATAGCACAAGGTCATGCACATCGCAGATTCTTAATATCCATTTGTTAAATTTAATTTACTCAAAGAGAAGAAGAGCTTAGCTCAGTAGAGGGGAACTCTGACATACGAGATAGATCAAGACCATAACAAGTCTCTAAAACCAACTGTCTCTCAGTTCAAGTTCCCTTATGTCTCACACTTAATTTCCAAAATTAAGACCAGCATATACAGAGTGCTCTGGCTATTAAAACACAGAACCCAATTTTCTATCTTTAAATATTCTTACTCCAGGATTTCACTCTGCAAGTGTAATATTGTATTATCATATATCCCAGAAATAAGTTTTAAGTGGTTTGGAACTGACAATAGTGGTAGAAGTGATGGAACTCAAACTTTCATGTTTAATGCTAGTTAAAGCTTCAGAGTTAGAGAGGGTGTGGGTAGGGGATATTTACCATGGGTAGATGAAAAGTGACAAGCTAGAAGATATATAAAGTTAAGAGCCTCTGAAGACAGGGAATAGACAGTTGTATAGTGCTGGCTGGCTGAAAATAGTCAGTAAATAGTTGGTGTTGCCAGTACAAGTAAATAGCAAACAGGAGTAAGTCATCAGTGAGCAGTTGATGAAAACCAGTTATGGAAGTAGATTAGGGGTTGTTTTGAATAGTTATTAGGGAAAATGTCTGCATGAGATACCAATAGGAAAGGAAAAGATCTGGAATCGCTGCAGGAAAAAATAACTGGACACACATGAGATCTTTTTATACCCACTCTCTGTCTCCCTGTGTACCTGCTCTGTGCTCATGTTTCTTTCCTTTGTTGCCCTGATCCTTCTCTTTGCTTCATCATTTTCATCAAGCAAGTATTTATTAGTGCCTCTTATGAATAAAGCATTATAACATATAAGAAGGTAAATGATACAGGGTCCCTGCCCTCAAAGAACTAACAATCTAGAGAGGCAGATAAATATGCACTGTTTATATGGAATTAACTACAATTTAATTATGAAGGTGGCATGTGCTCTAACAGAGGGGTAAAGGAAAACAAAATACTGTGAAAGAATATTGGAGAAAGATATTGATTCTGACTCAGGAGAAGCACTTCTTGAGGAGAATAAGCAAAGACAAAGGAATAGCTAGAATTTTAATAGAATAAAAATAGGCAGTCATTCTTGTCAGAGGGATTTGAGAAAAGTCATAAAATGTGGCATGTTTGAGGAATGGTGGGAATGGAATACGTAAGAAGAACAACTCATTCTAGTTTGCCAGGGATTTCCCAGGTTTTGGCAATGAAAGTGCTGCATCCTGGAAAACTTCTCAGTCCTGTGCAAGCAGAGATGATTGGTCACCCTAAATATTCATGGGACATTGGGCATATGCATCATAGGGAGTACAAAAAAATGAAGGAAAAACCAAGAGTCAGTGAAGGCAATCTGCAGAAAATTAGGTTGAAGACAGGACATAAAAGTACCAAATGTCAGGCTAAGAAGTCATGACTTGGTATTTTTTTATACTTAAAATCATGTTTAATAATTAACATTTCAATATTTTAACTTACAAATGACTCAGACATTCTATTAATATTACTTAACATGGCTTGAATATTTTATTTATTTTATTTATATATTTTTATTGCAAACACATTCTTTTTTTTTTTTTTACTTGTTTTTACAGGCAGTTGACAATAAAACAGAGGTTTTGGATAGGGGAGTAGTGTAATCAAAACATAAGACTACTCTGGCAAAAATGTCCAGGGCAGATGAAAGGCATAAAAATCTACTTTGGAGCCTATTTTTAAAATCCTTGCAAAAGACATACAGAAGACTTTTTTTATAGTGAAATATACTTTCTTTTATTATTATTATTATTAATTATTATTATACTTTAAGTTCTTGGGTACATGTGCAGATCTTGCAGGATTTTTACACAGGTATACACATGTCATGGTGGTTTGCTGCCTCCATTCCCCCAGTCACCTACAACAGATATTTCTCCTAATGTTATCCCTCCCCAATCTTCCCACCCCCTGTTATTCCCCCCAGCCCCCCAACCCCCAATAGACCCCAGTGTGTGATGTTTCTTTCTCTGTGTCCATGCGTTCTCATTGTTCAACACCCACTTATGAGTGAGAACATGTGGTGTTTGGT
>NW_016107736.1:1812842-1816798 GCF_001604975.1 Cebus imitator | reverse complement strand
TTGAACTAATTTACACTCCCACCAACCGTGTAAAAATGTTCCTATTTCTCCACATCCTCTCCAGCATCTGTTGTCTCCAGATTTTTTAATGATTGCCATTCTAACTGGCATGAGATGGTATCTCAATGTGGTTTTGATTTACATTTCTCTAATGACCAGTGATGATGAGCAGTTTTTCCTGTTTGTTGGCTGCATGAATGTCTTCTTTGGAAAAGTGTCTGTTCATGTCCTTTGCCCACTTTTCGATGGGGTTATTATTTTTTTGTGTGTGTAAATTTGTTTTAGCTCTTGACACACAGAAGACTTTGACGAGGAAAACTATAATGGGTATGGAGCAGAGAAGCCATATTGAAAAGACAGTGCAGTGGCAAAAATCGCTGAACCTTACTGACTGACATGGGAAACTGTAGAAAGGAGGGATGATGACGATGGTTTATTGGGAAAATTGAGATACCATTGGCAGGAATAGAGAAGTAGCAATGATAGTTTTAAATGGAATGGTGACAAGTATATTTTAATTTAATTTCCAACAATCTGGGGTTGGGAAGCCAAATAAACATGTGACTCATGAGCTAAAGAAGATGCCTGACCTCTAGTTATAAGCTTTGGGAGACATGAGTATAAGAATTAGATTCAGATGTAAGTCTAATTATATCTGAGAGGTCAGATATGACCATCTATGGAAAGAGTAAAGTTACAGAAATTAGTAAGAAATATATGGTGGTCATTAGAATTTGTGACAAGTACTCCAGTTCTCACCTCTTTCCAGGTACATGACAGCATTGCCATGTGATTGCTTTTGCCAACTAAATGTCAGTAAAAGTGACTTATTCACATCCAGGCAAAAGCTTCAAGGGGCCATATAGAATTCCCTGTGCTTCTTTTGTCCTGCATCAGCAATCATTAAAGCAGGTGTCAAGAAGAATCTCTCAATCAGTCTGGGTTCTTGGGTGACTTCCATGAGAGGAGATGAATGTCTGATTAATATGTAGCATGAGCAATAATTAAACCTTTGTTTTTTCAAGCCCCTTAAACTTTAGGGGTTTTTATTGCTATAGAGCAAGCTGGCTTTATCTTGAATGCCACTGAAAGCTTAGAAATACATAAATTTAGAAGTTAGAAGAAAGAGGAAACTGACAAGGGACTCTTTCATGAGGATAGAGCAGAAGAGCCATGCTGAAAAAAGAGTGCAGTAGCAAAAATCACTGAACCCTTGTGGTTTTTCAGTAAAGTATACAATTTACAGTAAAAGAATAAGCAGAGGTGAGAGGTACATAAAGCAAAAATGAATCTTAGAAGACAAAAGAAGAAAAATTCAAGTGAAGGTATTAAGTAGTGTTAGATGAAATGAATCAAAGACTGAAAAATAACATTGGATTTGGTCATTAGTAGTACATTGGGTTACTTTCAGTTGTGTGTTAGAAACAGAAGCAAGGGTCTGAGAAGTTAACAGGGAGTGTGTAAATGGAGCTAATTAATAAGGATAACCATTTTTAGAAACTTGGTAAAGAGAGAAAATTCTTTAAGCATTGTCCTGCCTTCCTTTGGATAAGCATGGTTTCTTCTCTCTCTTTCCATCTCTGCTTACTCTCCTTCCTCCCTATTCTCCTGGTTCTCTCCTTCTTCTAGATCACCCTCTTCTCTCTCCTGCCTTCTCTATGCCGCTGTGTCTTTCTGCCTCTTCTTCCCTATGATGGCATCATAACTCTCACAGCTGAACAGAGGGGACCTAGTTCAGCCTGTGGTCCAATACAGGAGACCACTATATTTTATTGTTGATCAGGCTGAAATTAAACGTTGCATCACTGAAGCAGTGAGCTCACTAA
The DNA here is from genome assembly GCF_001604975.1 of Cebus imitator. Lineage (NCBI taxonomy): Eukaryota > Metazoa > Chordata > Mammalia > Primates > Cebidae > Cebus > Cebus imitator. The sequence continues at coordinate 1,814,972 of NW_016107736.1, read as the reverse complement.
TTCATGGAACTCCCTATTGTCAGATAAATCTAGCTATCTAGACAGAAATCTTGTCTCCTACTCAGCTGAACTCGGCCTCCCTTTAACTTTTTCCCAGTCCTAATTCTACCCTCCCTATACCGTATCAGAAATGTTAATCTCTTTTATACCTTGTACTCGGCATTCATGCTCTCTTTTCTCTTTGCCCATTCCTCATCCTCATCTCTTCATTATCTCAGTGATGACCTTCAACTATTAAGAAAATATTAATTTTATCATTAATATCCCCAGTTTTATTAAGTGATTGAATAAATGGGCCTTACTTCTAAAAATATACATAATTTAGATCTAGATATATAGATACACCTTCATGCAGAACACTAAATTTGTAACATTGCAAACAACTTAGGTTAAAGTGTACTTTAAACTATTTTGTGTGTGTGTGTGTGTGCACGGTGAGTCATATAAAGAAGTGTTATCCTTTCTTTGAAAAAAGAAGAATTTTAAGTTTACAGGGAAAGAGTTAGATTGAGAATTTTTAAATCATCATCTTCTTTTTTCACAAACAAAACCATTAAAGTTGTTAAATGTTTTTTTGTTTTTTGTTTTTTTTTTTACTTATATATGTCCACTGACTTATACGTGGGAATTGGGTCAGTTATGCTCAGTGGTAAAGCTTCTTATACCTAATTTAGGTCACTTCTAGAATAATAAATTCATATAACTCAATTAAGAGAGTAAAGGAGCTTGGTGGACATCACTCAACCCTGCACTCTCTTTTTGTTGTTGTTGTTTTTGTTTATTCTTTTAACCCTGCACTCTCTTGAACTTTCCTCTGTATTTCTGTCAAACACTGAATCCTTAGCTTGAATAGGCTATTCTGGTGCTCTTATGAGGGCTTATTGTCAAGAATATAGAGATGATGGGAAATAAGTTCCAACACTTAAACTGTTTATAAAGCTCTTCTCTGACTGAATATTGTTCCCAACTTTAGAGAGTAAAGATAGGTGTCAAAAATGCAACTACTGAATTCCTAGGCTCCCTTACACCTTAAAAAGAGGCAACAAGCTTGACTACGGTGAAATCTTGGCTGTATTTCTTCTTCCAGAAACAACAGTCTTGTGTTTGCATATCTTTATGATTTTCACAGCATTTTCCTACACGTTATCTTGTTGGAATTTCACAACTCTATGAAGTAAGAAAGGCAGGTAGTTTTCTTTATTCTGTAGATTATGAAACTGCTTCTCCCTTGGGCCACATAGCAAGTAAATGGTTAAGCCAAAACTAAAATGTCCTTACTCTGTACTCTTTCCTATGATTCACACTGGTCCTTTGAATAGTAATTGAGTTACATGATAGTATGATAGTATAGTTATGCTGGGCAAGGATTGCATGTGATTCCACAGAAAGCAAGAACCTAAGGTGGCAGAGAGCTGCCCTTGGCACATCTCTGACTCCTCTTCATGGTCACATCTTTTTCTAAGTTCCTTGAGTTTTATGACTAGGTCTTCGGTTTCTGCTGTATCTCTTACCTTCTTGTGCCAAACAAACTGTTCTCTAAAAACAGCAGATGCTCAAGACCGGAAGTCCAACTGGAAGCAAAATAATTTTGATTTTGTTACCTAGGCAAAGACAAGGGAACTGTTCTGTTTAGAGTTTGAGTTACTTGCATCTAACAGCTTCTAACATCATTCTGGGTCAAGTAAATGCCTTGGCAAGTGTAGAAATTTCTTTGAAGAACTCGACTTCATCAAAACCCCTCATTATCGACATGGAATCAGGTATAGCCACGCAAACAAATCTCAATTTTAAAATGCCCATGTTTGTTGCAACCTCAAAACCCTTGTGTCACCCATTCATTATCAATAGCAATGTTTGCATCTGGATGGTGGCAGGAGTTTGGGCCCATCCTCGTCACACCAATCTAATTCTGTGACCACACTGTAGTCAGCCATTTTACATGCCAGCGCCAAGTAATCTTCAAACTCACTTGCTCTCATGTGCTAGCTAAAGAGATCCTGATGTTTGCCAGTGGTGTATTAGTACTATTCCTGCGTTTTAGGTTCATTATGCTCTCCTATTTCCATAGTGCTGTGACTGTTCTGAAGATCTACTCTGTAGAGGGCAGACTCGAGGCCTTTTCTTTTTTTT
>NW_016107736.1:1808386-1811182 GCF_001604975.1 Cebus imitator | reverse complement strand
CTGATATCCAAAATTTACAAAGAACTAAAGCAGATTTACAAGAAAAAAACTAACAAGCCCATTCAAAAGTGGGCAAAGGATATGAACAGACACTTTACAAAAGAAGACTTGAGGCCTTTTCTCCCTGTGGCTCCCGCTTGACTGTGGTCATCATTTACTATGGGACAACAATCTGCATGTACATGCATCCATACTCCCACTCTTCTCAAGATGAGGATAAGATCATTTCAGTGTTACATGGAGCAGTAACACCCATGCTGAACCCACTTATTTACACTCCAAGGAACAAGGATATAAAACATGCCCTAATGAAGGTGGTCAAAGGAAGCATACAGGTCTGATGAGCTTAGGTGTCTTGCTCAGCATTCTTTTCAATGAATCACCAATCCTTTCATGTCTTACAATTTTCCACAAAGTAGAGTTGAATCAAAGATGAACCTATCTCAGACCCCGTCAAATAGGGGTCTGTTGTTTTCAAAAGACTTTCTCCATGACAGCTTCATCTTTAAGGATACTCCAGGCATGGATCTTGAAAATAGTTCTCCAGTATACTATTTATTTAGGAATTTATTCCTCACTGATTGTAATAATAACCAAGGAGAAGCAGGTGCTAGATCTTGGGACAGAACTTACAGATAATAAAATGATTTGCAAATACATACACACACACAACACACACACAGACACACACAAACATTTTATACTCCTAGGTCTTTAATTCATTACCCTTTGAGGTATTCATACTCTACATAGTCCTAAAAGAGAAACAGAGATGAATGTCAGAGGAATAGACAGTCCAGCCTCTCTGATGCCACATAAAAAGAAATTGGTCACTTATACATAAACAGTATACCTCAACATACCTAATTCCTGCTTATAAACTATCCCTTCTCCAAGAAGTTTAATGGGAATAGCACTGAATACATAAATTACTTTGGGCAGTATGGCCATTTTCATGACATTGATTCTTCCTATCCATGAGCATGGAATGTTTTTTCCATTTGTTTGTGTCCACGCTGATTTCCTTGAACAGTGGTTTGTAGTTCTTGAAGAGGTCCTTCACATCTCTCATTAGCTGTATTTCTAGGTATTTTATTCTCTTTGTAGCAATTGTGAATGAAAGTTCATTCATGATTTGGCTCTCTGCTTGTCTGTTGTTGGTGTATAGGAAAGCTTGTGATTTTTGTACATTGATTTTGTATCCTGAGACTTTGCTGAAGTTGCTTATCTGCTTTAAAAGTTTTTGGGCTGAGACTGTGGGGTTTTCTGTGTATAGGATCATGCCAAATGCCCATCAGTGATAGACTGGATAAAGAAAATATAGCGTATATATACACCACAGAATACTATGCAACCATAAACATAAATGAGAATATGTCCTTTGCAGGGACATGGATGGAGGTGGAAGCCATTATCCTCAGCAAAGTAACACAGGAACAGAAAACCAACACCACATGTTCTTGGTTATAAGTGGGAGCTGAACAATGAGAACACATGGACACAGGGAGGGGAATAACACACACTGGGGCCTGTTGGTGGGGGTGGCAGCAAGGGAAGAGAGAGCATCAGGAAAAATAGCTAATTAATGCTAGTTTTACTACCTAGTTGGTAGGTCACAGACAAGCTCTGAAGCAGCTAAATAGCCACAGTGTTTGCCTAATGAAAGAAAAAAGATATGGCAGGAAAGTTTACTCTCCACATCTTCCCCAATTTACCATTTATTCTTGCTATGTCTGCTGCAACAAGTTTCTAATTTCACATCCTAGAACCAGATCAGAATGACTTTGGGTTATCGCTTTGTTTTGCCTACCTTAGCACCTCCCTATCTGCTTACAGAAATAAAGGTCCAGAAAGTAAAGGGAGAGCCTTTTGTCTTCCAGGAGCTTATACTCTGAAAAGGACCAGATGAGTCTTGAAAAACTAAGACTAGGAGAATAAGAAATTTAGTAAGTCTTACATGTGCATATGCCACCTAATCAAGGCAGCTTCTATGCTACTGCCAAATTAGCTTTCTCCAATGCCCTTCCCTCCTAGGCAGTTGGCCTTGCCTACCCACTGCTGGCTGAATTAAATAGGTAGGGGTGTGGCACTGGTTCCTAAGAAGGTAGAGCTATAATACATACAGTATATATTTCTATGTCAAAAGCAACAAGGACACCAAGTTGGTGAGTCAAAGCAACATCCACAAGGAAAAGTGGAATTTCAAACATATGGGAGAATACATATACATACAAAGACATGGCAAGTCCAGAGTACTAGAGACAGGGATTGATGTAAGGGTCTCCAAAGCAAAGTGGATCAGGTCACAGGAACAGAGGCTATGGAGTTAAGAAGTGTGAAGTGGGTTGACTTAAAAGGGCAGGTTGTTGTAGACTCCTGGATTTCAAACTTTATAAATCACTTAGGGAATCTTGATAAAATGCAGAATGTGATTAAAGAGGCTGGGTGGGGAAGCTGAGATTCTGCATTCCTAACATGTTCCCAGATGATTCCAGTGCTGCTAACATGTGGACCATGCTTTCGAATATCAAGAGTATGGGGAGTCCCATCTAGAAAACACTAATATGATAAGGTAAGCATGAAGACTTTATTCAACTAATACTTTACTGGTGATAGGGGAGAGAAAGGCTTATGGACATAAAATCACATACAAGTACACATTTAGATATTTTATTTTATAAGTCAAATGCCTTTCTATAACACTGAGAATAAAGTTTTTCACAGAGGACACATTTCCACCGTGGACATTATTCAAGACCCTACAGTGTACATGACAATGACTCAGTGTTGCTTGTC
>NW_016107736.1:1741245-1808175 GCF_001604975.1 Cebus imitator | reverse complement strand
TCCTTAGTAGAGACAGGGTTTCACCATGTTGACCAGGATGGTCTTGATCTCTTGACCTCGTGATCCACCCACCTCGGCCTCCCAAAGTGCTGGGATTACAGGCTTGAGCCAATGCGCTCGGCGTGTTGCTTGTCTTAATCTTTAATGATGTTGTTTACTAAATGACATCTATACTGGGATTTCCCCAGAGGACAGTGAGGCATTTGCTACATGGACAGGGACTTGAAAGCCATATTTTTGGCATTAATCTAAAAAGGACAAAGCAGTGGCCCAGTAACTTAACATCATAAATCTAGAAAAATGTACTCACTCTTGAAGCCAACATTACTATTTTTAAATCATATAAGAAGCTCTGTTTTCTTCAACTAAACACTCTTTCTTATGATAATAACAAATATTTGTATAAAACAGAAATTTACAAATTATTTTCACGTATGTTGTCATATTTCATATTTACAACAAACCTATGAGTTAGATAGGCCAAATATTAGCCTCATTTTCAGAAGAGAAAAAATGACTCAGAGATATCAAATGATTCACTAAAGAGTGCAACTTACAGTTGGGTGTTATGATTAAATTAAGGATCATTTCCATCATACATCTAAGATTGGGTCTTAAATTGTTGTAAGGTAAACTCTTGATTGTCCTTCCTTTTGCTGGTGTGTTCAAGCATTCTCATCACACAAGGAAAGAAATTCATGTTGGTCAAGGAGTTAAATACTATACCATAAAACCTAGGAGCTGTATGAGAAGTGTATTACTTGTTTCACTCCACCTACCACGGGGTCATCGAGTATGGGAATACTGCCTTTGTTGTTAATTTCTGTGTCATTTCCAGTCTTTGATCTTTGAAATACTTATCTCCCATGGCAGGAGTTACTTTGCCTACCTGTCTTCATACTAAACTCCACCTCAATTCCAGTCATGAACTTGGGAAAGGGGTATATAGAAAACTCTATGTACTTTTGTGATTTCAATTTCAGGACATTCAACTTCTATCCCATATTTGACCCTGTGTCCCAACTGACCTCCATTACCTTTTTTCCAATTAGTTCTTTGGTTCCTGGTCAACTGCCCAGTCCAGGACCTCTAGTACTCAGAAGCAACCTTACTCTTGCCAACAGCATTCTCACCATCTTTCCAGAGATTTGAATCCTACCTGACCTGCAGTAGAGCTTTCTGCTGTCAAAATTCCTGAATTATGACTGCCTGCCTGGACTGCTGAGTACTGCATCCCACACACACTGGATTTTTTATCACGATGCCCCGTCAATATGTCTGGATAAGCTTTCAATTTTACTGAATCCCCAATTCTGACTGCTGGTCTGCATCCTCTGTTTGTTTATTTTGATAATGTTTGCCTAAATTATGCCTTTTCTACCAGAGCTTATATCATAGTCTGGATTTAAGGCAGAGCAATTAAGTGCAGTTGTTGTGGTAAGAATGCAATTCCAGGGGGTAAGAATGAGGGACATGGGTAATAAGTCAAGGCAATAGGGAAAGACAATTTGAGGATGCATTACTGAGCTGACCTCAGCTGAGACTGATTGCTTAATCCCATTGAATTTTTTAAAACGTTGGAGCAACTCAATTTCATTCATGAGTAGAAACAAGGAGGATGAATTTATCTGCCATCACTTATCTCCCAATGGACAAAGTTTCATGCATTCACTCAGTGCTTCATGATTCCAGGTTGTACATCTATAGGCATTGTATCAGCATTAAGTGTAGTCCTACAGTTAAATTCACCAGCAATCCTATCCTGAGACGCATACAACGAGGGCATAAGGTGAGGTATTATCAGGGTACACTTACATAAAGTATGTTGAAACCCACACAGCCAATTGCTATAATGACCATTGAAAATAGCACATAGGTAAAGCTGAGATTTGCAAACAGGTACCTAAGACATCCCAGCACCTGAAGATGGTCTTTTGTCCTTCTGCCAGATCCACCCAAATGCCTAAGTATTCTAAATCTTTTCCTTTTGTTGCCTCTATCTGACATCTTTAATGAGCCCATGTCTAGACATATCAAATATCCGTATGTCATGGGGATGGCTGGTTAAAATGACAATAAGAAAAACCATTTGGAAAAATATTTCAACAGAGGGGAAAAGCACTATGAGAAAAGAAAGTTGGAACCAGAACTCAGGCTCTGCCTACTGAGGTAGACTCACCTATTTGGATGGATACCACTTTTTTATCAAGCAGGTACCTGGCCCATTTTTTTTTTTTTTTTTTTTTTTTTTTTTTTTTCCCATTTTTTTTTTTTTTTGCATTTTCATGGAATATTATGCAGCCTGGCCCATTTTATAAGCCTGGATGACTACCAGGATGTGGAGAACTGTAGAAAACAGTTTTGCAATGACAATTATATAACCTGGTGCTAGTAAAGTTTTTACTAGCTCATGTTGAAATGAAAAGAAAAGAAGTTGAAGTAATGAATTGTTCATAGTTTAATTCAATCATAAAGAGTATTCTAAGGTAATTCAATGAAGCACTATTTGCAGTATCAAAAGGTTGGAAATAATGGAGATGTCTATTAATAAGTGACTGTTTAAACAAATTTGATATATCCATAAATAAACTACTATACAGCTGTAAAAAGAATTAGAAAGCTCTTAATGCACTAACATGAAATGCTTTTCAAGATACCCTTTTTAGAAAAAAAAAATGTGAACAGAATGCCACACACATACATACACCCTTCCACACAAATAGACTTATTTGCATGTTTATACATAGAATATCTCTGGAATAATGCCCAAGGAACAAATAACTGGCTGCCTATAGAAAGGGAAACTGGATGATGAAGGGGCAGGATAAGAGGAAGCCTTTTTATTGTTGGTTTTTTTTAATTGATACATAATATTTGTATGTATTTATGGAGTACATGTGATATTTTGGACATGTATAGAATGTGTAAGGATCAAGTCAAGGTCTTTAGGGTATCCATTACTTCTAGTATTTATCATGACTATGTGTTGGGAATATTTCAAGTCCTCTCTTCTTATTGTTTTGTACATTTTCAATTTTGATTAGGGATTGTTCTTTGCTTCTAATTTGTTGCCCAATTTTTGCCTTAAAATAGTATTTTAAATGAAATCATAGGGTTAATACATTGTAGATAGTTGATTATTTCATTTTTAATTCTGTATATATTTACATAGCAAAATAAAAAGTTGGTGTATTAGTCTTTTCTCACACTGCTAATAAAGACATACCAAATACTGGGTAATAAATAAAGGAAAGAGGTTTAATTGACTCAAAGTTCCACGTGGCTGGGGAGACCTCACAATCATGGCAGAAGATGAAGGAGGAGCAAAGGCATGTTTTACATGGTGGCAGGCAAAGAGAGCATGTGCAGGGGAACTTCCCTTCATAAAAGAGTTAGATCTCATGAGAACAGCATGGGAAAGACCCACCCCATGATTCAACTACCTCCCACTGGATCCCTCCCACAACAGATGGAAATCATGGGAGCTATAATTCAAGATGAGATTTGGATAGGGACACAGCTGAACTATATCAGTTTTAAACTCATTTAAAAAAAAAAGTACACATATGTAAAATCCAAAATGTTGGAACCACTGCTTTAAGGTTCCTTCTGTGGAATTGTCTGTCTATTTACTGTTACCCTCTGACCTTGTGTCCCAGTTCTAAACCAGTGTCTCTGCCTTAGACACCTGCTTAGTAGCCCACTCTCTCAAGGAATCAGACCTCGCTATGCTTTTGTCACTCAATGTTCTTCACCATCACCACCACCTATGGATTAGCACCCTATCCCTGAAACGAGAAACTGTCACTGGGGCCATTCTACCTGCTGCTGGACCTCCCTACTGGACACAACTTGATTTATTTGCTGGAGTGGAATGCTAAGAGCAGATTGTGTCCCTGCCAAATTCATGTTAAAGCCCTAATTTCCAATGGGATGGTATTTGGAGATGGAGCCTTGGAAGGTAATTAGGTTTAGGTGGGGTCATGTGGTGACGTCTCTGTGATGGGATTAATGACCTTATACAAAGAGAAAGAGACATGAGATTTCTGTGTGTGTGTGTGTGTGTGTGTTTATGTGTGTGTGTATCCACCAAGGAATGGCCAAGAGAAGACGCAATCAGGAATAAGGCCTTTACCAGAACACAACCATGATGGCACTTATATCTTGAACTTCCAGCTTCCAGCACTACAAGAAATAAATTTCTGTTGTTTAAGACACCCAGTCAAGAATATGTTTTATAACAGCCTGAGTTAAGATGGTTTACTTGCTTTTTATTTTTAAGGAAGTAGGACTTTCTTTTTTTGTATGTCTTTTCCTACCCAGGTTTATTGAGGTATAACTGACAAATAAAAATGTACATATTAGGGTGTACAAGATGACGTTTTGATATACAGCTAGTGCTCGACTTACGACCACGATTGGTTCCGACAGACTGGTCGTAACACGATTTGGTTGTAAGTTGAGTAGGCTATATATACAGTACTGTGAAATGATGTTATAAAAATCTTTGTCATATTTTATCATAATTTTCTTTCATTATTGTTATATATCATAATTTTCTTTGTTCATTTTATGCCATTTGTATCATCTCTACACCATTTTGTTTCTTATTTTTACATTCGTCAGGTTTAAGTAAAACACTGCATTACCAGTACAACTGGCTTAATATTTGCAAAACATACAAAATTACAAAATACAGGTGCATACAAAAATACAAAATACAGGTGTAAAAAATACCATAGGAAACATTTTCCCAATTGCAAAACATATCAAAATATATAAACATGTACGAAACATTTTATTGGCCGCTGGTGCTTGGCTGCGGATCGTTGATGTCGTCATCTGAGGCAGCAGTTGGGGTTACCGGAGTTGGTTTTTTCATAAACATGGTGAGCTTTGTCTGAATTATATGTTTCTTTTTTTCTTCATAAATTTCATTATATGGACAAAACACATCGTGCGCCATCCGTTCAATCCTTGCAAATCGTTCGATGTTTGGGTCCATTGCTTCAAAATGTATAAGAAGTTTATTGGCAGGGGTTTGATGAAAAATATCTAAGACACAAAACACAAATTGCTGTACCGAGTCTGGGATAACAGTTGAAATGGTGCACACGGAGATGGTAGTGCTGCCGGAAGCTGGTCCACACTGTTGTACGCCCAGCTGGGCAATGTTTGCGCTGCCAGACGTGGAGCAGTCGTGTCTAGTGATTGTGGTCATAAAGTCAAATGGTCATAAGTTGCATAGGTCGTAAGTCGATCAATACCTGTATATGTATACTGTGAGATGTTACCACATCAAGCTAATTAACATATCCATCACTTTCTATGGTTACTTTTTTTGTGGTGAGAGTGCTTGAAATCTACTCCCTTGGCAAAATTTAAGTATGCAATACAGTGTTATTAACTATAGTTACCATGATGTACATTAGACCCCCCAAAATTATTCATTTCACAACTGAAGGTTTGTACCCTTTGACCAACAACTCCTCTTTTCCCCCACGCTTTAGCTCCTGGTAACCACCATTCTACTCTCCATTTCTATCACTTCAACTATTTTCTAGATTACACATATAAGTGAGATCATTCAGTATTTGCCTTTCTGTGTCTGGCTTAGTTCACTTAGCATAATGTTCTTCAGGTTCATCCATGTTGTCACAAATGGCAGGATTTCCTTCTTTTTGAAGGCTGAATAATACTCATAATACTCCATTATGTAAAGCTATATATACATATAAATACAGATATATAACTGTGTGTATGTGTATATATATATATATATATGCATATATATGTGTATATATAGATACACACAAACATCACATTTTTGTTTTCCATTAGTCTGTCGATGGACACTTAGGTTGTTTCTATATCTTGACTACTGTGAATAATGCTGCAATATGCATGGGAATGCAAATAATTCTTCAGATAATAATTTTATTTCCTTTGGATATATACTGAGTAGTGGAATTGCTGGATCATATAGTATTTATATTTTGAGTTTTTATAGGAACTCCATCCTATTTTCCATAATGGCTGTGCCAACTTACATACTCACTAATTGTGTACAAGAGTTCCCTTTTCTCCGCATCCTTGCCAATATTTCTTATCTTTTGGCTTTTAGGTAATAGCTATTCTAGCAGGTGTCAGGTGATATCTCATTGTTATTTTGAATTGTATTTCTTTGATAATTAGTGATTTTGAGCACCTTTTCATATACCTCTTGTCTATTTGTTATCTTCTTTGGAAAACTTTCTATTCAGACCTTTTGCCCATTTTTAAATTGGGTTGTTTCCTTGCTATTGATTTGTATGAGTTCCTTACATAGTTTGAATACTAACCCTTTTGGATATATGTCTTACTAATATTTTCTCCAATTCTGTAGGATGCTTCTTTATTTTGTTCATCAACAAACTTTTTTCTTTTACAACTTTTATTTTAGATTCGGAGGTACATGTGCAGATTTGTTACAAAGGTATATTGCATGATGCTGAGGTTTGGGGTTTAACTGAACCCATCACCCAGGTAGTGAGCATAGTTCCCAACAGGTATTTTTTTCAACCCTTGCCTCCCCTCTTTTCTCCCACCTCTAATAGCTCCCTGTGTCTATTTTTCCCATCTTTATGTCCATGTGTATCCAATGTTTAGCTCCCACTTCTAAATGAGAACATGCAGAATCTGGTTTTTTGTTTCTGTGTCAATTCACTTAGAATAATCGCCTCCAGTTGCATCTATGTTGCTGTAAAGAACATGATTTCATGTTTTCTATGGCTATATAGTATTCCATTGTGTATATGTACTACATTTTCTTTATCCAACCTATCATTGATGAATGCCTTGGTTGATTCTTTGTCTTTACTGTTGTAAATAGTGCTGTGATAAGCATATGGTTGCATATGTCCTTTTGATAGAACATTTTATTTTCCTTTGGGTATTTATTAGTCTATTTTCACTTCACTATAAGGAACTACCTGAGGCTAGGTAATTTATAAAGGAAAGAGGTTTAATTAACTCACAGTTATACGTGGCTGGGGAATCCTCTGGAAACTTACAATCATGGTGGAAGGTGAAGGAGAAACAAGCACCTTCTTCACAAGGTGGCAGAAGAGAGAGTGTGCAGGGGAAACTGCCACTTATAAACCAACAGATCTCATGAGAACTCCCTCACTATCATGAGAACAGATGGAGGAAACTGCCCCCATGATCCAGTCACCTCCCACCGGGTCCCTCCGTCGACATGCAGGAATTTCAGTTTGAGATGAGGTTTGGGTGTGGTCACAGGACCAAACCATATCAGGGTATATACCCAGTACCATTACTGGGTGCTGGTAATGGGATTGCTTGGTCAAATGATAGTTCACCACTTAGTTCTTTGATAAATCTCCACACTGCTCTCCACAGTGGCTGAACTAGTTTACATTTCCACCAACAGTGTATAAGTGCCCCCTTTTCTCCAAAGCCTCGCCAACATGTTATTTTTTTTACTTTTAAATAGTAACCATTCTAACTGGCATGAGTTGGTATCTCATTATGGTTTTGATGTGAATTTCACTGATGATCAGTGATGATGAGCATTTTTCCATACATTTGATAGCGATTTATATTTCTTCTTTTGAGAAGTACCTATTCACATCCTTTACCCACTTTGTAATGGGGTTATTTGTTTTTTGTTCATTGATTTAGGTTTCCTATAGAGTCTGGATATTAGACCTTTGTCAGATACAGAATTGGTAAATATTTTCTTTCATTCTACAGGTTGTCTATTTATTCCTTTGATAGTTTTTCTTGCTGTGCAGAAAGTCTTTCATTTAATTAGGTCCCACTTATCAATTTTTGTTTTTGTTGCAATTCCAATTTCTTTTGAGGACTTAGTCATAAATTCTTTCCCAAGGCTGGTGTCCAGAATGCTATTTCCTAGGTTTTTTTCTAGGATTCTTATAGTTTGAGGTTTACATTTAAGTTATTAATCCATCTCAATTTAATTTTTGTTTATGGTGTTAGGTAGGGGTCCAGGTTCATTCTTCAGCATATGGATAACCAGTTATCCCAGCACCCTTTATTGAATAGGAATCATTGCCCCATTGCTTATTTTTGTCAACTTTGTCAAAGATCAGATGGTTATGGATATATGGCTTTATTTCTGGGTTCTCTATTCTGTTCCATTGGTCTATGTGTCTGTTTTTGCACCAGTATCACGCTGTTTTGGTTACTGTAGCCTTGTCATATAGTTTGAAGTTTGGGAATAGCTATGTGGGGTCTTTGGTGTTACATAAAATTTAGCATTTTTGCATTTCTATGAAAAATTCCATTGGAATCTTGATGAGGATTGCATTGAACCTCTAAATCACTTTGAGCAGCATGTATATTTTAGCAATATTAATTTTTTCAATCTGTGAACACAGGATAGGTTTCTATTTATTTGGATCTTCTACAATTTCTTTAATCTAGTTTTTTTAGTTTTCAGTGTACAGATCTTCAACTCCATGGTTACATTTATTCCTAAGTATTTTATTCTTCTTGATGCTATTGTAAGTGGGATCATTTTTTGATAGTTCGTTGTTAGTGTATAGAAACACAATTGATTGTTGCATGTCAACAAAATTCAACATCCTTTCATGATAAAAAAAATAAAATAAAATAAAACTCTTAACAAAGTGAGTATAAAAGGAATGTACCTCAGTATAATAAGGGCCATCTATGACAAGCCTGCAGCTAACATACTGAATGGTAAAAAGCTAAAAGCTTTTCTTCTGAGAATAGAAGCAAAACAAGGATGCCCATTGTTACCCTATCTGTTAAACACAGCACTGGAAGTCCTAGACAGAACAACTAGGCAAAATAAAACAAATAAAAGGCATATAAACCATAAATGAATAAGTGAAGTTGGCACTGTAGCCAGGGTGACCTTGTCTCTAAAAAAGAGAGAGACCTTGTCTCTAAAAATTTTTTAGTAAAGTTGTACAAGCATCTCCATTATTTTAAAAAATGAAGTGAAATTGTCTCTGTTTGCAGGTAACATAATCTTATGTATAGAAGATTCTAAACTACCCCAAAACTAATACATTTAGTAAAGTTATGGAGTACAAAATTAACATATTTTCTTTCTTCCAGGTTTATTTAAGTATAACTGGTAAACAAAAACTGCATATGAGTGTATACAACTGAGTATATATATATTCATGTTATCATCACTATAATCAAGGCAATAAACATATCTTCACCTCCAAAAGTTTTCTTCTGTGCCCTTTTTGTTATTTATTTGTTTTTGGTAAGAATATTTCATATGACTATTTTAGATGTCTTACATAAGAGAAATCTTGCAGTATTTGTCCTTCTGTGACTGACTCATTTTACTTAGCATAATGTCTTCCAGGTTTATCTACGTTTTTGGAAATAGTAGGATTTCCTTCATTTTTATGGTTAATAGTGTTTTACTATACACACACACATACACACACACACACATACATATACACACTACATATATACACACACATATACATAACATTTTCTTTACATGTAGTATATATTTAGATAAAGAATATATAATACAATATTATACTACATTAAAAAAATTTTACATTAAGTTCTGGGATGCATGTGCTGAATATGCAGGTTTGTAGGTATACATGTGCCATGATGGTCTGCTGCCCCTATCAACCTGTCATCTAGGTCTTAAGCCATGCATACATTAGGTATTTGTCCCGATGCTCTCCCTCCCCTTTCCCTCCACTCCCCGACAGGCCCCGTGTGTAATGTTCCCCTCCCTGTGTCCATGCGTTCTCATTCTTCACCAGTATTCTACATACATTTTCTCTATCTAATTATCTGTTGAGGAACATTTGGGCTGTTTCCATATCTTGGCTACTGTGAATAATACTGCAACAGATATGGGAATGTAGATATCTCTTTGTGATCCTGTTATCAGTTCTTTTAAATATCTACCCAGAAGTGGGATTCCTGGATCGTAAATATAGTAGCTCTATTATTAATTTCTTGAGGAACTTCTATACTGCTTTCCATAACACCTATACCATTTTACATTCCTACCAACAGTGTGAAAGGCTTCACTTTTCTTCATATCTTCACCAACCCTTATTATCTTTTGTTTTCTTTTCTAATAGCCATTCTAACAGATATGAGATGATATTGTGATATTGATTTGCTTTTTCCTGATGATTAGCAATGTTAAGCATCTTTTCATATACTCTCAGTCAGGTACTGGCACAAAAATAGGCATACAGACCAATGAAACAGAATAGAGAGCCTGGAAATAAACCCACACATATAAGGACAACTAATCTTTGACAAGAGTGCTAAGTAGATGCAATAGTGAAAATGTGTGTCTTTTCAAAAAATGGTGTTGGGAAAAGCAGCTATCCCATCCCAAATAAAACTGGTTCCTTATACCATGAACAAAAATTAGCGCAAAATGGATTAAAGACTTAAGTGTAAGATTTGAAACTCTAAAACAGTTAGACAGAAACATGGAGAAAAAGTTTCTTGACATTGGTCTTGGCTATAGTTTCTTAGATATGATACCAAAGCACAGACAACAAAGGCAAAAATAGACACGTGGAACTATATCAAACTAAAAAGCTTCTTTAATGGAAAGAAAACAATAAACAGAAAGAAAAGCAACCTTTGGTATGGAAGAAATATTTACAAGCCACATATCTGATAAGGGTTTAATACGTAAGGAACTTCTACAACTCAATAGCTAATAAACCAAAATAACTGGACTTTAAAAATGTCTGAAAGACTTGAACAGACATTACTCCAAAGAGAGTTTACTTTCTAAAGTTTACTTATTCCTGCATTTTTCTTTACTTTTCTGTAACTGCCTGTCTGCCTGTGAAGCTTTCCTTGCCAACTCGTACTTATTTGGTCTCTATGATGTCCAGGCTTTGCCTTAGAAGCCCCCCCCGCCCCCGCTTAAAATATCATGTTTGCTTGCCAGATGGGAAGTTGTCCCAAGGATCTTCTAGATGATTTTTCTTTTCAGCTCTTCTTTACACCAAATGGCCCGTGTTGAGATTACGTTCTGTGGCAGAGATTATTTGTTATCTACCCCATTATCCATTCTCTCCATCTTCTTTGGTAACAAATCACTGAATTTTATTCAGGTGGTAACATATCTACCTGAAAGAATATGGTTTACAGCCTCTCTTGAGGCTAGGTGTGTTCAGTGACTAGTAGTAATAAAATATAAGTCAAAATATTATGAGAAATTTCTATAATGTCCTAAATAGAAGCAAGTGAGTCCCCCACCCCTTATTTTCCTCTTTCTCTATCCTGACGCCTAGAATGCAAACGTGATATCTGGAACTCTACCAGCCTTCTTGTTCTATAAGGGCAGAATAGCTGAATAGTTAACTGGAAGGAATGCGAGTCCGTGAATGTCAGAGAATTATCACAGCTGTTGTACACTTCTCATATTTGGTTATCTGTTATGTGATGTACAAAAACCATCCATCTTGTTTAATACACAACTATACTAGGTTTTCTGTCCCTTACATCTGAAATTGATTCTAACTGATATATTTTACCTGTCATGTTTCCATGTTCCATTGAAGGTGACTAAGCCATGCCCCACAGTGTTTCAACACCGAACGTGCCTGAGTAATAACACCTCCCTACATACGTAGGGGACATCAGTATTAATAGGATTTTAAACCCTACTCCTACTGTTGATTCTTTTGCTGCCTACATACCAATTTATTGTTATTACTTTGCATACTTGGTGATTATTAATTTATAGTTGATTTAATTATCTCTCCAAACCATGAGGGGAGAGGAAGTCCCATGGCATGGGTGAAACATGCTTCTCTAAGAAAGCCAAAAGAGAAGATGTTGGACATGCCAAGATCAAACTCATGAATACTGTCAAATATTTAGAGTAATGACAGCCAAAGTTCTATCTACAGCTTAGACATCTCTTCTGACTGCCAGTTACATGTGTTCATGTAAAAAGCACATGTATCTACCTGAAATGTTCATAGAAAACACAGATTGAGATATTCCAAAACAGAAAGCTTCATCTTCATCCTAAAATCTCCGCTTCCTCGTGTTTATTGCATCAAATGGAGCCACCATCCACCTTGAAGACATCCCCTAATCCTCTTGTTCCCTCACTGCAACTTCCAATCACCCTCCAGGATTCGCCTATCCTATTTCTGTGATAAATCTCATCCATCCCTAGACTCTCATCCCACTGCCTCTCCCTTAACTCGGACCCTCATCATTTCTTGCTCTTACCACTGCAGTGACTTGAGATCTGGTCTCCTTAGCAACACAGTCTAACGCAGGCTTCACATTACAATGCCATTCATCTGTCTGAGACATGTCAGAGTATGTCACTCCCTTGTTTAAAAGTTCTTAATGATGTCCAGTCATGAGGACAAAAAGTTTAACTCTTCAATGTGACATTTAAGACCTTCCAAAATCTGGACCTAGCCCATGTGGTTGTTCCGACTCTTGCTGATTCAGCAATATAAACTTATTAACATTCCCATTAACATCTCATTCATTTCCAATTCTGAGCATAGGATTGATGTGATATCTACAAAATGCATCTGGTTCTCAACTAGTGAATCCAACCCAGGGAACCCAGCAAGATAATTCTCCTAATATGAGCTTCCTTCCACCACATTTTATCTCTGGACTGAAAGAGTAAGTCCCTTCTATATCAATGTCCCCCTGCACAAGTTTATTTGTGCCTCCTTTGTATATCCATTATACTTCATACATGGCTATACAATGTAATATTTCCATGCAGTTAAACATCTTAGAAAGGAAGTGAGAGTGGCATCCATCTGGAAAAGCACGAAGGCATATCCATGCTGCTGTGTGAACTTCCCCACATGTTCACCTCGCATTCAGAGATCAACAGAACCACTGTCATCAAAAAGAATTCAACCTTTATGCTCATACTCCTTTTGTCCTATTAACTTCAGGGATGTTCTACCTCCCAAAAATCCTGGCAGCCCCTTTGCCTCCTCCTCACACCTGGTATCACCCAAGCTTGGCACCTAGACTTACTAGCGGGACCCAGGATATTCTTTCTGGAAGTCCCTCTAAACCAGTGACTTTGTCTCCGAAGATATAAAATGAGTTTGAGCAGCCAGGCCCCTAAACATTACTGATCCTTCCCAACCGCTAAGGACACTCTGTCCACCTTTGCTTGGCCTGAATACTCTCATGTATCTAGAACCTACTCAGTGTCACTAAATTCAAGATATGAAAGGAAATATTATCTGGAACTTCTTGTCTTTTTTTTCTTTTAGAAAATACAATATCTCTGTCTGGTAGCCCTGCCTTCCCTCAAAGCTTAGAGTGAAGTGAAATAAATGCAGGGAAGTGGTCCTGTATTCTGTACAGTTAAGAAATGGGAAATTCAATATTTGTTTACAATAACGGCAAAGTTAAAATAGCTCATGCTACATTGCCAAATGAAGAACAGCAGAGACATAAACACTGTCCCTAAAAAGATTCTTTTAGAAGAAAAGTATGAATCGAATCATTTACTGAAGTACTGTTTGAACAGATGGTGTGATTAACAGCTAACATGTAAGCCATCTTGGGAGTTTATGGAAAAGTAAACAAGTGCAGCTAAAAAGAAATCACTTTATTCCCCAAAAGATTCTTTCATTCATTTTACTAAGTAAATTGGAAAGCCTGGGTTTTGAAGGCTGCATTTCCTTGGGGGATGGTAGGAGGGAGCAGAGGAGACTCTCTTCAGAGCAAGACCATGTCGATGTAGGGTCCAGCTCCGAACTCACCTCCTGAGAAATGAGATGGTCTGAGGAGCTGGGCCCCTCCCCTCAGCTGGTCCTTGCCAACCACTGAGGATGCTCTGTTCAGCTTGCTCGTCCCCAGTGGCCTCACATGCCTGGGAGGAGGGGAAAGGAGTTAAGGTTTGGGAATCAGTTGTTCCTGGCCCTCTGCTGGGCTCTTTGCATGGACTGTTTCCTCTAAGGCTAACACATCTCTGGGTCACATGTTATAAGGCCAACTTACCCAATTGGAAAAATGGGGTTTAAAAATGGAGGAAGTGGCCTGCCACGGCTGTATAGATACTTCCTTCTTGGAGCTGCCATTGAAACCCTGTCTGATGAGTTGCAGTGCTCTTAGGAGAGGCAGTGGATTATCGAGGAAAGAGCATGGAGCAGGATATCTGGAGACATGGGTACGAAAGTCTGCTCTGCTAGCATGTGCCTTGGGGACAACCGCCGTTCCCTTATGTACCACAGCTTCTACATCTTTAACATGTGGGTGCCATATTGGATGCCCTTGAAGGTCTCCATTTGGATATGGAAGTGGCATCAGGATATCAGGTTGTCTTCCAGCCCCATTCCTGACCATCCTCAACTCACATAAGGAGTACATCCTTGGACACTGCTGTAGCTGAAGCTATGGTGCCACCCACTTAGGCAAACCTCTGAGGGATTGACGGATCCTTGCAAGAGCTCTCTTGCCACTGCCTGCACCAGAGCACACCCCACTTGGTGATGGCTCACTCCAAATTACCCTGATGTTCATTTATTCACCTAATATTTATTGAGTGTACACTAACACTCCAGGCAAGGAAGTGTGAAAACATGGTGAGCAAGAGGAATTTGCTGTCTCTCCTTCCAAAATTAGACCAGTGGGAAGACACAGAAGTGAACAGATAATTGAAATATAGAGGGATGAATATGAGTATAAGAATAGGGAACTTGAGCTCTACCTGCGAAATCAAAGGTATGCTACTTGATGGTAGTGATGCTGACACCAAACTAACTAGTTCTGTGATGGGCTTTTTCTTTTCTTCTTCTTTTTCTTAGATCTACCTCATTTGTCATATACCAAGCTAAATAATTTTTATCAAACATCCAGATATTTAGAATGGTCCAGTTGACTGTTATAGATTTGCTTGCCTTTCATTCCGATATTGATACTGCTTAGATGCCCATGTTGGTTTCCCAGGCCATTTAGAGCCAACAGTTGCCAGGAATGCAAAAAAATTGTTTATGTTTCCAACGATCTAGAGGCTTAATTAAAGATGAAAGCAATTTTTATGTTAATAATCCAGAAAGAAGCTTCTTCTCTTGGGCATGTCCCTATAAATGCTTCTGAGCCCTTTCATGTGAAGGGCCTTCTAATTGCCTCTCTAGGACCCAGTTCTGGAGGCTTTAAAATGATTTCCCTTTGCAATACTGAAACCATTGATACTGTGTCCCCTAGCAGGTGTGATTCCACTTCCTTTTGTGTGCATGTGTGTTATTATTATTTTTTTTTACAAAATAAACGTTGAGGATATTCTCCCCATTTAGTAAAAGGAATACACCTTTTGAGTTACATTTGAATTTTACTGCAGGTCTCTTCTAAATGGAATGAAAAAGACTGCTGTGCATTCTGTGCTGATATATGACAGTCTTCAGAGAAAGGACTCCTTTCTTAGATGGCATGACCCATTAAACATTGCTCCAGGTCAATAGAAGGAAATTTTCGTACCACCTCAGATTCCCATCTGCTATATCCCTTTGCCCTTTCCACCTCACTTTACAGCCACTTGAGTCCAAGTGTCATCCTCACCACTCCTATCCTACTGTATGTTCCTGCAGGCAACAATAGTGTCTTGGGCTTCCTGAGAAGACAGTTGCCTAAAGCCAATGCCTTATATGTAGTAGGTGCTCATTCTATATTTGGCCAATGTCAAAACTTTCAACGTTGTTTTATTGAATTCTCAATACTGTTTTATTGGCATGTAAAGCCTGTCATAATTTATCTTCAAAGGCAGGAATCTTCATTCCTTTCCACATGACACTAATGTCGTTTCATTAATTTACCAGGTGGTGAAAACGTATACTCTAAACCATTTATTCTGAGGATCTTTTAGATTTTTAAATCTTTATATTGGTTTATCTCCAGTAATTTGTCATGAAAGCTAACTTCTGGCCTTACAGACCATACGCTCTCCTAGGGGAGAGAGAAATGGCAAAATCAGCCCTTCAATTCACCATGCTGGACTTTTCTTTGGACAATAATCTAATAAAAGAACAACAAATGTCAATAAAAAATTGCAATATTTTTTCTAAGTCTATAATTATTTACTTGCACAGTTGTTATATTTCATCTTCACTAAAAGCTTTATCTTAAGTTGTTTATTCGTTAAAAAAAATAACGAATAACTCACTCACCATGAGTTTTGATAGTCTGTATATTGACCATGGGAAATCAAACATACTTGAAATCATAGAGCTTAGAAGAGTCATTAAAGATTTTCTGTTGCCATGGAAAAATGCTTGAGTGGGAAAGCAGGTCACAGCATTCTCTGTAAAGTGACATAATGACTGTGGAAATAAGCATAAGAATGGGGAAAGAATCCAAATATTGTTTACACTCATGGCTAACCAGCAAGAGTCTGTTTGACTTCTGTTCCATTACTAACAGTTTTCTGTGGCTTCCGCATTTTACTTTT
Source organism: Cebus imitator (assembly GCF_001604975.1). Taxonomy (NCBI): domain Eukaryota; kingdom Metazoa; phylum Chordata; class Mammalia; order Primates; family Cebidae; genus Cebus; species Cebus imitator. Next base: position 1,791,713 of record NW_016107736.1, on the reverse strand, counting down.
GATTGAAAAAAACACATACATTTTAAATAGTAATTGTCTAATGAGATTCGTTTGCTTTACAGATAAGAAAACAAAAGCCTGGAGTATGTGGAAAAATGAGGACCAGAAATCCTGCCTCAGAGCTTTAAGACTAACTTGTACTTTGAATTCTGATTTAGGAGAGACATTGATTTATAATTTCATTTGTCAATTCATCCAAAAGTTTGGGTACAATAAGAATCCTATGCATTTTTAAACCTGGCACACGTTCTAAAGTGGGAAACTATGGTTGTACATGAGCAAGGAATATGTTGACTAAGTTTCTTCTTTCTTTAAGACGGAGTATCCATTTGGAGTCATCATCTCATGGAAATTCCCCTTGCCTACTCCCTAGTGCTTCCTCTCAGTCATCTCCTCTTCCCAAGTGCACATTGCCAATAGTAGCTTCAGTCATCCAGCGATGCTCATAACCTTTGGTGCAAAAGAAAATTAGATTGCTCTGGCAAATGGCTGTCAGTGTGTCTGAGTATGAGTTGTTTTCACTAAATGAAACCCGAACTTTTGGGTGCTAATTCCTGCTAATTACTGACACCTCATAATTAAATTGGCAGAAATTTCACTCCGGGGTCATGGAATATAAAAACTGGCAGGCTTCTTTAAAGACAGCTCTCTCAAAGGACTCTGAGACCGGAGACTGTGGGATCAACAGAATGTTTCCAAGGCTTTGCTCTATGAAGAATTCAATGGGCACAGAAGGCCACAAGGGAATGCTGGTTAAGGTAGGACATAAGACTTGTGGATACCTAAGGAACTAGTGTTCATAGTGGCCAGTAGGGCATGGGTGGTCTCCAATTAGTATAATGCAAAATGCAAATGCAAAGTGGTGTTCAGGCTAGGGAATATGATTTAAAGAATAATCACCATCCCTTCTAGATCAGCCATTTGACAAACTATAATATGAAGGCCAAATCCAGCCCCCAACTGCCCATTTCTACAGATAAAGTTTTATTAGAGTGCAGCCATGCCCATTCATTTATATGATCTTTACAGCTGTTTTTGTACTACAGCAGCAGAGTTCAGTAGTTGCAACAAAACTCAATGGCCAGCAAAAGCAAAAATATTCCTGAATACCGAGAAACTTAGCTTACCCCTGTCCTAGATCGTAAAAGAGAAAAGTTAGAAGAAATAATCCTAAAAGGAAACAAGTATGAAAGAAGAGTTAAAGAGATTCCCAATCTATAGTGTGGAAGCTTAATAATGAAACAGCTTGAAATAGAGACGAACAGATGGGAGAAAACTCTATTCCTGGAATAAAATATGCATGTATGTGGACAGTTCTTTAAGGGTGATTATGAATCAACTTAAGCTGGTGTTGGCAAACTACAACCTCCCGGTCAAAACTGGCCCACCATGTGTTTTTATAATTGACATTTTATGGGAATACAATCACACCCATTTGTTTATGTATTTTCTATGGCTGTACCATTACTACAAAATCCTTTAATAACAGAATGAGATATTTAACTCTTATGGCTTCAACTGCCCTCCTCTTCTGGTCTTCTCCAACTTGCAAGACCTCTGAATCAGTTTTGCAGGCTCTTTTTCTTTCTCTAAAATTTGCTTATTGTTCTCCACCTGTTCCGGCCACATTTCCAGTCTTATTACCCATTATCTGGAAGAGCAAATGGGAGAAACTTTATCTGGAGGCAGTATTTTGACCTCATGATTACATGCCATATCCTGAGTCATGGGTAAAACAATAAGCTTGGAATTTTAAAACGTGGAATCTGCTTAAATAAATTTCACCTAACATATTGATTAATGAATCAATGTTATGTTGGAAGAATGTCTCCAGTGACATAACCAGGGCTCTGTTCTAACATTTTTATCAAATGACTTAGATAAAAAGCCAGAAGGCAAATTTATCAAATTTTTGTTAACACAGAGAAGGCAAGAAGCAATAACTAAAGTTTTGGATACCAGAATTGACATTCAAAAAGACCTCAATGGACTGTAACTCTAAGTCAAACTAAATGAGATGAAGCATTGCTTGGCAAATGGTAAAGCTGAGCCTTGAGGTTAAAAGAAAATCAATTGTACACTTAGAGGAAATGAACTAAATGGTTTGAGAGTAGTTTGTGTGCAAAACTCAGTATCAGTGGCCTTACTTCCCTGCTAAGTATAACACTATTTAAAATAGCTGATTATCCTAAATGACTTAGTACAGGAATACCACCACAATCTGTCTCAGGAGCAGAACTGGGTTTGTCACTCAGATATCTTGGAACTATATCATCAAAATGAGGTGGAAACACTATAGCATTCTTAGCATAGAGAAAGATGCTCTGACTCCGAGGTTAATTTTATTAACAAGTTTCAGTGGTAATCCCAAATCCCACACAAGGATTGCAGGGTTTCCTCATAAACATGACTTACGGTGCTAAAACTAGGAAAATCCTGTACAAACCAGGACAGTTGGTCACGCTACATTATATTTCAGACACACTTAACTCCTATCTATTCAGCAAACAGTTTCAACTTGTTCTTGCCTTGGGGTCTGAACACTTGCTGTTCCCTCTGCCTGGGAGTATCTTTCCCTAGATTTTCACATGGCTGCTGGGACATTTTGGTCCCAATTGAAATATCACCTCCCTTGAAACACCACATTTATAATAACAATTTTGTTTCACCACTTTCTTTCAAATTGCCCTGTTTTATTTTCTTCATAACAGTTCTATCTGAAGTTATTTTGTTACTTGTTATTAACTTTCTCACCATATTAGATTAACAATATAGGTTAATCTAAATTGTTAAACAATATAGATTAATATCTAAACAACATACGTTAATATCGTTCTCACCACATTAACAATACAGGTTAAAAGGAGAAGTCTTAACTCTTTTGCTAATTGCTCTGCCATCAGAACTAAACCAGAACTGAACACATAATAAGAACTCAATAGATATTTGTTGATTGGATAAATGAAAGTGAACGATTCTACATGGTATATATTCTGCAGGTGACATAAGGAATAAATTCTTGGACATTGCTGTAGCTGAAACTATGGTGCCACCCATTTAGGTAAATCTCTGAGGGATTGACTGGTCCTTGGAAGAACTCTATTGCCACTGCCTGCACCAGAGCACACCCCACTTGGTGATGGCTCACCCCAAATTGCCCTAATGTTCATTTATTCACCTAATATTTATTGAGTGTGCACTAACACTCTAGGCAAGGAAGTGTGGAGCAAGTGCTCACATGGTGAGCAAGAGGAATTTGGGCACTTTGCATTGACTGTTTCCTCTAAGGCTAACATCCCTGGGGTCACATGTTATATATAAGAACATATACCATGCAGAAGCAAATCCAGATAACGGGCAAACTTTCAGATGAGGTCACACAGGTCAGCATGCTATGGGGATGGGTCTAGTATATTTTGATTACAAGCTGGGAAAGCTGATGTCAATTGGGACTTATGAGATTGCTATATAAGTACTGTCTACACCCAGGAGAACAAAGTCTGTGCCGTTTGCATGCTCTGTGCTGTGCTTTTGAAGTGAAAAAGGACTATTTTCATCTTAAATTTCTTGAGACTCTCTAGCTCTGGTCAAACTATCATCAGAGGTTTAAAAAATTTCAAATTAAAACATTGAGAGAAAAATATCTATTGCCTCACAGCCAATTTTCCTTTTAGAAATATTGGCCATAGAGTTTCTTTCTATTATGAACTGCCAGATGATGTGGTTATTTTCTCCCAACATTCCAGTCCATTCCATCGTAATTAGGTCTATAGCATTATTTCCCCTCAATGCTTCTTTAACCTTCTGAGAAATGAAATTGTCAGCAAGGCAAATCCCAAATTTATCAGATGCTCTGCTTTTAACAGGATGAGACTTCCATCAGATGCCTGGACAGCTAAATCCTTCCATTCCTGCTGTAGCATGCCTCCATGCCAGTTCTGTAATCTTCATTCTGGAACTATCAACCATGTCCTCTGTGAAATATTTCCTTGATTGTACTGCAATTTCTCCCAATTTGTATGCTCCTGCAAATGTTCACCATTTTATTCTCCTTTACATTTTGTGTGAATTTTCATGGAGGTTCAATATGTTTTTAACATACAGGATGAGATGGTCCCTAGGACAGAACCAGAAAGAAAGGGGAAATCTTCCTGCCAACTCTATGGACAGGTAGAAAGAGTGACTCACAAAAGTCCAATGTGAACTGACTATCTGGCTGAAAGTTCTCTTCTGCTGTCTTTCAACAGATCACTGCTCCATCAGTCAACAGTTTTTGTACTAAGAAACTGAAGATTAAAAACTTCAGAAAAAAAAAAGTTATTCAGAGTCTAACGGCCAAAAACAGGATAACTGTATGTAAGCATAAAAATACTTAAATGGAAGAATCCACTTAGTCAAAGTGACATCAAGAGGATTTATTTCAGCAAAACATTTTTCAAGAGTTACTTCTGTGCAAGGTAGAATATCAGGAAAAACAGATGACTCAGATTTGTTTGCAAAATTCTGGGGCTTACAGCCCCCAAAGTGTACACTCACCTTTAAGCTTAGTTATATGTGGTCTAAATCCCTCAAGTTAACATACAACTAAATAAAAATTAAGTGATGTTCAATCTCTGTTGGACTCACAATCATACTTGGGAGAGAACCTGACAGATCAAGATAGCATATCATTCAGAGGACCCAGCAGACACAAAATTTGCTACACAGTCTTACTATGATATATACCTTGGTCTTCAAAATTCCTAGTATTAAATCTTCTTAGTCCTACTTGTACATTTAACTTGTAAGAAGGAAAAAAAATGAAAGAATGAAGAGCTGTCCAGACAGAAGGCAGTTCTTTCTTTACTATAGCCATGTTTACTGACCAGAATCATTGCTATCAGGAACATTCACTAAAATTCTCACTAACCAATTTGGAAGAAAAATGAACTTTATTTTAATGAGCTAAACATAACAGATGTTCTCTCCTTCTTTGTTTTCTCTCTGTGTGTTTATATCGAGAGAGTTAATTGCAAAGCAGGGACATCCTATAAGTCCCCCAAGTGGAAACTTCTTCAAGACTGAGGTTATCAATTCTTAAACCACCACATGATTATCTACATTTCTGAAGCTTACTCTGGTATTTACATTCTGGCTTCTTTTAATGCTGCTTAAGTATTTCTGGTCTGGAAGTAGGCTATACTTTGTCAAACACCAACATTTTTTAAAGATTTCAGTGTATTCAGAAAGGACATCTCCCCAATTTATTTTTCTGTAGTTGGGAACAAAGTAACAGAATTCAGGGAACTAGAAGAAGAAACATCATTTTGATATTTGTACAGGCAAAGAAAAACTGCATGTCATGAACTGGCATCTATATTATGTTTGCAAGAAAATGAATTTTTTATTGTTTCTTGGACACCAACCTTTCACGGTCGCCTTATTACATGCCAATTCTGTGTAAATAAAAGAAAAGGATATTTAAACAAGTAGAAATAATTGTGTATGATTCACCAGCACTGTTAACTTAAGATTTTCCAGCCTTATAACCACAACTGATAGGAAGATTTATTACCACAGCTGCTTGTATTAAACTTCTTTTCCTTGCAGTTGAAGGAATCAAATTTCTTCTTGGAGATTAGTCATTTGCGGGGGTGTCGCCAACTGCAAAATGCTTCTGTTATGAATGAGGTGCACTTCTCTGTTGCTGTCCTCCAGCCCTAAGTCAGTGAGTAATTTTCATCTCTTTATGTGTCTTTCCCGCCTACCATCAGGAACAAATTTTAATGACTTACACAGTTAAACTTTCTTTAGTTGTTGCTCAAAGCTAAAACTTCAAATTGTATTGTTTCTGATAGTATGATAACCACACAAGGAAAGGTATGACGGAATGACATTTTAGCACATGTTTATAAGATGAAATCCAAACTGTAGGGAAGGTCTGCATGGGGCGGGAAAGCAGGAAGGGAGTTAAGGTATCTTGGGTGGCTATAAATGTGCCAGGCATATTTATTCATTTATTTGTAGAAATTATCTCATCTAATTCTTGGAATAATCATGCAAGAGGCTGGGTGGTATTCCCATTTCACATATGAGAAAACTGACTTTCTCAAGACTGTGCTGTTTTTCAGCAGCTAAACCAAAACTTAGGCTTAGATCCAGCTGGCTCCTTTGCTTTCTTTCTGTATTTTAACAGTTAACCTTGTGGTTATAAAGAATTACACAATTATATACAGCACTAATATAACTATACAGTATGGTGAGATTGAGGCTGTGTTTAAATATAAAAATTCTAAAGCCAACAGACATTTCAATTGGTCATATCTTCCACTCCCTACTAAAATCGTGTAAAACTGACAAGGCTCTCTCTTTTCTTTTTGAATAGTCCTAGAAACATGCATTCAAAATTTGCCTTGTCCCTTTTCACAGCTGCCGGTAACTGTTGTCTGCATGAAATCCTTTTATCTATTAAGATTTCCCCATCACCCTTTAAGCTCTTGCTCGAAAACATATGGAGATGGTAGGATCTGCACACAGTAAGCTTCTGTCAGTCGAAGATAGATGTCAGAACAATTGAACAAAGAGTGAGATTTCAGTAAATCCACCAATTGCTTGGTTTATTGCATGTCAATTTGTCTGCTGGTGTTTTTCCATTGAATTGACTAGATGGTTTAGCTACATATACACTTTCTAATTCACCATACATAGGTGGTTCTAATATGACATATAAGGGGAAAAAAAGGATTGAAAAGTAAAGAAGTATTTCGAGCATTCAAAATTGTATCCTTGAATTTAAATTTAAAAATTATTTTTAAACTGGAGAATCAACTTAAAGCTGGAAAACATTTTGTTGGGCAGAGGTAGCTTATTTGCCCTTTTTTGGCCAAGGGTAAACTCAATCATCTATCTATACCCTTTATGAGAGTAATAATTCTATTTGACTCAATGTCAATGATTGTCTTACTTGATCAGGTGTAAGTACCTCTACTTGGGCTCTAAATCAGTCTATCTTAGGTCATGTAAGTTTCTATAAGACAGAAAAGCAAAGAGAACATATATTTCCACCAATGGATACCGAACAGTTGAACCTAACCCAGTAAAACAAATGGCACACCATAATTAATTAGCGCTCCAGAGCATGAACGATAGCAAGCTACTGAAATGCTATTCCTCTTACTTCTTCATGTAGATGACATTGTTTTGTCTCTTTTCCCAACACCTGAGACAAGTAAGTGGGCGGTCTAAAAAGAGACAATGCCTCTGAGATGACCAAACTCATGCTTGTTGGATTTGCCCAGCACCCTCAAATCCAGACTGCCTTCTTGGAACTACTGTTTCTCTACCTGCTCACAATGTTTAAGAATAGCCTTATCATTGCTGTAGTGAGATGAGATTCTCAACATCATACGCCTATGTTTTATTTTTCTTAGTTACTTATCCTCCCTTGAAATGTATTACTCCACTAGCTGGGAGCTGTAAGTTTTGGCTCAATGCTTCAAGGACTTCCCCACTATCTCCTATAGTAGCTGCTCCGTTCAGATGATCACATCCCTCTTTCTGGGAATGACAGTGTCTCCTCCTTGCTGGCATGGCTTACAACAGGTCTGCTGCAATCTCTTATCTCCCGCATTACACTATTATTATAAACAATCAGGGCTGTATACAGTTGGCCTTGGGAATCTGGACCTGTGACTTCTTAGTAGCAGTCACACTAATCATTGCAAGTCCTGGTAGTTATTACAGACACAATGTCATCAACCATTTTACCTTGAGATTCAGGCCCTGCTGAAGCTCATTTGCTCAGACACCATATCAGCCTGATTCTGGGTCAGGTTATCAGTGTGTTCAAACTGCCCCTGCCCTTCACTTCCTTCCTCATCTCCTACTTTTGCATTGTTGTTGTCCTGTGGAGGCTAGACTTGAAACTTTCTCTACCTGTGGATCTCCTCTGACTGTAGTTGCCATATTTTACGGGGCAGTCATCTACATGTACTTGAAACCTCAATCAAAGGGAACCCAGTAAGAGGATAAAGTTGTATCAATGCTGTATGGAGCAGTTACTTCCATGTTAAATCCCCCAACTTACACTTGGAGAAATAAGGATGTAAAAGGTGCACTTAGAAAGTTAGCCAAAAGAAATGAAAAATCCTAACGGTTCTCTATAAACTTCTCCAAAGTACAGTGAAAACGTGGCCCCTTATCTCAATTTATGTTTCTTTAAAAAAAAAAACAATAAAATCTTAGTGAGCATTCTTTCCATGGTCCGCTTTAGGCACTTATTAACAAGTTTACCGTAAATATTAACATTTTTTCAAGCCGCATTAAGACCTAAAGCCATGAATATGCCCGAAGTAGTTCACAGAGAGAATAAGGGTAGTAGGTATGTGGAGGCAGCTGCAACAGCCATAGTAGTCTATCAGGGAGAGTCCTTTCTCTCAGGTATAAGCCACAAGACTTTCGTAACCAAGCATCTTTGTGCTTGTCACACAAAGTTGGTAAAATCCATATACATGGCAGTGGTTACACAACCATATTACAGCATTTGCTTCTCATAACACATTTCACAGGTGTCTGCACCAGTTTGAACCTGATGGACTAATGGCCCCTCAATTATCCCATTTAGGGGATAACATCCCATGGCAAAAATTATCTTTTGTATGTAAAGCACTTTATCTTTTAATAGGTGCTTTTAAATAAATTATATTTATAATTTCTTATTTTAAAGTATTTTACATATTATAAATATTAATAGATCTCTGTCAGCCAACATTGTTTCTACAAATATTAAAATTCCATCATATCAATTTCTTATAAAAATGTCTATACTGAAATTGTTATTCTTTTGCCTTCTCCTCTTTCTCTGTCTCGTCTTCCATGATATGCTTTAGCGACCCTCTGGCCATTTCAACTCCCACTTCTCATACACATTTATGAGCTTTAGAATTTCTGCTCTTCCCAAGAGTCTTCATGGCCAAAATTGTGATTATTTTTCTCCTTTTTCTCTATTTAATAAGATGCCATATGCACTTTCTATTGTAGGCAGCCAACATTTATTATATACTTTGTGTCTTAGTAACTTATTATTCTTTTTCTCATCTTAACTTTGACCAACTGACTCTAGAATTCTGCCATAGCACATTCAGAAAGTGGATATATATGTTTTACTTCTAAAACCTCCTTCCCTCCCATGACTTTTCTCGGGTAGATGGCTTTCTGGTCACGATATTTTCTATCCTTGGCTTTTTTATTTACCGTCTTTCTGAGGACTGATGCTTTCTGGATTCTTAAAAATACCTTACAAAATTGCTTCTTCCCATAAGTCTTCTGCCACTATCGTGGGCAAATGGAGTGTGATGCTTACTCGTTGATTGCTATGATTTGCTGCCAGAGATCAAGAAGCAAATTCATTAGAAAGAACAACTCTCCATTGATCCTGCCTGACCCTCCTTCATTAGGGATTTTCTTGTGAATCAGTTCTTTTAGGTTTTAAGAGGGCCAGGAAAAAGTACCTGTGTACTGTACTTTGTTATGGGGTACCATGTATATATAATCAGAATATACATGCTTGGATGGTGGGCAAAGGAATCAAAAAACTTGAGTTCAAATTTGAGCTCCACATTTATTAGCTGTTCTATTACAGCTTAGGCAAATTACTTAACTGCTCTGTGCATCACTTTCCTCATCCACAAAATAAAGGTAGTAATAGTATTCCTTTTGTAGTGTTGTTTAAAACGATTAAACTTATAGTTCATGTAAGGCACTTATAACAGCCCTTGGCACAGAGTAATCAAATGCTCCTGTTCTTTATTTTCTAAAGTCTATTTCCTTTATAAATCTTTTCCTCTGGACTTCACAATGAGGAGCTTCGCTAGCCCATTCTCTAATTTTAGAAACACTGTAATATCATATTTCCCTTTGGCTCTCATTTTTATGGCTTTGCTCTTAATCTGGGTGACTCCTATTCCAGTTCCTCTGACCTAGGCTTGACATATTTTAAGTAGAGACAGCCCCAAACTTAGGAATGAGTTATGTCCAAAAGCTAACTCATAAGTCATCAGCTTGGAACTCAGAGCACGTTTTCGCTACTGAGATAGGGTGGCTACATTCCAAGGGCAGCTCACAACACCTATTTAGGTCATCATTCTATCACTAATAATACTAAAAGTCCTAGGACCACACTTTTTAAAGTATGTTTATTGAGTTCCTGTGTAGGATTCTAAAAACACTGACATTGTTAGATGGGATTACTGATCCCCCAAAAAATCTTCCATGAAGTCCTCTGCCACCATGCTCGTGTCCTAGTGGGTGTATGAGGAATTCTCACAGCAGGGTATAGGAGTGGGACTTAGAGAGCTTCTGTAAAGACTATGAAAATAATAACGTGCTTCTGTGTATAAGTCACTCACAAGTCAGAGGACTTCTGATCCTCTCTTCCTTTCTTTTTATGCTATTTATTAATAATTTGGGATGACTTGATAACAGTCTACCTAGGGCCAGCCATTCCACAAACATTTACTAAGTGTCTACTGTGTGTTAGGCATGAAAATCCAAATGAGACATTTTTTACCTTTGAGATGCTCACATTGGAGCTGGGGAGCAAATGTGCACCAGTGAAGAACTACAGATACTGTAATCCACAGCATTTATGAGGTAAAGGCACCAGCTATAACTGGGCCATTCAAGAAATATTTAATATTTTAGCAGTCTTGAGAGAGAGTTTGCCAGTTGGATAAGGGAGGACAATTTTAGCGGACATAATGTGAACAAGTACAGAGGTACAAAACCCAGCTTGGTGTACTTCCAGATACTGCCAACAATTCAACATTACTGCAGCAGAAGGTGTGGGAAGTGTTTTTGGCAATATGTACGACCTGAGAAAAATCAGTAAGCCAAATTAGGGGGAGACTTGTTATTCTCTGTTAAAGAGCTTTCACTTTCTTTATTCTAGAGAGCAACAAATTACAGCCTGAGGGACCAAATCCAGCCCTTGGCTTGTATAGCTCATGAGCCAAGAACCGTTTGCAAATTTTTAATGGATATAAAAAAGGCAAAGAAAAATGTTTTTACAAAGACTGTGTGTGTCCTGCAAAGCCAAAAATCTTTACTATCTGGCCCTTTACAGAAAAAAAAAAAAAAATCTCAGCCTCACGCAATAAGTGGTGGGTAATCATTTAAGGTTTTGAGCAAGTCAGTAAAATGTTCAGAATTTTGCTTTAGAAAGATCACTTTCACAACAAATGCGAAGAAGTGACTGAAGAGATGTGAGACTGTACAGAAGGTAATATGATTTGAACAATAATCTGAGAGCTGATGTGGACCTGAACTGGGCTATAGCAATGGAAATTTGGAAAAGACCTGTATCACAGAGTACCCCTTCCTTTTTTCATTTTTACATGCAATTTCATGCACATTCAAGAGACATTTTCTCAGAAGCAGCACAGATATAACAAGGGGCCTCAGGGATAAGACTATCTCATCCTCAACATCATTCATTTATTTCCTAAAACTCAACAAGCACAGAGAGATATGGAGAGGGATACGGTCTAAAGGCACATCGTTGTGTTTTATTCACATACTACAGCCCCTTTTCTATTCCAGAATAGCTTTGCATGAGTGATGAAATTGCATTTGGTTAAAACAGAATGTTTTTGTTGAAAGGTAATAAATATCCTCTGGCTTCTTACATAATCTCTGAAGTTCACTGATCACCTGTCACTCCTTAAGACACCGTTTAGATGTGTTTCATGCATCATGAATCACGCCACCATGAGTCTTTAATAGGAAGGTTTCTAAAAGCATTGTTTAGAAATGTCAGTGACTTTCGGTTTCTAAGTTTTTCTTTTCTCAAACATCATTCACTCTCCTTGTTTTATCACGTTGGTCATTTCCTTCTTATCCCATATACCAGAGAAACACACAGATAAATGTTTGCTCAGCCTACCCCAAAAAATCTTGGAATAATAATACCTAAATTTTGTTCAAGATATTTGCATAAATGTTATCTGATTTGAGCTTCATAAAAACGTGAAGTCCCTTTACAGATAAGAAACTTAGGAATCTGGAAGCTAAAAACATTTGTCCAGAGTCACATGGCTGGTTACATAGTAGAAGCAGGACTAAATGTCACCTCTGACCACAAAGCTGGTAGATTTATCACTGTGCTGTATCTATAAGGGTTGCAGATCCAGATTTTCTCATCAACACCTTGTTCATGATGTTCACTCCCATTTTGAGCTGTGAAGTCTGTTGCTGAGTCATTCTTTGATTTTCTGCTAGGTTTTGTGTACCCCAGTATTAGCCTACATCATTTCCCATTTTATAGCTCCATAAAGAACTCACATAACTGATTTGAAGTCACCTTAACCTAACTGTCTATAATCTCTCAAGCCCATGACAACTTTCTTCTCTTTCTGAACATGAGAAAATATCAGTAGCCATTCTTGCCTTTGCTGCTTCCCACTGTTAACCTGACTCTTTCAGTCTACGGCAGATATTTGTCATTTGCCCTTTGATTTTCCTTATTTCAGATTTAATTTCTTTATTCTTTTACTGTGCTCTCCATTAGTTTGTTCTGAAATTGAAAATATCTATTTTTCTCTTCAAAATATTTGGCTTCATTTCTTTCCTTGAGAGATTTCCTCAAATTATTTTCTCATCTGTACCAATCCTCTCTGACAGCTTGGAATGAAAACTGGGCTTTTCTCCTTGACCATTCCTCATCATTTTCAATGCCTTCTCTTAGTTATATGAATTTGCTCATCCTCCATTAACTTCTGCCAAATTTCCAAGCTCTTAAGAAATTAATTTCAGCTAGTACCATTGAGTGATCAGAAAAAGTGCTATCTTTCATTTCTTATGTCGGACCTCTACTCTCTCTTGCATATAAATCCTGTCAGCCCTCCTGGGTCCCTTCTTTTCTTATATAAGCATATTGCAAACTGTTAGCATGCACTTCCAAATAATCTTCTTTCAAGTCTACATTTTTGCACACAATTTTCTAAGTATTCAGCTTCACTGGTCAATTTCCAATTATCTCTGGCTCTATTCCCTTTTCTGAGAGGTAATTGAAATGTCTCTACTCCAAAACCACTCTATTTTATGAAGAAAAAAGGACACCACATCTTAATTTACAAATCTGAGCTTTTCTCCTCCCTAATTGTCATCCTTGACTCTGTCTTCCAATTGAGACCTCCTATCTATCGTCAGACCTTGCATGATAATGTTTCACCCAAAATCTTACCCCATTATACTCTCTTCATTTTTTTCTATGACAAGAAACTCAAACTTAGCCACTTCATTCAAATAACTGGCAAGTAGTATATGCAGGCAATGTATGTTATAAACATAGAGGAAACAGATAATTATTTGCAGGTAAGAAGAAATGTGGAATACTTTAAAATAGGAGAATTTGAACAAGGTTAATGGAATACCTCTTTTAAGAGAGGAGAACTTGAGCATAGGCAGGATTTTGATAATCAAAATTTACTGTGGGATATGATTCTAATCTAAGGGGCAGGAAAAAATGTGCACAAATTTGGGGGCATACCATGGGGTGCATTTTCAGAACGGCTAGTTCCTGTTGGTTGAAAGATAGCCTGCAAGTGGTATACGTCAGGAAATGTAAGCTGGGAGCATGTTGTAGAGCATATTGCTAAGCAAAGGAGTTTTGACTTTATTCTATAGGGAAGAAGAAGCCATTCCAGGTTTTAAAAACAAAAATAACATAGTAGACTCCAAAATCTTTGCTGAAAGAGTAGGTGGATGAGTCAAAGATAAATCAAAAATGTTCCATTTGAGTGACTAACAAAGGAAGGAAAGGAGGGGACTCGCTGGTTTTGGTCAAAAGAAAACAGGTTCACCTTTGGATATAACTGAACATAAGGTGTTAAAAGGCTGTTCAAGTTGAGATAGTAATCAAATACATGGATAGGCAGGTCTGAGAATTTGGATACACAGATAAATTTTGAAAGTCAACCACATAGAAGGGATGAGAAATGTAGGGGTATGTGAAATCATCATGCCTGAAGTCAGAGAAAAGATCAGAAAGAGTGTCCATGGAGAAAACCTACGTTTACAGGGTAGGAAGGGAAAGGGGAAGGTTAAGGAGAAAAAGTGGTGGTATGGAAGTTAGGAGAAGGATCCAAAAACTGAGCCAAAGGAATAGAGAATTTAAAGAAGGAGGAGGGTGATTACCAATGTCAAATGTTTCCAATATATGGAGGAGGAAAAGTTCTGAAAAGCACTCAATTTGACAATTTAGAAAGTCATTAGAGACTGTCAAACAGGATGTTTGAGTAAACTGGAAGGTTCAAAAGCTAGAAAGTAGGCGTGAGAAAGCATAGGCAACAATGTAAACTACTTTTTGTGAAGTTTGGTGATAAAAGAAGGTGAGAAATGAGATAACTCATGAATTTATCAGGATTGAGAAGTGCATGTTTTTAGAACTGAAGAATCTTCTGTATGATTGCAGGCATAAGGAAAGGAGCTTGGTACAAAGAAGGAAATATTTACACATATGTTTGTGTGTGTGTGTGTGTATTCATTACAAAGGGAGGCAGGGAGGAAAGGAAGGGGAGGGGAGGGGAACGGAAGGGAAAGGGAAAGGGAAAGGGAAGGGAAATATAGGGTAAAATGTTTGTAGCATAGACAGCAAGGACAACTACTGAAGCAGGACCCTGAAAAAGCAAGAGGTGGAATTAGCTAACCATGCCCATGACATGGGTAGCTCTGGCAAGAAGGGAGGTAGGAGTTTCTTCCTCAGCAGCATAAGGAAAAAGTAAGTCCAGATACAGAAAAGAGTTAAAGTTGAAAGGAGAAAAAGGAGCAAATAGATCTTATTTCTCCTCTGATCAATCTAAATTTCTATTACGCACGTATCTATTCCTCCAACTTCTGTAACCGGTACTCCACCTTCAGGAAGCTTGCAGCATTTGTTTCCTTGTGTGTGTCTCTTTCATTCCTGTTCTGCAGATGTTTTATGTAGTAAACCCACATCACCATTTATTTCAGTAACCCCTAGTATACCCCAGCTGTTTCTTGCTGCCCTCCCAGTTTTATTCTATTCCTTTACTCCTTTCTCTACCCCTACCTAACGTCTATGTTTATTCTTCTCCTTCATGTAAACCCCTCACCTACACATTTTACTTCTTGAATCTCTTAACTCCCTTTCATACAGACCTTTCCTGACTAGTAAAGACTATAGCTAGTGATGACTACATTTTTCAAGAGATTGAACTGTGATAGGAAATGACATCCAGAGAAGGGATAGCACAGTGCGGAGAAAAAACCTGGGAACAGTTTACACAATAAAGAAAAGGAGTCAGTAGGGAAAAAAGGGGAGATGTTAAAAACAAAATAAAGAAAATAATTTTATTCCAGAGCAGGAAGAAAGAAATGGAATGCAGAGCACAGGTAGAACGATCATCTTAGACACAGAGATACTTCTGCTGAGGTGGGAAGGAGGAAGCAATAATGGGTCAAATGCATACACATTTGTAGGAGAAGGGGACAGGAACTCTAAGAGTTCCAACCTGATGACTTCTGCTTCCTGGAGTAGTAGGGAGGCCAATTACTGAGAATTAAAGTGGAAATGATGGAGTAGTGATGGGAGGAGGCTCCTGAAAGTTTCAACATGCTTTGTGGAAAACGGAGGAGAGAGCAGTCTAGAAAAACATGAGATTATCAGACAACATAGAGGATCCAAGCAAAATTGGAAACAATAAATATGTAGAGGCATAAATCCACATGGATGTGAGACTCTTACCTTAGTAATACTTAGCAGTCTACATGTAGGGAAACATGGCCCAAATAAGACCTACGCATAGGAAAAGAGTTGAATTAATGTAGGTGAAATTGAAATAGGAATGGATTCCAGTGTCCCAAGGGAGCATGCCGTGCTTGAAAAACCACAGCACTCTGCTATAGCTGGAAGCATAATATATAAGACTAAAAATATAAGAACCCAACAAATGATGTTTTTATATGCTTTGGCAATGGAAGTCCATTGAAGGGTTTTGAACTAGGGAATGACTTGATCACATCTGTGTTTTGAAAGCATTACTAGAAAATATCTATGGAGGAGAATAGACAAATAGCAAAGAGGCCATTTAAGAGGTTATTTCAACAGTATAGATGGGAAGGATTGAACAAGGGCACAGAAATGGGCGTGAAAGGAAGAAATGGATTGGAGAGACCTACAGAGATCATTAGTTGAGGGTAGCTTTGAGAAAACTTGGTGAGTAAATGGGATTTTACATTATTTTAATTGCATTTCTTCCTCACAGATTCTTCTTCCTTATTCCCCTCTGCAGATGATCCTTCCTTTGGAAGAAGCCAAAAAAAAACTAGTACTAATTACAGCTAGAGCTCATAAAGTATTACTGAAAGTTGAACAGTATAATTGAAAGAGTATGGACTTTGGAGTCCCATGTTCTAAGCCACTACTTCATATCTTCATGATTTGGCACAATTAACCTCACTGAGCTTCAGTTTCTTCCTCTGTGAAATGAGGATCATGTCTATTTTCCAGAGCTATTGTGAGGTTTAAGTGAAATACTGAAAATTTGTTTAGAAAGTGGTTTGTTTGCTTCCTGGTACATAATAGATGTTCAAATGGTACGTAGCTCTGTTTTCATTATTTTTGTTACTCTTAGTGTCTTTGTTATTATCTCAGTGTTCATGGAGTGCTTTTTCTGGGCCCCACTGTCCCCTCCAAGGCTAGTTTCATCATGTTTCATCCTGCCCCTGCCTTCTGTTCACTGAAGTCATAACAAATCACATTGTAGATAGGTGACTCACTAAATATTGCTCAATAAAGCACATAGTGTGAGGGACTCTCCCTGACTGTAGTCCAATCATTGAGCCAGCTGGCCCTAGGTTCTCACCAGTGGCAGAGGCTGTCCTTCAAATCAGACCACATTTGGCTAGACAAGGAAACCAACCACACAAAGGTGGCCTCTCAGATCATTCATTTAACTATTGCCATGTATGTACACATAAACCTCTTATCATTGTGTGTGTCATAAATGAATATATTATATTCTCATATGTTATGTTATATGTTGTATTCTCCCATATGCCAACCAGGAGAAGCCCCTCAAATCTCAGCACTTAAGGAGTACAAAAAGCAAAATCTTAGCAGCCAAGGCCCCTCTAACTGAATCATGGCTAGCTGTCTTTAAAATAATACATGCCAATTTTATGACTGCCTACAGAAACTGCCCTTCAAATAACCTTGGGTAGGTGGTTGTGCCTCTGATTATACCTTGTAAATGACAGAAATCATGCTACATCATGACTCTCCTCAAATTACAGAAAAACCTAATTAAAACAATTTCCTGTTGGCCAGTCGTGGTGGCTCATGCCTGTAATCCCAGCACATTGGGAGGCTGAGGCAGGCAGCCCACCTGAGGTCGGGAGTTTGAGACCAGCCTGTCAAACATGGAGGAATCCTGTCTCTACTAAAAATACAAAATTAGCCAGGCGTGGTGGCACATGCCTATAATCCCAGCTACTCGCAAGGCTGAGGCAGGAGAATTGCTTGAACCCAGGAGGCAGAGGTTGCAGTGAGCTGAGATCACACCACTGCACTCCCACCTGGGCAACAAGAGCAAAACTCCATCTCAGAAAATAATAAAATAAAATAAAATAAAATAAAACAGTTTCCTGTTTTCCTGTGAATAAGCCTAGTATGGTCCTTTTAACAGAAGCAGCACATTTGGGGTTCTCAACTCAAGAATCTAAGTTGTTGTTCAAAAGGATTATTTGCCCAGAACTCAGGATCAACTTTGAGTGATAACCTGACATGGAGTTACAAAACAATTCGTGCACAAAAGGAGACCAAAATGTCAGACGTTTTCCAGGATGCCCCTTTGCATGAGCCCCATGGTCTTCAACAGATAAGAGCTCCAGTAAGACCTTTTTGGGTGCTCTTTACGATGTTTTCAATCAATCAGATATCCTGGAATCTTCCCTTGCCCAAGCTAGAACTAGGGTCAGTGGCATTCTCCATGCTCCTGTTTTCCTAATTATACTGTAGAAGCACTTCTAAATTGCTAGAATTGGGACCACTTGGGATAGTGAGAAGAGGGGAGAAAAGGGGTTTATCTTAACCTCATCTCACCCTCCCAAAATCCACAAGGCTTCTCACATGGATAAAAATTTCACATAATGGGGACCTCCACAAAGTATGAGGAGTCTGCTTGGCTCTGACAGAAGAGAAGAGTTTTATGCAACAGATTAGGAATTTACATTTGGGTGAAAGCAAGTAGAACCTCTGTTGGCCAGGAGACTTCCAGGACATTGATGACAGCAGTACTCATGCATCTTACTATCTGAAAGGCAGCCGAATGTCTATGGAATGTAGTATTAAAGAAATTATTTAGTAATTTTAATACATCTCTGTAAACAAACAAAATTCTACAAGGCTACTCTCAGAGGCAAGGACAGGAAGCCGTAGCAAGGAATGTCTCTATTCTAGTTATAAAATTTGTGCTGCTTTCCCGTAGCCTCAAGTGTTTACCTGCTCTTGCAACAAATCAGGCCTAGACTATCACTGCCTAACAATTTTCTAGTATGCATCATTTTCATTTCAGCTCCTGCTAGTGTACCATGCAAAGCACCTGGGCATAGGAATTAATTTTAAGCATTTATGCATGCTAGTCAACAATTCTAGCATAACTTCGTGGTTGTGTTTCACTATTAAATGGGCTCTTTTGGTTTTACTGGAGTCCACATGTGTGTTTATGTATGTGTGTGTTTACATGTTTCTGTGTAAACAGTAAGTAATAAGCAAAAACAAGCCAGTATCCTACAGGAACAAGGGCAGTGAGTTTTTAACTATGTGCACCTGTTCACCCTCACTCCAGGCTGAATTGTGTGCTCCTGTGTGTTAAAGTTAAGTATCCATTACTATCTATGTAATCACATAGCACTTCCACTTCAGGACCATCAAACATCTGCTAGCATTTTCTTAATACACTCACTTTAGTAGCTGAATCCCAGGAATTCACCTATGAACACTGAAAGATTATTTCTGATGGCAGACATAGAATTATTTGCTCCAATTTTTTAACTAGATGGAACCAACTGGAATAGAATATAGGGTGAGTATTTACATGTGAGTTTGAGTGAATATGTCATTTAAACTTAATTTTTGTCTCATTTTCAGGCTGTTCTATAGAATGTCATTTAAGAAATACTGGAATAAAAAAAAAGAAATACTGGAATGTAACTGAGACCTTGAAGAAACTAAAGCATATGACAGCATAATTGAAATGGCAAAGTCTGCTTTCATCTTTAGTTTCTCTAGTGAAAGAAGTGACTCGATGTCTCCCCTAATGCACAAATTGGAGAACAACTAGATCCCCAAGAGCTGGTCCAAAAAATTAGGGATAAAGAAGTGCCATTTGTCAGCCCTACATCACCATTATTCAATTTCTAGTGATCAAGGTGTACCCAGCATGGAATTTTGAAAGGCAGGCAGATGAACCTCCTCCGCAGCTCTTTGTTGGTCTACCTCTTGCCTTCTAAAGAACAGTGTGCTGGGGGAAGTAGCTACAAATGAAAAACATCGAACAAAGGGTCGCAAGTTACAACTGTATTAAAGACTTTAAGTCAGATAAGGCCAAGTACTAGCTGCAAAGTAAGAGACTGAAAACATGAATTTACCATGCCCTTCTACTTATACTCAGGGATAAGGTCTCTGTGACCAGCACTCACTGAAAATGGAGAGATGAAGACGTAAACAATTTATAGTTCAGGGTGAAAAATGCTGTGAAAGGGGTAAATGCAGGGTTCTATAGGATTATATTGACACCTCCCACCAACTTAAAGAATAAGGGTAAGCAGGGAAGGCTTCCTGTAAGATCTGAAACTCATCTGAAATGAGTTTCTAAAATGAATAGGATTTTTCCTGATGAAGCGGTCATGGCAGGCATTACACCTGGAGAGAAAATATTCTGTCCAAAGGCATGAAGGCATGAAAGAGGAGAGGTGTGTGCTAACTGTCAGTAGCTCTGCTTGGCTGACCTGTAAGGTATGAAGTGGTAAGGAAGAGATAGAAAGATAGGGAGGAGAGTGAATAGGAAGGTAATAGGCTGCAGCAGTGAGCTGAAGCCAGATCATGAAAGGCCTTCTGTGACACTATACTGAAAGCCGCACATAGGCTATGACTCTATTAGCTAAGCTTTATGGGAACAGAAACTATGTTTATTTCATTCATGGGTTCATCCAATTTCTCTAACATGGTATATAGCACAAAATAGATGCCCCAATAGTAGCATGAATGAATTCTATGCCAAGGCATTTAAACATTATTCTGAAGACTAAGAAGATCCAGTCAATGCATTCAGGCAGGGAAGGGACATGGCTACATTTCAATTTTATATAGGCTCTGGTTGCTGGGTAGAGAATAAATGGGAGGGGTCAACACTAAATGTGGGAAGCAGGTCTATAAGGCTATTGTAGTAATCCAGGTGAGAGAAGATGGTGGCCAGGGATGGGGAATTTGGAAAATAGGGAAAATTTAAGAGGCATTTAGGAAATTGCACCAACAGGACAAGGTAACTGGATGAGAAAGAAGATGGAAAGAAGAATGTGTCAAAGATGATTCTACCAGTTTGATGATTTGAACAACAAGGTGGTACTATTTACTGAAATTGGGAATATTGGGAAATGAGTGGGTCTGTGAGGCAGAGAAGGGGTAACATTGATGGGGCTATGGTATCAGATGGCGATGCGGGAAAAGTGGAGGCAAGGAGAGTAAGGGAAATATCAGTTCCATTCTGGAAACATTGCGTTTAAGGCATCTGAAGAATATTCAGGTGACTGTATATTCAATACCCAGTTGACTACATATCTGAGGCTCAGAAGACAATTCTGGAAATATATAGATTTGGGAGTTGTATATAGATAACAGTTGAAAGTACATGTCTGTTTTGTTGGCTCCTTTTTTGTTGTTGTTGGTTTATTTTTGAGAAGGATTCTCACTCTGACACCCAGGCTGAAGTGCAGTGGCGCAATCTCAGTTCTCTGCATCCTCCACCTCCCAGGTTCAAGTGAGGCATGAGAATGCCTCATCCCTGCAAGTAGCTGGGATTACAGGCATGTACCACCACACCAGGCTAATTTTTGTACTTTTAGTAGAGATGGGGTTTTGCCATGTTGACCAGGTTGGTCTCGAATTCCTGTCCTCAAGGGATCCGCTGTCTTCAGCCTCCCAAAGAGTGCTCGGATTACAGGGGTGAGTCACCACGCCTGGTCTGGTAGGCTCCCTTAATGACTCCTCTTATACCCTGGCCCAGTGAGCTCTGCCTAAAAGCTAATTAATTCACCACAACTTGAATTCCTAATGAGTATTTAATCTTCTTCCCAATGTCTTCTAACTCATCCCAGGCCCCAGCGGTATCATCTAATCCCTCAGAAGACTGAGCAAAAGGTTCGGCATCCTAAAGTTAGTGCCGCTCTTGGCCACAGCTCTCAGCTTCTAACAGCACAAGGGTGCCCTCTAGTGTTCCGTATGATGCATACAGGGGCACAGACAACTGAATTGAGAACCCTGCCTTTCAACCAGGAACACTCACTGTCCTGCCACCTTCACTTCCGGGGAAATTCACTACCACACGCAACCTCAGATATGAAGGGATTCTAAGTACTTCAGATTCATAGCAGGGCATAAGGAGAGTCAGGCAATCCATACTCTCTTAAAGCAATGTGTTTTTTTTTTTTTCAGTAGCCCATCACAGTTAGGGAGTAGCCTGCAGCGCCATCTCGAGTAGAATGGTCTAGGTTCTCAGTAAGCCTCAGCAGGGGAACTACAAGATAGACTGATCAGAGTTATACTATTATTTCAGAAATGATAAGCCTCGGAGTGTTAATATAGATATGTCTACAAAACTAGAGAAACACGGGGACCCATGTCACAGGACTCCTGGACGCACTAATCTCTGAATATATCCTAGAGCAGGTTAACCGCTTTGTCCACAGATGCCACTCCCATCACTAGAAACTCTTTTGTATACTAACCAGGGTGCCAGGGAGAGAATGGAAGGATCATCTTTTACCCTTACCTACAAAGGGCCATGGGAAAGGCATTTCATAAGGAATTCTAGGTGGTACACTCATCTTTACACTAATGAACAGATTTCCTTGTACATATATCAGATTAGGAGGACTAGAGATCCTCCTAAGTATTGGCATGCTCATGAGATAACATGGAATAGGAACCAGTGTGCTCATGAGATGACATGCAACAAAACACCAGTATTACTAATATGTTACTGCTTCTACACAGCCCTCTACAGAGTGGAGATCCAAGTACCTACCTCTCTATAGTCTAAGAAAACCTACTCTAAAAAAGACCAAAATCATGTCCTTCGCTGCGAATTGGATGCAGCTGGAGGCCATTATCCTAAGTGAATTAATGCAGGAATGAAAAACCAAATACTGCATGTTCTCACTTATAAGTGGGAACTAAGCATTGTGTATACATGGACACAAAGATAGCAGCAATAGACACTGAAGATTCCAAGGTGGGAGAAAGAGGGTCCAGGGCTGAAAAACAACCTCTTGGGTGCTATATTCATTACTTGGGTGACAGGATCATTAGAAGCCCAAACCTCAGCAGCACGCAATATACCCTTGTGACAAACCTGTACATGTACCCCCTGAATCTAAAGTAAAATGTTTTTTAGAAGGAAAAAAAAAAGAAACCCTGTGCTCTTCATCTTATTTTGCAATTCTGCCTTAAGTTCTAATATGGCCCTCCACCATCTGTCATTCCTTACCTAGGATTCCAAACAAATATGTCAATTACCAGAAGGCATTTTCAGAAATGAAGGCAGAACTAAAAGTATGATTAGCCTGAGTACAATGTCAAGCACTTGAATTGTTTCACTAAGACTAAGGTCAAGTCCTTTCAACAATATGTAGATAATAACTGCAGCAAAAGTACATCATGTCTCAGTATTAGTCATGTTTATGAAAGGCCTGCCTATTCCAGTCATTACCTCAGCATCACAGCAATAAGCCTTTGCCCTTACCTATTGACTCAGGGCCTTCCAGACCATCTTGGCAAACCATAACTTTGTTTTTAATCATTTTTGGAGTTTGTTTACGTATAACAAAATTCACCAATTTTGAGTGTACGTTGTAACAAGCACTGACAAACTTATATACCCCCTGGAAATAACAACTGCTGTAATCAAAATACAAAACACTGTTATCACCCCCTCCCAAAATTCACTTCTAACCATCCCAGTCACCCGGAGCCCCACTGGGAGCCTAAGGCAAGCAGTATTTTTGGTTTTGTCACCTAGAATAGATTTGCCATTCCTGAAGCTTCATATAAACAGAAGCATGCATGATATCCTCTTTTGTGTCTATCTTAATTTAGCAAAATGTTCTTGAACTTCATGTTCAACTTATAGTTATATCTCACTGTGGTTTTAATTTGAATTTCCCAAATGACTGATGATGTTGAGCATCTTTTCATGCGCTCATTGCACATTTCTGTATTGTTTTTCTTTAGGAAATTTTGAACCACTGTTTTTTATAAAATGGATTTATTTGTCTACAGCATGGCTGAGAGTGATATGTGGAAGACGGTAGCTCAGATGTGCCACAAGCAATTTATTTTTGCTATTTTTCTAATTAAGCACCATATATATTTTCAGAAACAGATGAATTAAATCCTATATGACCTCATCATCATCATGAGATCATGATATACCTTAACGGTACCCTTTTTTTTGAAAGGAGTTTCTTTCTTGTCACCCAGGCTGGAGTGCAATGGCACGATCTCCACTCACTGCAAACTCCACCTCCCAGGTTCAAGCAATTATCCTGCCTCAGCCCACCAAGTAGCTGGTATTATAGGTGCCTGCCACCACACCTAGCTAGGTTTTGTATTTTTAGTAGAGACAGGGTTTCACCATGTTGACCAGGCTAGTTTCAAACTCCTGAGCTCAGGTGATCCACCCACTTCAGCCTCCCAAAGTGCTGGGATTACAGGCTTGAGCCACTGCACCTGGCCAATGGCATCCTATTTTTTATTCCTGATAATGAAATTACAGAGCTTCCTGGCCACTTGATGTAGCACCACTTTTGGAATAGCCCTGCAAAAAGCCTTCTTAAAAGTTAAAAGATATAACTATTGGACCATGTTCTTTATATTCTGTATGATGAAGACACATAATTGTCTATTATGCATCGATCACATTAAACTTAGGAACTCTTCAGGTAAATGAAGTTTGCCCTGAGATTTCTGGTTCTATCCGCAGTTCTACTCACAGTTCATTCCTTATGTTATTGTTCTAGTTAGCCCAATAACTGATTTCAAGAAAGGGAGAGTATTTGTTTCATTGGCAACTTTACTTACTGGGCTGTAGGTTTGTGAAATAGTGATCCTCTCAGCCTTAGAACATCCATGAAGACTTATAGCATCCAGAGCATCCGGGGGGGTTGCCTTCAACTGTGAATAATCTTGTCCATTTCCTTAGTACACCATATACATATCATTTTCTATCAGTGTTAAAACGTAAAATTTTGGGGAGCACTAGTTTAGTCCTCTATCACAGATGTAGCCATCCAGCAGATGAAGATACTATTTTCTATCCTAATTCTCTGTCCTAAATCCAATTCTCCTCCCCAGCCCTAACAACAGCCTATTCCAACCTGGCTAACTATCTATCTATCTATCTATTTATTTATTGGGGTTTATTTTTCATTATACTTTAAGTTCTGGGATACATGTGGAAAATGTGCAGGTTTGTTAAACATCGGTTTACACGTGCCATGTTGGCTTGCTGCACCCATCAACATGTCATCTACATTAGGTATTTCTCCTAATGCTACCCTCACCTGGTTCCCCCCAACAAGCCCCAGTGTGTGATGTTCCCCTCCCTGTGTCCATGTGTTCTCATTGTTCAACTCCCACTTATGAGTGAGAACATGCGGTGTTTGGTTTTCTGTTCCTGTGTAAGTTTGCTGAGAATGATGGTTTCCAGATTCATCCATGTCCCTGCAAAGGACATGAACTCATCCTTTTTTATGGCTGCATAGTATTCCATGGTGTATATGTGCCACGTTTTCTTTATCTAGTCTGTCACTGATGGGCATTTGGGTTGGTTCCAAGTCTTTGCTATTGTGAATTGTGAATTGAGACGGACTCTCACCCTGTTGCCCAGGCTGGAGTGCAATGGTGTGATCTTGGCTTACTGCAACCTCCGGCTCCCAGATTCAAGTAACCTCCAGCTCCTGGATTCAAGCAATCCTCCTGACTCAGACTCCCAAGTAGCTGAGATTACAGGCACGTGCCACCACACCTAGCTAATTTTTTGTATCTTTAGTAGAGATGAGGTTTCGCCGTGTTGGCCAGGCTGGTCTTGAACTCCTGACCTCTTGATCCACCCGCCTCGGCCTCCCAAAGTACTGGAATTACAGGTGTGATCCATTGTGCTCGGCCNTTCTTTATCTAGTCTGTCACTGATGGGCATTTGGGTTGGTTCCATGTCTTTCCTATTGTGAATAGTGCTGTAATAAACATACGAGTGCGTGTGTCTTTATAGTAGAATGATTCGTAATCCTTTGGGAATATACCCAGTAATGGGATTGCTGTGTCAAATGGAATTTCTAGTTCTAGATCCTTTAGGAATCGCCACACTGTCTTCCACAATGGTTGAACTAATTTATACTACCACCAACAGTGTAAAAGCGTTCCTATTTCTCCACGTCCTCTCTAGCATCTGTTGTTTCCTGACTTTTTAATGATCGCCATTCTAACTGGCGTGAGATGGTATCTCATTATGGTTTTGACTTGCATTTCTCTGATGACCAGTGATGATGAGCTTTTTTTCATGTTTGTTAGCCGCATAAATGTTTTCGTTTTTTCATGTTAAAATTATATTTATTCCCATAGAAATAAATCTTTTTAATAACAATTGAAATACTATCTATTGACTTTTAATTCATAGTGTCTGTTTATATCCTTTACCCACTTTTTGATGAAGTTGTTTTTTTCCTGTAAATTTGTTTAAGTTCCTTATAGATTCTGGATATTAGCCCTTTGTCAGATGGATAGATTGCAAAAATTTTCTCCCATTCTGCAGGTTGCCTGGTCATGCTGATGATATTTTCTTTTACTGTCCAGAAGCTCTTTAGTTTAATTAAATATCATTTGTCAATTTTGACTTTTGTTGCCCTTGCTTTTGGTGATTTAGTCATGAAGTCTTTGCCCATGCCTATATCCTGAATGGTATTGCCTAGGTTTTCTTCTAGGGTTATTATGGTTTTAGGTCTTATGTTTAAATCTTTAATTCATCTTGAGTTAATTTTTGTATAAGGTGTAAGGAAGGGGTCCAGTTTCAGTTTTCTGCATATGACTAGACAGTTTTCCCAACACCATTTATTAAATAGGGAATCCTTTCCCTATTGCTTGTTTCTGTCAGGTTTGTCAAAGAGCAGATGCGAATCTGGCAAATTCTTATACTGTGATGAAAATGTCTCCAAGCACACAGTGATGAGCATCGTATCCTCAAAAAACCCCTGATTTGGGGAACATCCACCTCAACACCTAATTAAGAAGTTAGCTAGACACAAAGTCAGCCATATTTTATGGGAATTAGAATACTCACTACCAAGGTCTTTCTTGAGACTTAGAGGTGATATGTCACTCAGAACTCCATAGCTAAGAACAGCTAAGGCAGACCCAGAAGCTCAGTTTGTACCAGCTATTCATTTCAGAAGTATTACTAAGTGCTTAGTGTGTATCAGGCACTGGTGCAATGCTTGATGGACCACATTCACAGAATTTTTTGTTCTTACTAGGCAGCCCAAATCACCAGGTCTAGAGGCCAGATTATCTGCCTTAGCAAGCCTGCACTGGCAGATTATCTGAACTACGAACTTTAAGGTCATCTATTTCCAACTATAATTAACCAGAATAATCTGGCAGAGGAAGTAGGCAAACACACAGGCATACTGATGCCAGACTGAAAGTCAAATATACCCAGAAACAATAATGCAAAGTACAGAATAACATCTTGACCCTTGTTTAAGGAGGCCTGTCCTTAAATACTGTGCCTATGCAAAGACATTTATGTCTGGTGATAATTCAAGATATCGATTAAACTCTACAGAGACTTTTGAAGGATCCATATTAATACTGCATCCTCCAATATAATAGTGTTTAGAAAACCTATAGTCAGAACAAGAAATACCTTTAGCAATTCAAATAAACAATACACCACCCACTGCCTTTATATGTGTCTCTAGGATTACACAACATTAAAATATATCTTTAACTTGCTCCATTTCCACTACCATAGCTTCAACCTAGTGATTATGTAATAAAAATGGCACATTTTATCCATATGCTGCTTCTTTATCCATTGACACTAACATAATACTATAACTTAAATTAGTGAGCTATTTTGTTTCCATGAACTCTGATGTTTTCAACTATGATACCCAGACTGAGGAATAATAATGAAGGCCTTTTGTAATTGCATCGACTATACATGGCTAAATGCAGCACCACCAGTTTTTTGAGGAATACTTCTTCTGTTCTACTTACAGACAACTAAATAGTTCAACCTGCTTCATAGAGTTTGCCTGCAACATAAAACATTCACATGAAACCCCTCCTTCAAAGAAACCATTATTATACTAGAAAAGAAAAAGAATCTCAGGAAAATAGAAATGGACAGGAGGTTCCTTAACTTGCTAAACAATATATTTGAAAATACAGCTCATATTATTCTTAATATTGAAAGACTGAATGCTTGTTCCTAAAAGTTAAAGCAAGGGAAGGATAACTATTCTTGCCATACTTATTTAACATAGTATTGGAAGTTTTAGCTCGTGAAATAAAGCAAGGCTAGAAAATAAAATGTATGCATAGCAGGAAGAAAGAAATAAAACAGGCCTTGTTTGCAGATAATATGATTGTTTACATAGAAAATACCAAGGAATGCATAAAAATCTCCTAGAACTAATAAGTGCATTTAGTAAGTTGCAGGATACAAGATCACCATACAAAAATCAATTGTATTTCTATATACTAGATAAGAACAGGTAGATACCAAAAATAAATAATATAATGCCATTTACAATTGCCCAGAAAGTGAAAGACTTAGGGGTAAATCTAACAAAACTTGAAATTACAAGCTAAAAGCTACACAATGCTGATGAAAGCAATTTAAAAAATCTAAATGGATAAATGGAAAGACATAGTATGTTCGTGGACTCGAAGACTCAAAAGAGACATCAACTCTACCCAAACTGATACACATATTTAATGTAATTCCTGTCAAAGTCCATGCAAAAATTTTTAGATATATCGGCAATATATAAATATATATCTACAACAGATATGTAAATATATGATAGAGATAGACAATATGCCTACAAAAAATGCCTAAATTTTGGTAGTCATAGTTGTAAATTTTATAAGAAAACTCAAAAAACTCAAATAGCTAAAAACAGTTTTTTAAAAGTACAAAGTGGGAAGAATCAGTGTACCCAATTTCAAGTTTTATTATATAACTACAGTAATCAAGACTGTGGTATTGACAGAGTGATAGACACATAGATCAATGGAGCAGCACACAAAACCCAGAAATAGACACATACAAATATGACGATTGATTTTTGGCAAAGGTGCAAAAGCAATTCAGTGGAGGAAAGACAGTATTTTCAACAAATGATATTAAAGCAATTGAAAATCCATAGGGCAAAAAGTGAACCTCAACCAAATACTCACAACCTATATAAAAATTAACTAAAAATATATTATGGACTTATATGTAACGTGTAAAATTACAGAGCTTTTAGGGGGAAAACACAAGAAAAACCTTGGCATATAGGGTTGGGCAAAGAGTTCATAGACTTTATACCAAAAGCACAATCCATAAAATAAATTAAATAATAATTTGGACTTCATCAATATTAAAAACTTTGGCTCCATGAAGAAGCCTGTTAAAAGGATAAAATACTGCTTATAGAGAGAAAATATTTGCAAATCACAAATCTGACAAAATATCTGATATCTACAGTATATAAGGAAAAAATAAGCAATCCAATTAGAAAATAAAGAAAAGACACAGACATTTTACAGACAAGGATACACAATGGTAAATAAGCACATAAACAGACGTAAAACATCATTAGTCATTAAGGAAATGCAAATTAAAACTACAATGAGATATCATTATACACTGATCAGAATAGATAAAACAAAAATAGTTACAACTTCAAAAGCTGGCAAGGATGTAGAGGAATTGGACCTCTTATACATACTTGATGAGGATATAAAACAGAGCCACTCTGAAATTGAATTTCAAAGTTTCTTAAAAATGAAACACAACCCAGCAATTGCCCTTCTGGGCATTTATCCTAGAAAATGAACTCTATTATATACACACACACATGCACAGTTACTTGTACACAGATGTTTGCAGTAAATTTGTTCATAAATTTTTTTAAAAAATTGAAAACAACCCTAATGTCCTTCAGTGGGTGAATCCAATGAGTCAATGCAATGGGTTATACAACTGTGGTATATCCATAACATGGGATATTTCTCAGCAATGAAAAGGAACAAACTGATATGCACAACAAACTGATAGATTCACCTATTGATAATTATGCTGAGTGAAATAACCATTCCCTAGAAGTCACATACTGTATCCCTCCATTTATACAACAATCTTGAAGTGACAAATTATGAAAATAGAAAACAGATTAGTGGTTTCCAGAAGTTAAGGAGTTGATGAGAGTAGCACAGAAACTAGTATGACTACAAAAAGACAACATGAAGGATCCTCGTGGCGATGGGAATGTTTCATACCTTTAGTGTAGCAATGCCAATATCCTGTTTCTGATATTATACTACAGTTTTACAGGTTGTTACCATTGGAGAAAATTAGGTAAAAGATGCATGAGATCTGTGTGTATTTTATTTTGCAACTGCATGTGAATCCAAAATTATTTCAATATAAGTGACTTAATTAAAAATAAAAATATCCATTAAATATCCATAAACTGGATACACCTTTAGCTAGACTGATCAAAAAGAGATAATTGACAAATCACCAATGTCAGGAATCAAAGAGAGACTATCTACCACAGATCCCACAGACATCAAAAAGATAATAAGAAATATTTTTGGTTGAGCTACTATAACAAATTACCATAGATTTGATGGCTGATGGCTTAAGCAACAAACATTTATTTCTCAGAATTCTGAAGGCTGTAAAGTCCAACAACAAGGTGCCAGCAGATCCAGTGTCTGCTGAGGGCCAGTTTCCTGGTTTATGAACGGCCACTTTCTGCATATACCTTCATGTCTTTTCTTAGGGGAACACTAATCTTATTGAGAAGGGCTCCACCCTTATATTTTAATTACTTCCCGAAAGCCCTACCTCCTAATACCAACACATTGGAAGTTAGGTTTCAATATGCTAATTTGGGCAGGACACAAACATTTAGTCTATATTCTATTCCTGGCTTCAAAAAGTCATCCCTTTCTGACATGAAAAATGCATTCATTTCATCCCAACAACCCCAAAAGTCATAAGTCATTCTAGTGTCAACGCTAAAATCTAAGATCCAGAATCGTGCCTAAATATCATCTAAATCAGGTATGGGTGAAACTTGAGGTAAGATTTATTCTGAGGCAGAATTATTCTCCAGGTGTAAACCTGTGACACCAAACAAGTTATGTGAATCACAAATACAATGGTGGGGCAGGCATATGATAGACACTGCTAAAATAGAAATTCGGTGGAGGACGAAGGAAATAAGAAAGAGGATAGGGGTGATGGGCTCCAGGTAAGTCCAAAATCCAGCAAAGAAAACTCCTTAAGCAGGAAGCAGAGGAAAATGTCCAGAGAAACTAAGTTCTGTCACTTACTAATTATATCACATATAGCAAATCACTTCACTTATCTGAGGCTCTCATATTTTCTTCACAACTAAAGTAGGAATATGAATATAGGTACCCGTTTCCTGAAAAAACTTTTTGAGATTCAATGAATTAGCAAATATGAAGATGTTTGGCTTCACAGTATTGTCTGCTTTCACAGAGATCTGTAAGATGCTTCTCCTCGAGCAGGGGACCTGCTAGAGGACTCCCCTAAACGTCCCAAGGAGGCAAAAAACCCTGAAGGGAGAAGGAGGCAGTCACCTTGGAGGGTGAGAGCCCCCTTCCTGTGGAGGTGGAAAAGAATAGCACACCTCCTGAGCGAAGCTCTGGTCAGGGGCTTTTCAAGAGGAAGAAGAGAAGGAAGAGGAAGAGGCAGCCAAGGAAGGTGCTGAGGTCACAGTTGTCAGAGATCATGAGAGCCTCTAACTACCAATGTTTCAAGAGGAGTCCCCACCCTGTTCCTGCTGCTATCTGGGTGCTACTGGGGAAATTGGTCATGCCCTGCAAACTGGGAACCCCTCTGCACCCCAATCTGCTCTCCTCTTCCACTCACTTTTCCCACTCCAAGCCCACCCATGGAGATTGACCTGAATGAGGCAGGCCACCTGACCCTCCCCTCTAGGTCCCCATACCCCTATGATCTGAGTCAGAGCAATGTCTTCTGCTCCTTGGAATGAGATGAGGCTATTATCTTCCTTCCTCTTGGAGCCATTTTCCAGGCTTCTGCTGGAGCCTGAGCCAACTGTTGCCACCTCCTGACACCCTTCTCCCACTCTCCTAGGCGTTCTGGACCTCTGGGTTGGGATCAGGGGTAGGAATGGAAAAGACGCAACATAAACAGCAGGGTGGGCTTGTGGGGTCTGTGAAGGGCAATCCTCAAATGGGTGGTGGGGGCAGCACAGGAGGGTGGCATCTTCCTGAGTTCCTGTCCCCTGCTACACCTATTATCCCAGCTGCCTAGATTCAGGGAAAGTGGGACAGCCTGTAGTGGAGGGGATCCTTTCCATAAATCCTTGAAGATTGACAACACCCATTTTTCCTTTTGCCAACCCCAAGAGTTCTGGGAGTTGTAGTTAATAATCAAAAGATTTTGGGGCTTTCAAATTGTTTGGGCCAAGGACCTGAGACCTGAAGGGTTTACTTTACCCATTTGGGTGGGAATGTTGAGCATCTGTCCCCCTTTAGATCTCTGAAGCCAGAAATGGTATGCTTGGGAAGACCCCTAGCTGCCCTTTTCCCTCCACACAGTGCTCAAGGCCAGTTTATAGTCACATATATTGCCCAGACATAAAGGAAAAGACACATTTTTTAACAAAATGCTTTTAATAAAAGAAAACTACAAAAAAATTTAAAGACCCCTAACCCTTTGTGTGCTTGCTCCCCATTCTGCTTTTTCCTTTCCTGCCATTGCCCCCATTTCCAGGGTACACTGGGAGGCTACCCTTCTATCTGGGACTTGATTACTTATTTTTGTAGCTGGAGTTTTGGTGTTCCTTCCAGTGTCATTTCTCATCCACATACCCTGACCTGGTCCCCTCAATGTTGTCACCAGATCCGATTTGTAATTCACTGAGAGGACAGAGGGAAATAAGTGCCCTCTCCCACCCTCTTCCTAGTGGTCTCCCTATGCCTGTCTTCAGTCTCGTCTCTTTTACCCTGGCACCTCTTCCTTGGGCTCTGATGAAAAATTGCCAACCGTAGCTTTGGAAGTTTAGCTCTGAGAACCAACCGTAAATGATTTGAGTTCTAGGAAAATAAACCTCATTCATTACAAAANAAAAAAAAAAAAAAAAAAAAAAAAAAAAAAAAAAAAAAAAAAAAAAAAAAAAAAAAAAAAAAAAAAAAAAAAAAAAAAGATGCTTCTCCCCAGCACATCAAATCACCCTGGGCCATCCATGAAAAGGCACACCTTTTCAGTTTGCATTCATAAAATTTTGTTCCTAAATGACTGTTGTCTTGTATTAACTTTTATTTACGTTGCAGGGGTACATGTGCAGGTTTGTTTTGTGTCCTGGAAGTTTGGTATATAGACCATTTTGTCATGCACGTACTAAGTATAGTCCCCCATAGTTATTTTTCCTGATTCTCTCCCTCCTGCCACCCTACTCCCTCAAGTAGGCCCCAGTGTCTATTGTTCCCTTCTTTGTGTCCATTGGTTCTCATTATTTAGTTCCCACTTAATAAGTGAAAACATGCAGTATTTGGTTTTCTCTTCCAGAGTTCATTTGCTAAGAATAATAGCCTCCAGCTCCATCCATGTTTCTACAAGGGACATGATCTCATTCTCTTTCATGGCTGCATAGTACTCCGTGGTGTATATGTAGTACATTTTCTTTATCCAGTCTACCATTGATGGGCACTTAATTCCATGTCTTTGCTATTGTGAATAGTGCTGCTGTGATCATTTGCAAGCATGTGTCTTTATGGTAGAATATAGAACTTTATATTCCTTTGAGTATATACCCAGTAATGGGATGGCTGGGTCTAATGGTAGTTCTGTCTTTAGTTCTTTGAGGAATCATCACACTGCTTTCCACAGTGGTTGAACTAATTTACCTTCCCACCAATCGGGTATAAGCATGCCAGCAATCATGCCAGCATCCTTTTCTACTTTTTATTAATAGTAATTCTGACTGGTGTGAGATAGCATCTCACTGTGATTTTGATTTGCATTTCCCTAATGATTAGTGCTATTGAGCATTTTTCATGTGCCTGCTGGCCACATGTATATCTTCTTTTGAAAAGTTTCTGTTCATGTCCTTTGACCACTTTTTAATGGGAATGGGGTTTTTTGTAAATTTGTTCCTTACAGATTTTGGATATTAAACCTTTGTCAGATGCATAGTTTGCAAATATTTTCTCCCATTCTGTCGGTTGTCTGTTTGCTCATTTGATAATTTATTTTGCTATGCACAAACTCTTTAATTAGATTCAATTTGCCAATTTTTGCTTTTGTCACAATTGCTTTTGGTGTCTCTGTCATGAAATGTTTGCCTGGTTCTATTCCAGATGGTATTCCAGGGTTTTATAGTTTTGGGTTTTACAGTTAAGTCTTTATTTCATCCTGAGGTTTTTGTTTTGTTTTTGTGTTTGTTTGTTTTGAGACAGAGTCTCACTCTGTCACCCAGGCTGGAGTGCAGTGGCGCGATCTCAGCTCACTGCCATCTCTGCCTCCTGGGTTCAAGCGATTCTCCCACCTCAGCCTCCCAAGTAGCTGGGTTTACAGGCACCCGCCACCATGCCTAGGTAATTTGTATGTGTGTTTGTGTATTTTTAATAGTGACGAGGTGTCATCATGTTGGCTGAGCTCATCTTGAACTCCTGACCTCAGGTGATCTGCCCACCTCGGCCTCCTAAAAAGGTGGGATTACAAGCGTGAGCCACCATGACTAAGCCATCCTGAGTTGTTTTTTGTATGTGGTGCAAAGCAAGGGTCCAATTTCAACCTTCTGCATATGGCTAGCCAGTTATCCCAGCACCATTCATTGAATAGGGAGCCATTTCCCCATTGCTTGTTTTCATCAGCTTTGTCAAAGATCAGATGGTTGTAGGTGTGTGGTTTTATTTCTGGGCTCTCTATTCTGTTCCATTGGCCTATGTGCCTGTTTTTGTACCAGTACCATATTGTTTTGGTTACTGTGACCCTGTAGCATAGTTTGTAGTCAGGTAAGGTGATACCTCTAGCTTTGTTCTTTTTGCTTGGCTTGTTTGTCTCTTGCAGTAGCTTGGTCTCATGTCTATTAACTAATTGTTGTGGTGCTCTCATGAGGTTTTTTCTGCTCAATTGCCTCCTCCCAGGGTCAGGCTGCATTTCCTTCTTTGGTGAAAAATTCTAGGAATCTTGCCCTGCTTTCTCATTCTCTCTCTCTCTCTCTCTCTCTCTCTCAGCTTCTATCTTCTAATTTCATGCTTAGAATTCTACTGCCTTCCCTCCACATGTGGCTATAGGTGTGTCAATTTCCCCCTTTCTTGAATACAGGATCTTATTACTTTAAATGTTTTATTGAAGATCAGTGCAGAAAAATAAAAGACATGAAGCATAATAACACTCAGGGAGTATCAGCAAATTACAGGCCACAGATTTCTTATCATCACTTCTCTATCATTCCAAACTCCCTTGTGGGTTGGGCCTTTTCTCCCAGTAGGTATAGTTTCAGAGGTGCTTCCATCTTGATTGACTGATTGTCACTTGAGGGTACATCCTATGATGCTTGACCTCTTCTTCTAATCTTGAATATGGAACCAATGCATGTTCCAGAAACAAGAAATCCTAAATTTCCCTTTCTCCAGTGGGCAGCAGGTATCTTTGACCTCAGAAATATCAGACAAGTAACCCATTGCTGACTACACCTGTAAGTATTTTATTGCTCACACTACCACTCACAGCATGTGGCTTGTCTGCTGCCCAGTTTTTCCATTTTATAATAAAATTGTTCCTGCTTTCCAGCTTTCAATATTCCTGCTTTGTTTTTGTATTCTGATTAATCTTCTTCAATTCAGAAGAGGCTTGGTCATTTCAAAGACCAAGGCAAGCTCTTTGGCCTTTTCAATTCCTCTAGGTATTCTAGCACCAAAGAACAATACTGTATGCTCTCTCCTAAAAGGAAAGTAGAATTGGTCACAAACACAATTCTAATACATTCTCTGGGCACAGCCATGTACAAGACTTGAGCTGGCCTCACTGCAACCATCTCCATGGAAACCAGAAAAAAATGTGCATTTTGAGAAGCCGGAGGTCAAGTCCCTCTGGCACATATGTTTTCCACAATGAATGACACAGGTGAAAGTGACCCAAGCAAAAGTCATACAAGCTAAATCTTAGATGAGCTTGCTTCTCCCCAGCCTACCATCAAAGGTCACCCTGAGCATTTTCAACTTGCCACACTTCTACCAACTGACAGAGTGTTATCACAAACTTTCTTAGCCTCACTGCCCAGCTATCTAACTTTTTAAGTTGAAATAACAGGTCTGGAGAATTAATGGACTTTTTTTCTCCATCATCCAACATAAAATTCTCTGACCCAAGGGTCTATTCATACTTTCACAACTGAAACAATATCATGCCAAAAGAATTAACAGAATTGTGCACTTGTTATGTTGTGCTTGCCCCTATCATATGTAAACATCCCTGGGATTGAGCTACGAAGTCCTATAGGAATATAGACTATCTATAGGTACTACATTTGAAAATGTAATCAGAGATTCTTTTTTATATTTTATTTTTAATTTCTGTGGGTACATAGTAGCTGTATATGTTTATGGGGTGTGTGAGACGTTTTGATACAGGCTTGCAATGCATAATAATCACATCATGTAGATTCTGGTTATTAGCCCTTTGTCAGATGGGTTGATTACAAAATTCTCAGCAAACTGATGCAAGAAGAGAAAACCAAACACCGCATGTTCTCACTCATAAGCGGGTGTTGAACAATGAGAACACATGGACAGAGGGAGGGGAACATCACACACTGGGGCATGTCAGGGTTTGGGGGACTAGGGGTGGGATAGCAGGGAGTGGGGGGATTGGAGAGGGCTAATATTAGGAGAAATACCTAATGTAGATGACAGGGTGATGAATGCAGCAAATCACCATGGCATGTGGATACCTATGTAACAAACCTGCACGTTCTACACATGTACCCCAGAACTTAAAGTATAATTAAATAGTAATAATAATAATCACATCATGGCAAATGGGGTATCCATTCCCTCAAGCATTTATCCTTTCTATTACAAACAATCCAATTACACTCTTTTAGTTGTATTTAAATATACAATTAAGTTGACTAGTCACCCTGTTGTTCTATTGAATAGTAGATCTTATTCATTGTTTCTATTTTTTGTATCCATTAATCATTCCCACATCCCCCCATCCCAGCCCCCTATTGCCCCTCCCAGCCTCTGATGACCATCCTTCTACTCTCTATGAACATGAGACAAATTTTTATTTTTAGATTCCACAAGTAAGTGAGAAGATGTGATGTTTGCTTTTCTATGCCTGGCATATTTCACTTAACAAAATTATCTCTAGTTCTATCCATAGTGTTGCAAATGACAGGATCTCATTCTTTTTTAATTGCTAAATAGTACTCTACTGTGTATAGGTACCACATTTTCTTTATCCAGTCATCTGCTGATGGAAACTTAGTTGTTTCCAAATCTTAGGTATTGTGAACAGAGCTGCAATTAATACAGAAATGCAGGTATCTCTTTGATATACTGATTTCCGTTCCTTTGGGTACATATTCAGTAGTGAGACTGTTGAATCATATAGTAGCTCTACTTTTAGTGATTTGAGAAACCTCCAAATGGATCTCCATAGTAGTTGTACTAATTTACATTCCCACCAACAGTGTTTGAGGGTTCCCTTTTCTCTACATTCTCACCAGCATTTGCTATTGCCTGTCTTTTGGATTTAAGCCATTTTAACTGGAGTGAGATAATATCTCATTGTAGTTTTGATTTGCATTTCTCTTAGGATCAATTATGTTGAGCACCTTTTCATATAACTGTTTGCTTATTCTATGCTTTCTTTTGAGAAATGTCTATTCGAATCTTTTGCCCATTTTTTTGAAGGAATTATTAGATTTATTCCTATAGAGCTGTTTGAGCTCCTTATATATTTTAGTTGATAATCCCTTGTCAGATGGGTAGTTTGCAAATATTTTCTCCCATGTTGTGGGTTGTCTCTTCACATTGTTGATTGTTCCCATTGCTGTGCAGAAGCTTTTTAACTTGATGTGATCTCATTTGTCCATTTCTGGTTTGGTTGCCTGTGTTTGTGAGGTGTTGCTCAAGAAATTGTTGCCTAGACCAATGTCCTGGGAAGTTTCACCAGTGTTTTCTTGTAGTAGCTTCATAGTTTGAGGTCTTAAATAAGTCTTCAATCCATTTTGATTTGATTTTTGTATATGGTGAGAGATAGGGGTCTAGTTTTCTTTTTTTGCATGAAGATATCCAGTTTTCTTAGCACTACTGTATTGAAGAGATTGTTTCTTCCCTAGTGCATATTTTTGGAAGCTTTGTTGAAAATGAGTTCACTGTGGTTGTGTGGATCTGTTTACAGGTTCTCCACTTTGTTCCATTGGTCTATGTGTCTGTTTTTATACCAATACTATGCTGTTTTGGTTACTAGAGCTCTGTAGTATAATTTGAAGTCAGGTAATGTGATTCCTCCAGTTTTTGTTTTATTTGCTCAGGATAGTTTTGGTGATTCTGGGTTGTGGTTCCATATAAATTTTAGGATAGTTTATTATATTTTTGTGAAGAACGCCATTGGTATTTTGATAGGGATTGCATTGAATCTATAGATTGCTTTTGGTAGTATGGACATTTTAACAATATTGATTCTTCCTATCCATGACCATAAAATATCTTTTCATTTTTTGGTGTCCTCTTCAATTTCTTTCATCAGTGTTTTACAATTTTAACTATAGAGATCTTCTACTTATTTGTTCAATTCCTGGATATTTGATTTTATGTGTGGCTATACTAAATGAGATTACTTTTTTTATTTCTTTCTCAGGTTGTCCACTGTTGGCATATACAAACCCTACTGATTTTTGTATGTTGATTTTGTATCCTACAACTTTACTGAATTTGTTTATCAGTTCTAATTGGGTTTTTTGTGTGTGTGGAGTCTTTAGGTTTTTCCAAATATAAGATCATATCATCTGCAAACAAGAATAATTGAACCTCTTCCATTCCAATTTGGATGCCCTTTATTTATTTCTCTTGTCTGGTTGCTCTAGCTAGGACTTCCAGTACTATGCTGAATAACAGTGGTGAAAGTGGGTATCCTTGTCATGTTCCAGATCTTTAAGGAAAGGCTTTCAGTTTTTCCCCAGTCTGTATGTTACTAGCTGTGACTCTGTTGTATATGGCTTTTATTATGCACAGAAATTCTGAGTGGTCTACATCTAGTGCAATACATTCAAATATGTAGAAATTTATTATACACACACCAGGAGGGTAAAAAAATATATATCTGTTGAGAACCAAAGATGTAGTATACCCTATTATGATCCCCAAGGGTTCCTGCATGATAGTTTCACTGGACTTTCTATTTTAATTCAGTCCAGGGCTATATTCCACTTTTTCATGGCAGATACACTGGGAAAGACTATGCTTTGCCTTGGTGCCTTGGTGCCTTGGTTTATTAGCCAGGATCCTTGAGGAACACAGATATCACATATAGACCGGATAATTTTATGACAGCTTAATAAAAAGACTTTTAAGGTAATTAATAAAAGTATGGGAAGAATTTCTAATTAAGTACTCTATTACTGACAACAGGAAAGAGCCATTACAATGCCAAGATTAGAAGGGTTGGGTGGTGGTCACTGGAATCCAGACACTATAGCAAAAATGTAGGTGACATAACAGGAGCCATGACAGTTACCAGGCAAAATAAAGTCAACAATGATGACTCTTCAGGGAAGAAGATAGGAGAATACATACTCTGACTTTAATTTTTCCCCACCTACCAATACTTTCCCCATGCCTTCCATTGGCCAAACCCAACCAGGGACAGAAAGCCAACAAGGAAACATTGGGCTTAAACTGTATTTTAGACAAAATAGACCTAATAGACTGTTAGGGTTTCAAAGACCCCTCCAAAACTCATGCTGAAATTTAGTTGCCATTGTAACAGTATTGAGAGTAGGGGTTTTTAAGATGTGATTAGGCCATGAAAACTCCACCCTCAAGAGTGGGTTTAACGCCTTTAAAAGGAGAGCTTTGAGAGTGAGTTCTTAACTCCCTTGTTCTTCTGCCTTCCACAATGTGATGATGCAATAAGGCCCTCACCAGGTCTGAGCCCCTCAGACTTGAATTTCTCAGCCTCCAGAACTATAAGAAGTAACTCTGCTTTTTTTGTTGTTGTTGTTTGTATGTTTGTTTTGCTTTTCCCTTTTTTTATTATTATTATACTTTAAGTTTTGGGGTATAGGTGCAGAATGTGCAGGTTTGTTACATAGGTATACACATGCCATGGTGGTTTGCTGCACTTATCAACCCATCATCTACATTAGGTGTTTCTCCTAATGCTATTCCTCCCCTCCCCACGCCCTCTTCCAGGTACATACATGTTCTGTACATGTATCCCAGAACTTAAAGTATAATAAAAAAAAAGAAAAAAAATTGACAATATGGCCATAGTAAGTACTGACCTACCAACAATTACACTGAATATGAATGAATTAAATTATCCAATCAAAAACATAGAATAGATGAACAGATTAAAAGAAGAAGATCCAACTATATTCTACCTACAAGAGACTCACTCCACCTTTAATTAAAAACAAAAGTTTGGGAAATGATATTTGTTGCAAATAGAACCCAAAAGGTAGCAGAAGTAGCTACATGTATATCAGATAAAACAGACTTGAAGTCAAAAACTGTAATACACAACAGAGTACTCAAATTCATAGAAACAAACAAAAAAAAATGATGATTACCAGGGGCTGAGGGAAAGGGAAATTAGGAAGTATTTTAAAGGTATAGAGTTTCAGGATAAAAAAGTTCTGGAGATCTGTTTTATAACAATGTGAATATAATTAACCCTACTGAACTATACATTTAAATATGGTTAAGATGATATTATGTTAAGTGCTTTTATAACAATTATAAATTGTTTTAATTATAAATTGTTTTAATTATATTGAGGATTTGATATGCATCAATCTATTGTTGAGGATCATATTCTTCTAGTTTGATAAAACCAAATTTCAATTTATTCTCTTCAGGAAATGCAGAAAAATATATTTATAAATAATAATACTTCATTATTACTCATGAACTATTAACCTCAGTATTAGTAACTATTGTATTCAGACTATCACAAGTAAATCCAAATACAGAAAAGTAGCATAAAGAGTTGCCAGATATGATGGGATCTTAAAAACTGTAATGAAGTTTACTCATCAAAATCCTAAGTGACAAACTTGCAAGGACCAGAAAATCACTGAGG
This sequence comes from Cebus imitator, assembly GCF_001604975.1. NCBI lineage: Eukaryota > Metazoa > Chordata > Mammalia > Primates > Cebidae > Cebus > Cebus imitator. The sequence goes on along the minus strand of NW_016107736.1, from coordinate 1,750,842 downwards.
ACTAGTTTCCTATCTGCTATACTTTGGATGTTTGTTTTTCTAAACCTCATGTTGAAATTTGATCCTTAATGTTGGAGATGGGGTCTAATTGGAGACGTTTGGGTCCTAAAGGCAGATCCCTCATAAATAGATTAATCCCCTCACTGGGCAGGGGAGTAACTGAGTTCTCACTCTTATAAAATTCCCATGAGATCTGGTTGTTAAAAAGAGCCTGGGCTGGGTGGGGTGACTCATGCCTGCAATCCCAGCACTTTGAGAGGCCTGGAGTGGTGCATTGCCTGAGCTCAGGAGTTCAAGACCAGCCTGGGCAACATGGTGAAATCCCATCTCTACTAAAAATACAAAATTATTAGCCAGGCATGGTGGTGCATGCCTGTAATCCCAGCTACTTGGGAAGCTGAGGCAGAAGAATCACTTGAACCTGGGAGGCGGAGGTTGCAGTGAGCCAAGATTGCACCACTGCACTCTGGCCTGGGTAACAAAGCAAAACCCTGCCTCCAAAAAAAAAAAAAAAAAGAAAACCTACTGCCTCGCTGGACCTTGCTTACTTTCTCATCATGTGATCTCTACACACATCAGATCCCCTTCACCTTCCACCATGAGGGGAAGCATTCTTAGTTGCCTCGCCTGTTATAGATGTTGGTGCATCATGTATAGCCTAAAGAACTATAAGCCAAATAAACCTATTTTCTTTATAAATTACTCAGCTTTATGTCCATATGTGGTCAATGTTTAACTCCCACTTTAAAGTGAGAACATGCTGTATTTGGTCTTCTGTTCCTTAGTTCACTTAGGATAATGGCCTCCAGATGCATCCATATTGCTGCAAAGGATGAGAACAATCAACACTGGAGACTACTAGAGAGGGAAGCGAAGCGGGGAGCATAGGTTGAAAACTACCTATTGGGTAACATGGTAAGATGTTCACTATCTAAGTGATGGGATACATACCCCAAACTTCAGCATCATGCAATATACTCATGTAACAAACTTGCATGTGTACTCAATCTAAACTAAAAGTTGAAATGATTAAAAAAAAAAATCACCCAGCCTCCAGTATTCATTTATAACAACACAAATGGAATAAGATACTACCCAGTTCACTGCAATCATGTAATGCCCCCCAAGTGTAAATGCAATCTCGGCAGAAAGGAGAAGAAACCCAAAAGTAACTGAAATTATCTTTCTGCCCTCGGTCAAAATGAAGAATTGAAATATAAACAAGTTGAAATTAAATATAGATACACACACACATACACATATTCTTTTCTTTTTTGAGACAGAGTCTCGCTTTGCACCCAGGCTGGACTGCAGTGGCACAATCTCGGCTCATTGCAACCTCTGCCTCCCAGGTTCAACCGATTCTCCTAGTTCAGCCTCCTGAGGCAGGATTACAGGTGCCTGCCACCTCGCCTGGCTAATTTTTGTATTTTTAGTAGAGACGGGGTTTTGCCATGTTGGCCAGGCTGGTCTCAAACTCCTGACCTCAGGTGATCCACTGGCCTTGACCTCTCAAAGTGCTGGGATTTCAGGCATAAACCACCATGCCCAGCCCATAAATAAATATATTTTAGCAAGGTGTAGGTTGAAATGCCTATTAAGATGTAAAATTGCAGTATGGCACAATTCATACCCCAGACAAAAGCCTTAGTTCTTTCTCCAGTGGGTCTTGAAGGAGGCAAGAAACATGTACTATGAAATAAATACTACAGTTCAGTGTCTCTGATTATTCAGAGGGAATGTAAATGTGTGGAAAATTGATGGGCTTGGAGAAAAATGATTATAAGAAGTTGGCAGTATATAGATATAGTATGCACCTAAAGTAAAATAAATAAATTTGGAAAAAAAAAAAAAAAAAAAAAAAAAAAAAATAAAAAAAAAAAAAAAAAAAAGAAAGAAAGAAAGAAATGAAGGGCTGGGCGTGGTGGCTCACACCTGTAATCCTAGCACTTTGGAAGGCCGAGGTGGGTGGATCATGAGGTCAGGAGTTCAAGAACAGCCTGAACAGCATGGTAAAACCCCATCTCTACTAAAAATATAAAAAACTAGGCAGGCGTGGTGGCTCATGCCTGTAATCCCAGCTACTCAGGAGGCTGAGGGCAGGAGAACTGCTTGAACCCAGGAAGCAGAGGTTGCAGTGAGCCAAGATCGCGCCATTGCAGTCCAGCATGGGCAACAGAGCAAGACTCTGTCTAAGAAAGAAGGAAGGAAGGAAGGAAGGGAGGGGGAGGGGAGGGGAGGGAGGGAGGGAGGAAGGAAGGAAGGAAGGAAGGAAAGAAGGAAGGAAGGAAGGAAGAGCTGGACATTGGATGTAATAGGTTTTGTAACTTGTCTCACTTAGAATGGATGTAGAGTTTAGAGCTTTCAGAGGGGCTAGTTTTAATGAATGTGTCAGAAAAACCAGCGTGCATCTTGTACTCCATGATTTATACTGGTTAGCAGTACTAACCAGAAAGAACCAGGGACCAGAAAATTCAACTCAAGGTCCTCCTGAAGATTATATATGTTCATCCTCATATAGACCGATGCCTGATGTCAAAATGGCACTGACTGGTATAGAAAATGCTGGGTTGAAACTCATAATGACTCTGAAAAAGGAGACCCTATATAGACACATGAATGAAATTTTATAAGCTCTTTGAGTACTATATTTAATTCACACACTTCCTCTGGAAATTGGTTTGAGGGTTTGAGGTCATGGATATTTAGGTTTTAATTTGTAGGACTTAAAAGTGAATCCCTCAAGCCAGAATAATTTCCATGTGATTCAACCTAATGTAAACCCGATTCAGAAAGCAACACACTAAATATCTAAGAATTATAATATCTACTGATTATGTACGAGCAGAAACCAGGACAGTATGAGTGAGAGTGAAGTGTGTTAAAATCAGGAGATGACAGCATGTAGGTCCAGATAGAAGAGTTCATTGCCATTGGGGAATTTACCTAGGAACAGGAATATTTTTTAACTTTTACTCTGACATAATTTCACCCTTAACATGAATTGGAAAATGGTACAGAGAATCTCCAGAGTCCCAATATGTTATAATGTTAATGTTTTTATCACATTGCTTTATCATTTGCCTTCTCTCTTCCTCTCTCATTTTCTCTCTTCTTCCTTCCCTCCCTCTTTTTTCATTATGCACACACACGCATATTAATTTTTCTTAACTGCCTGAGATTAAGTTGGAGACATAATACCCTTTAACCCTAAATACTTCAGTGTGTATTTCCTAAAATCAAAATCATTCTCTTACACAATTATAGCACAATTAACAAAATGATAATATTAACATTAATACAATGTTTTTAGTGAATCTATTCACGTTAACCAGAGCTCACCAGTTATCCTAATAATCGATTGCTCCTTTACAGGAAAAGCAAATCATGAATCATAGGTTGCATAAAGCTATCACATTCATTTAGCATACTTAACTGAAATTTAATGTTTTGGCAACACTACCTAGAGCCAGTGCTAATATTTGCTTGGTATGGCTCCGTGAAGGCTGCTCATGTTGATAGCCTACAGTAACCCAGGTAAAGATACCTGAATTGTCCTGACATAGAATTTAAAAAGTAAGTTCAAGGGATCAGCATTGAATTACAGTGCAAGATTTGAAAACTCATCGACTACATCCATGTATACGAGGAGCAACGGAAGACACTGTTAAGCAATGTGCTAGTGATGGAAACACTAGTATCTTTGAGAAGCTCAACAATGGCTGCTGACTGTAGATTGGGGTCAATGCTCTATTTTGCTATGGAACTGGGCTGTATAATAGTAATGTGAATGATGAGATTCTGGAATGCCACAGGCCACATGGCAACACTGAGCCATTAACCATAATTAATATGACGTGCAGCAAGGCTGGAATGAAAATCGCAATGTCTTACTGTCCAGGAATCTATGCCAATTGAAAATAGGCCATGGTGTTCTTAGGGGTAAAATAGATAGGTAGTCAACTAGCTATTGTTCAATTTTATTATGATAAAAACTAGCTGTTGGTGATCAGCAAGCTGATGTCAGATGCCATGCGCAAAATTGCTCTTCCTCATGCAGTTTCTAGATCTGAGTCAGTCCACAGATCCAAAATCCATTGATTCAAGTTGATCCTAGGTCACTTCAGGTATAAACAGTGAATTTTTTTTTGTTTGTTTCCCCCAATGGGGCTTCAGCCATTTTCCAAGGTAACTATGTGGTGTGAAAAAGGGAATATTCAGACTTCTCTAGAAATATGTCTACATTTTTTTTTTTGAGATAGGATCTAGCTCCATTGCCCAGGCTGGAATGCAGTGGCACTATCTCAGCTCACTGCAGCCTCTGCCTCCCAAGATCAAATGATCCTCCTGCCTCAGCCTCAAGTAGCTGGGACTACAGGCGCATGCCACTATGCCCAGCTAATTTTTGTATTTTTTGTAGAGACGAGGTTTCACCATGTTGCCCAGGCTGGTCTCAAACCCCTGAGCTCAAGCAATCCACCCATCTCAGCCTCTCAAATTGCTGGGATTATAGGAGTGAGCCAATGCACTCAGCCTAGAAATATTATATACGAGATTTGAACTGACACTGATCACAGGGAATCTGAGATACATTTTCCTTTGATTAGTCTGGAGGATCATGGAATCCAGGTAAGAAATGGAGTTTTGGCTCAAGCTCATCTCATAAGGGGTCAAATGGATCCACACATCCGCACTGTGGCTCTTTCTCTGGTCTCTGAGTGTATACTTGAAATGCATATTCTCAAATGCTAGAAGTCTTCTCCCATTACTTTCTTGACTGTGAATTAAGGATTATTATAATAGGAAGAACCATGTGAAAGACCCCCAAATATTCAGAAATCTAATCAAGAGAAATGTCACATTGCTAGAGGAACTGCAGAACTTCGTGTCACAGTCAAAAATGTAAAAGATGTAGGACTAGTGGACCTGACTACGTCTTTCAGAGTGCCCCAGTTTGGCCTCTACAAAATCAAGTAGTTCATGCCTCATGACAGTGGACTAATGTAACCTTAACAAACTGAAGTCCTGATTGCAGTTGCTATTGTGGATGTGGTATTTTTATGAAAGACGAAAGCAGTTCAACAAAACCGTAGGCACTTAATATAATGCTATTGATTTGGCAGAATACTTTCTTCTTGATGCACATCAGCAGGATCACTGAAAGCCATTCATTTTTACATGTCAGAGATAGCCGAGTATATACATTCTCTTGCCTGAATGCTCTGTTAACTCTTCGTTATTTGACATAATATCATCCATCAGGACATTGAATATGTTGAAATTCCTTATAATATCATTCTGATTCACTTCATGTTAATTGAACCTGTTGAGCTAGAAGTGACAAATATCCTAGATTCCTAAGTGAGATATATGTGTGCTGAAAGATGGGAGACAAATTCTATATTTGTGGATCTGCTGTATTGTTGAAATTTTTAGGGATTCACTTGTATGTCAAAAAGGAGGTAAATAAACCTTATAAAGATCCATGGGCCTGTCATATTGCTGAAGTTTGCCAGGATGGTTTTGGATGATACTGCGACATTTTTCTAAAGTAAGGAACAAGTTGTTTCTTCTTGTCACTCTCACTACCAACGAGAAGAACATTTATTAGACCTCAAAAGGAAAGTCACAAGACAGACCTCTAGGAGTCTGTAGAAACAACATGCCCTCCTTAGAAAGGAATCATTCCGTTTGCAGACATTTTCTGTTTATTAATATATCCTAGTCCTAGCTACTTGGGAGGCTGGCAGGAGAATCACTTGAACCTTGGAGGTGGAGGTTGCATGCAGTGATCTGAGGTCACACCACTGCATTCTAGCCTGGACGACAGAGCAAGCCTCTGTCTAAAAAAAAAAATATATATATATATATATATACACACACACACACACACACACACACACACACGTGTGTGTGTGTGTGTGGTGTATCCTAGTCAAGATTAGACACTTGACCAGAAGATACCAAGGGACTTTACAAACTAAGATGCCCATCATGCCATCATGGCCTGGGGTTTATCAAATCTATCATGTCATAAGTTTGGCAGTCATAGCATCTATAATTTAACCCACTGTACAATTAAGTAATACATTTGGAGGCTGGGCACAGTGGCTCACGCCTATAATCCCAGCACTTTGGGAGGCCAAGGCGGGTGGATCACGAGGTCAAGAGATCGAGACCATCCTCGTCAACAAGGTGAAACCCCGTCTCTACTAAAAATACAAAAATTAACTGGGCATGGTGGCGTGCGCCTGTAGTCCCCGCTACTTGGGAGGCTGAGGCAGGAGAATTGCTTCAACCCAGGAGGCGGAGGTTGCGGTGAGCCAAGATCAAGCCATTGCACTCCAGCCTAGGTAACAACAGCGAAACTCCATCTAATAAAAAAAAAAAAAGTAATACATTTGGGACTGGGCTCAGGAAGGCCCAGGAGATATGAATCAACTACATAAACAGGTGGTCCAGATGCCTACATCACTTTTGTTGCATTAACCCCTATTCTTCAACTCACACTAATAGCCTCATGAGATGAATTGGGAGAGATTTCTATAACCAACTGACAGAGGAAGAAGTCACATGGGCTTGACTTACAGACAGATCAGTGCAGTATGTTGACACTGGCCAGAAATGGACTGCTCTGGCACATTACAACCCTATTCAACTGGCCAAAACTGATAGACTAGGTATAAGAAAGAGATACATGGATGGACTATGGGAATGGACACAAAATCCACAGATATTTATGTCTCAAGTGAATACCCACCAGATAACATTCATTGCAGAGACACACACCTTAACAATGAGGTGGAAAAGAGACTCATTCAGTGGATCTCAGCAAGTGTCTTTGCTCAGCTTCCCTAGCACTTGCACAATGTGCTCTTGCAAAAAAGGATCCCAACTGTGTCTGACCCCAACAACATGAATTCTTTTTCAGTAAGGTTAATTATTCTGCAACTATTGAATGTCTCAATCCTCCAGTAGTGGAGACAGACAATAAATCTCCAATATGGAACCATTACTCGCCAGACACCTGGTCGAATTTCAATTTCATCAGAGTCCTTTCAATTTTGGAAGAGCAGCAACTCATCTTTATCTGAATTGATACATCCTAAGATATGTGTTTGCCTTCTTTGTCTGCAAAACCCACATATCCTGACAATACAAGGGCTTAGAAAATGCCTGATCTTATTGACATTAAATTGTACACAATAATTCACTGTACCAAAAGGCTTATTATATCACAAAGAAGGCGCAGCAATGGGCTCATGAACATGAGAATTCCTGGACTTATCATATCACTCAGAATCAGGAAGTTTAAAAGAATGGTGGGATGATGTATTGAAGGTTTAGGTAAGGTATCAGCTCATTCACAATATCCTGTGACATAGTATAATCACCAAAACTGTAGCCAATATATGCTGTTTTTCCTGCATAGAACCCCAATGACTCTCACTGCAGTGACCCACTTGTGGAATTTGAGCTTCCTTATTCCTGCAAACATAGGCTATGCTGGATTTGAGATAGTGGTTCTAAGAGTGGGAGGTCTGGACAGGGAGCAGTGGCTCACACCTGTAATCCCAGCACTTTGGGCAGCTGAAGATGGTGAAGCACCAGAGGTCAGGAGTTCAAGACCAGCCCAGCCAACATGGCAAAACCCCATCTCTACTAAAAGTACAAAAACTAGCTGGGTGTGGTGGTATGCACCTGTAATCCTAGCTACTCGGAGGCTACAGCAGAAGAATCACTTGAACTCAGGAGGCGGAGGTTGCCATGAACTGAGATCATGCCACTGCACTGCAGCATGGGCAACAGAGCAAGACTTTATGTCAAACAAACAAACAAAGAGTGGGAGTTCCACTTCCTCCTGATGACACAGTAAATGCTTCAATGAACCAGAAGCCTCTACCACTACCTTGCAACTATGAGCTCCTGATGCCAGTGGAATAACAAGCAAATAAATATTCCTATACTTACAGAGGTACTCCCCCTGATTTCTGTCAGCAGTTAAAGTTGCTGCTATACACAGAGATAGGGAGGATTATGTTTGAAACTCAGGGGATCCACTGAAGCATTTCTTAGTGCATCTATTTCCAGTGAAAACTGTGAACATCCAATTGCACCAACCATGGCCCAAAAAGACAAAGGCAACTGAATGCTTAAACTCTTCTGGGATGACCCCACTAGACAAGTAACATAAATTTGCCAAGGTATTAGCTAATTGTGAGGAAAGCATAAAAACGGTGCTTGTAGAGGGAGATAATAATGTAAACTATGGTTCTGCAATGAGAACACAGGGACACAGGGAGGGGAACATCACACACAGAGGCCTGTCGGGGAGGGGGGGAAAGGGGAGGGAGGGTATTAGGACAAATACCTAATGTATGCGGGGCTTAAAACCTAGATGACGGCTTGATGGGTGCAGCAAACCACTATGGCACATGTATACCTACGTAACAAATCTGCACGTTCTGCACACGTATCCCAGAACCTAAAGGAAATTTAAAAAAATAAAAATATATATAAATATAAACAAAAAACTATGGTTCTGGGACACGCTACAGCAACAGGAACTTTATCTTGGCATAACAACCCTCATTTAATAAACCTTTGTAGGAGAGTGTAAATGGCCACCAATTTGAAGGATTCCTTCTTCATCCAAGAAAAAAAAATGAGGACATGTTGTTCCCATAAAATGATGGCTCCAAATTATAGTATCGAGGGGTAGGCTGCATCAGCCTGAATTTATACCCCTATTCCGTTTACACAAGAGGAGTCCTTGGCCTGCCAGATCCTTGGCTGCTTGCTCAAAAGAGATGTCTCGTTGTCACCACTATCACTTTGTCTCCAAATATCAACAATGCTGATGACATCTCCTGGGCTGCGATCCAAACTCCAGTAGATTTTTCTTTATACAGCTTCAGCCCAAGGTCTGGCTTTTCCACTTCTTCCAGCCTCAAGTGAAGTGCCATTCCATAGGCTGCAGGATGTTACTTTCTGTGGATTACTGGAAAGGGTGAGGTGAAACAATCTGGAAGTTCAAGGGAGTTTATCAGCTGAACCAAGCTATGGTGGTTTCACGGTGCTTATCTAGACATAACCAAGGAGAATGAGCACCAACTATGTTTTCTCATGAAGCTGTAGAAATCTCCATAATGTGCTACTTTATATGTGCTATCTCTTATCCCTTGCCACATAGCCTTTTTCTGTCCACTCTAAGTCCTCTGTAATTGCAGCCTTCAATCTCTGTTTTCCAAAGAAGTCGGGCAAAGACACACTATGTCTCTTGATCAACACCATACAACAGTTCCATAAGCCACAAGCCTGAAGATTGTTCCTGGACATCTCCCCTCCCTTTGACTTTCATATCTTCCTCCATCACCTACCAAGCAAAGTTTAAGCACTGAAATATGATGAACGATGGCCTCTGTGATGCAGCTCCTTCCATCACCTACAACCATTCCTCCTCCTTATATGGTTCTCTCCAGCCACAGTGATCTACTTGCAGGATGTGCATGCCTCCTTCTATACATCTTCTCATTATACCAAATTCATCCATCTCTGCTCACAGCATCCTCCATGTTCCCTGTGTTCACTTGGTTA